>NC_139553.1:3854412-4170871 GCF_965153285.1 Podarcis tiliguerta
CCCCAGATGTTCCAGAGGGGTCTCCTAAACTGCAGCAGGGGACAAAGCAATGCCTGCTTTGATGCTGGTGCAATCCCCCCACTCAGCTACCTCGATGCAGGATGGTGTGTGGGTGTGTATATGCTGAATATAACGTACATCTATCTATCCATCCCTTATCTCACTCCAAATGCTGCATCCCTTTCCTGGTCTGCTATTGGCTAGCAATGATGTAATTGCTTCAAGCGCCGGGTGCGCTGCCATTGGTAGAAAGAGGCAGAGATGCTGCTGTCAGCTTGAAAGCCCCCAGTCATTCATGCAGAGTTCAGCATGCCAGTTTGGGCACAAAATCTGCACACATAAGCCAGCCAGCCTAGAAGCAGATTGAATGTCTGAGGAGGGGACAGTGGGTGGGGTGTGGCTCTCTCAAGCTCTTGTGCTGTGCGGGAGCAGGGAAGCATGCACACACAAGGGCACACACACACACACTTAACACTTATCACACCTTTCTTAACCTTTACATTGCCAGGATGGAACTCTGCAATGCTCCATTCAACTCCGAAACCTTGATCAAAATCAAAAGAGACCAATATTATAAAAACAGGCCCTGGCATGTAATGCTTTGGGCACCTTTGCCCTGGTTGTTGTGACAGGCTTCCAGCACCAGCCTCTTGATCACAATGAAGGATACGCAAGGATATATTTCTTGACAGGTTTGGCCGGAGGGTCGTAAGAGGAAAAGAATGTGCACCTCGACCAAGCACCGCCCAAGCACACCTGCAGCCATAGTAACGTGAGCTTTGGCGGTTGGAGAGATGCACTTTTGCATTCAACGCACCCCAAATGGGTGAGGTGTTACCCTTATACCCAAGGGGGGTGGGGAATCAATTGTCTCAAGTGTACGTAATTCTGCTGGATTCTGGAAGGTGCCATTCAGTAGTACAGCAACTGCTTTGCATGCAGAAGGTCCCAGTTTCAGTCCCTGCAGTCTTCAAAGGATTTAGGGCAGAGGAGCCGGGGTGGCAGTGGGGGACCTTCCATCCAAGACCTAGAGGAGTTGCTGCCAGTCAAAGGTCTTGGGAAACATGCTTGGACGCCTAAGAGGAGACTACTGTAGCAATCAGGGCCAGCCCAAGGAATGCTGCTTCCTGGGGCAAGAAGAATGGTGCCACACACCTCCATGTACCAAGTCCAGTGGCATTGTTGATGAGACAGCACTCTCCAGCAAACCTGAAGGCTATAGGCTAGCTTTAGTTGTGTAAGGCAGTTGTGAAAGGCACACACATCTCTGTTCTCCAGCACCTCACCATGGCTGCCCAGCTCCTTCTCATTTGCTGCTTGAGGCAGCTGACTCACTCTGCCTTATAGTATGACAGGCCCCAAGACCAACCAGATTTTAAGAAGGCCTTCTCCAAAAAAACAAAATAGGGAAAATACTAGCGCCTTTGTGCCAGTGCTTATAACTGAGGACCCAAGGGAGCCAATGCATGATAAAGATTTTACCCAGGTACTGGCCTAAGGTGCAGCCGCAAGGTACATAGGAAAGGCCACCAGGCAATTCACCATCTAGAGCCAGCCCTATCATTGGGCAAAGTGAAGCAGGGTAACTTCCAGGGCAGCTAGCAGTCAATCATTTTGTTGGGGCAGGCAGCAATTTGGCCTTTTATGCCTCAAAATGCCTTGGAGCCACGTCACTAATTTTTGGTGTACAGTACTTGAACACGATAAACTGAAAGCCACTCGAAATTTCTTGGAATAAGGTGGAGGCTCAAACACAGGACATCTGTTTTTTCCCACATTTTCTGTTTTAGCACACACAAGATTGTATTTGCACTTCCAGAACTGAAATGCAAAGGACATAATAGGAGCCTTGCTGGATCAGACCCAAGGTCCACCTAGTCCAGTATGGTGTTTACCACTGCAGCCAATGGGATACCTTCAGGAAGCCCACCAGCAAGACACAAAAGCACTTTGCATTCAGAAGCAGACTGAAAGTGGAGGCTGCATTTGTATGTGATAGGCTGGCCTCTCCAGCTAGCTCAATAAAAGAACGACACTTTGGACAAGGTCACAGAAACAAAGGAAAGTGGCTTATAGTGAGTCGGACCAATACTGGTCCATTTTGCTCAGTATTGTCTACGTAGCCTGGCAGCAGCTCTTCAAGGTTTCAGACAGGGAATTATTTCCTTTCCTACCTGGAGACGCTGGGGATTGAACCAGGGACCTTCTGCACACCAAGCAGATGCTCTACCTCTGAGCTACACCCCTTCAGTATTCTCAGGGTAAGAGACCCAAGCAAATCCTACAAAATCTGCCTCTCAGCCAGCTGCCTTTGTCTATTTCTCCTTTTGGAAAGCAATAAGAGCTCAGTAGGATTGCACCAACAGTCTGCTTCCCACAGAGTCCAATCAGATACTTCTGGCAAGCACACACCACCTCCCAGCCAAGCAGGACATGAAGACAACAGCTCCATTCCCGTAACTGCTACCTAGAGGTAGACTGCCTCTGAATCTTGAGGTTCTGTTTAAGAACTGTCACCAGTCACCCAAGGTGCACTGGGCGTGAATCATTTTCTAAGGGCCCAAAGTGTTACTAGAGGCGAGGAACTGATTTGGGGCCAGGGTGGGTGGTGTTATCTGCTTTACCAGGCAAAATATTTATTTAGGGGTATAAATCATTTTAAGATGATAGTGTCTAGAGATGACTGATGGGGTGTATTGGAGTAGACCACCCACCACACCAGGACAGGGTGTGTGTGGGTGTAGAAAAAGAGCGATGGACACACACGTCATCTAGTAGGACTTGGATTGGAGCGAGGCGAATACCGTAAGCAAATCTAGTGCTGTTGCTTTCTGGTCTCTGGATGACATCATGCTCAAATAATCAATTTCCCTCCTCAGAGAGAGAGGCGGAGGGGAATGCTGCAATATTTAAAATACATTTTGAAGTCAGAAAATCAAGTGAAGATGCTGTTAGAAGTCAGGAATCCAAATAAAATCAAATGAATTGTACAAATAGGTGGGGCCAGGGGACCTTTTAGAAAAAGGTCTGAATCCTAGGCAGGTACACAAGCACACACACCCCAGTCTGGAGAATAAAAGACTTCTCCAAGACCTTCGTCTGTTCCTCCACCTCTACCTCCCTGCTCCATGAGCCAAACACTCTTCCTCCTACTGCAAAGTGGAGGAATCAAAGGTTGCAAAGTACTCTGGATATCTCCAAAGCCAGGAGGTCGGATAATATTTCCCTCCCACCCCAGTCCTTGCACCCAGGCAGCAAGTGCATAGGAAAGTTACCTGTGGTCATGGGGCATTACTCCAACCCAAGCGCCTTCCCTGCATCAAAGCAAGCTACCTTGGCAGACCCCAGCTGGTCCTGGGCTGGGCAACCTGGTTGTGGGCACCCCAGGGGAGCTGCCCTGCCAGCTGCAATCAGGGATTGTGGATCAGAGAGTCTCTCCACAACCACAAGTACTACCGAGGCAGGCATGATAGCCCACAAGAGCAAAATAGATGCTCCCTGTAAGCAGTTTTGGGGTGGCAGGGGGGAGAGACCAAAAGTCAAAAAATGGGTGTCCCCTAGTGAACTTAAGTGGAGATGGGTGCAATTCTCACACTCTCCTTTATTTGGCACAGAGCAGAAAGATAGATACCTGTGGGGGTGATTCTGACCTACTTTCGCTCACCTTGCGGCAAGAGCCCCCCCCCCCCATTCTCCAGCAGGTGTATCCCCCTCAACACGCCCTTGGTTTTGGCAGCGCTAAGAGTTGGGCCTCTTCCACAGAAGGCACCTCCGCTCTTCACAGCTGATTGGGACCAGGAGACTGGGGGGGGGGCAGGGAATTCCCTGCTTCTGGGTCCCCAAAGTCCAGGTCAGATCAAGAAGGCTGGACCTCCTTGCAAGTCATGACCCACTGCAAACCTGGAGCAAAGGCAAAATCCTGTCCCTCCCAATACTTTGCACAGATTTCTGTCTCATAGAATGAATGGGGAAAGAATGCAGAAGCAAAGTTTACACACACACACACACACACACACACACTGTGTCACCTAGAGAATATTCAGAGATGCTCACGAATGGAGAGATCAGCTAAAGCAAAGTTAATTTCTTCAGCATGGAAAAGTTCTGCAGCCAGCTGCCCCCATCAGTGCTGCTGCTGGTGGTGGCACTTGGGGGTCCATGTACAACAAACCTCTCTAAAGAGGGTCCCCAATCCTCTGGATCTGAGAGGTCTTGAAAGTTTTCTATCTGAACTCGGGGGGGGGGGGGAGTCATGGTGAAAGGGCACCTCATACTTCCTCCCACGCCAAGGAGTATTTCTGGATGTGGTTATTCATTTTGACATATGTAACGCAAAGAGATGAGGAACTGGGGTGGGGTGGGGTAGGGACTCCCCCTCTGCACCTAGAAAGAATGAATAGAAAACACACACCAGGGGATTCCCGAGGGTGTCCTCAATAACAGTAACCCTGAAGCTAGACAGAGACCCCCACCTGGACCCTCCTTGCGGAGAGGGTCCCTGGCACACACACCCTCAGCAGAGATATTGGTAGCCAGGTGCTGGCGAGGAGACTCCCCTCACATGCCACTCCTTCTGTAAAACACAAAGAATGAAAGGAGCTCCCACGGAAAGAAATTCTCCTCTGCACCCCTGAAAGCAGAAGCACCCCAGCTCTGAGCGTGGGGGTTGGATCCTCATTCCCACAGAATGGCCCTGGATAGAAGACCCTGCTTTGTCTACACCCCCTAACCGGTGCTGGAGAGAGCGTCCCCCCGCCACTGTACTCCCCAAAGCAGAACGAGAGCGAGCAAAAGAGGGGGACCCCTTTCTCGCGCACACCCTCTGCTTGCGCGCCCACGCCCTCTCACCTACCCTCCGGGTGGTCTGGGGGCGGGCGGGCGGTTGTGGGGCTCCGCTCACCTGCACTTGCATGAAAGACCCCCGGTAGAAGCAGCAGGCGGCTGCAGAAAGGGCGCTCCAGAGGCTGCAGCGGTCCGTCATGGCTCCTCCGTCGGAGATCCGAAGCACCAACACGAGCCGCAGCTTCGGCGCAACCGGCTGATGCTCCAATCGCTCCCGCGGCTGGGCTTTAACTTCAGCCGCGGCGGCTTCCCAGATTACCTCATCCCTTGTCGTGGGGGCGGGGCTGGGAAGAGGGAGGGGAGGGAGCCCAGCCCCCCAGCCCAGCGCCTTCCTCTCCTGGAGGACAGGGGTGCGGGGATGAAGGATGGGGCAGACCCTCCAAAGCAGTTCAAAGGGTCCCCCTCGCCCTTTAATTCGAGACTGCATCTTTCCTGCTGTCACTGATCTCCAGCCCAACTTTTATTAATTTGTGGTTTTAAACCTGCTTCTCAAATGCCTAGATTGCAGGGCTGTGTATAAGAGCAGCAAGAACAACACAGAACAAGTGCACACACCTGAAGTTTATGAACATGGCTAATTTAGGGTCATGCATTTTAATGGGTCAAGGACCTAGAGGCAGGTTTTTAAAATAACGTAAGCCAAGCAGGCAGGGTTTCAGGTAGAGGATGCTTCTGGCCCTACCTGGAGATGTCTGGGACTGAACCTGGGACCTGTGCAAGAAAAGCAGGTGCTCTGCAACTGAGCCACAGCTGTTTCCCGATAAAGTAAGGTTACAGTCCTCCTCAGGACCAGCCTTCTCATTAGGCAGAGGAAAGCAGCGGCCTCTGGCAGCAGATACTGGAGAGTAAGGTGTCATGGGCGGAGCTGTGACTGCCACCTAGCTTGTCCTGCACCCCCTAAACTAGGCTCCCGTCCTCAGATGTCATTGGGGACACTGGACATGAGAATGTGGAAGCAAGGGGTCATCCACATGTCCGAGCAGTTTTGCCTTTGCTCTGCTGCTCCCCCCCCCCCCGGAAAACCCATTCTTTACCTATTGATCGGAACAAACTGCAATCCACAGAAAACCCAATTGCCATTTGTTCTGATGTAGTGCTAAAAATCAGATGTCACTAAGCCCCCCGTTTTGACTGCCAGTCCGCTCAGCTTCCATGTGTAGAAGGGGAGGTGGCACCATCTCGCACTTTGCCTTGAGCATGTCCTGGACAAGACACGATTGAGGATCTGAACAAAGGGTTGAGTTAAACTGAAGCAGCTGGAATTGACCAAGTCAGACTTTGGATTCCTCAAGCTCAGCCCTGTCTTATCAAATGGCATACCACAGAGGAGAGGTCTGTCAGATACCTAAATGGAATAGTTTATGGAATCTCAGTGTATCTCTGAATGCCACCATCAATGAGAGGACTCTTGCTTTCACTGCCAACCAGAGCCTGCCCAACCACATAAGTCACCCCAGGCAGTCATTATAAGGTGCAGCTGCCAGACCCCTGCCACATGGCAGAGGGTGCTGAAGGCTGACTCTTGCATGGCCTGTGTGAACAGTGACAACATCCAGTACTTTGCACTTGGCATCTTTTTAGCAATGTTGCAACTGATTTGGGAGAGGTACAACATGGCTCTCACATTTTGGGGTGCAGCAACTGAGAGAGCCTCCTTGCGAACAAGGAAAGCACTATCCCAGCGTGTTGTGAAGTGAGGCGTTATCCACACTTACCTTTCCTCACAAAAACAAAAAGCCCCACTATTTAAATTTCAGAAAACCCAAGTTGACATTTGCTCCAATTGAGTACTAAAGAACAGGTTTTCATGGGGAAAGCTCTGGGGCAAAAAAACCAAAACTCATCCAAACTCAATGAACTTTTAAGTACCGACCTGTGCCTGAAAAAGGTAAGTATTGATAAGTCTATGGAAAGGATTTGGGGGCAGGTGTCCAGAGCCCCACTCAGCAGAATGAGCAAGAGGCCTCCTCCCCCCCCCCCCACAAAAAAATAAAATCAGCAGAGCTGTCACATTGGGAAGCAAATGGACCCATGACCATCTTTAAAACACAGGAAGCTGCTTTGTATTGAGTCAGATCATTGGCCCATCTACCAGGCGATGACTGAACCTGGAGCCTGTATTCAAAACAGATTTCCAGAGTCTAAAATTACCACACTGCACCACTGTTTGTGAGGGCCATTAGCTTAACAGCTTTAAAAGGGGATTAGCCAAACCTTAAGATCTCCTTCATAGGTGTCGGTGCCCCTGCCAAATAAAGTGTGGCAGCTAACCAGAAGGCCTTTTCGATCGTGGCTCCTTCGTTATGGAGCCACCTTCCCAGGGACACTTACCTTGCACCACCTTTGCCACCCTTTTGGTGCCAGGTTGAGAGACTTTTCTGCTTTAAACAACTCATGACATCCTGGCCCTCTCAGTTTTATCTCCCCCCTTTTTTTTCCTTTACTTTGGGTGAGTTTTCTAGTTTGTTGCACAGGAGTGCCAAATCCACTTTAACTGCACCTGCCAAATGTGCTTGAACCCCACCTGGAAAATGGTGAGAGTCTGGAAGCATCCCAAGAAACTTGCCGTCAACACTCCCCATCCTATTTATCCTGCTGGCCAGCGGCCGCGGTGTACAGGGAGGGACAAACTCTTACCACCCCGCTTTCACAGCTTTAAGCTCTCGTCTTAACTCTGAGACTTGTCCCCTGCCAATCCCACGTATGCTGCCAGATTCAATGGGGGCGCCAATCTTCTAGTAAGCACATCATCGCCTGCTTTTTGGCAGCAGATGCAAAAACTTCTGTGACTCCAAGCTGGATGAAGATTGCAATCTTAAAATTCCATGCATAATGTCAGGCATTAAACTTAATGCAGGGGTTATCCTAGGTTTGCCCTTGAGTAGCTTCTGTCGATGCTGCATAATACATCATGCGCACGCATCAATGTACTTCTTTAGTTTTCCAATCTCTTGCACATATTGCCAATTCTGTCATCTCTTGATTCTGCTGCGAGCTTCCAATAAGCTCAAGCAAGGTACGTGTGTGTTTGCAGCCTCTATTCCCTAACTGAGGTTCTTTTGTGGGAAAATAACATTTTCTGAACAATGAATTTCAATGTCACTGTCCTCGTTGATTTCGGTGGGGCCTTCCTGGTAGACTGAGCCCAAGGGAATCAGGTCTGAAGGTTCCTTATTTTGCTGCTCTCTACAAACGGCAGCCTATCTTGATAGGGGCCATGGACATTGTTAGGGGGTGCCTGGGGGGGGGGGCGTTGAGTCCCTGGGGTTTTGCACCAGGCTCTGATATCTTTTCTCTTGGTTCCCTTTTTAGAAAAACTTACATTTCTATTGCAGCCACACCATAGATTTGTATAATGGCATTACGATACTGGCCATTTGATTTTCAGTTCTTTTCCTAACTATCTCTAATGTGGAATTTGCCCCTTTCACAGTAGCTGCATACTCAGTTGACACCTTCATTGAACTATCCACTATGACAGGGACCCTGAGGACCTTCTAGTTCAACCCTCTGCAATGGAGGAATATGCAGCTGTCCCTTACGGGGGTCAAACTTGCAATCCTGGCATTATCAGTGCCACGCTCTAACCAATGGTGCTATCTTAGTCTTGTTCCTGCTCAATCAGTCTCCTTTATTGGCATAGAAAGAATATATTAAAAAAAAAAGTCCATAGCACCTTAGAGACCAACTAAGTTTGTTCTTGGTATAAGCTTTCATGTGCATGCACACTTCTTCAGATACACACGAAAGCTTACACCAAGAACAAACTTAGTTGGTCTTTAAGTTGCTACTGGACATTTTTTTTATTTTTTAAAATATATTTCAACTGTGTCAGACCAACACGGCTACCTACCTGAATCTGGCAAAGAAAGTGTGTGTCATATACCTGGATCAGAACACAACACAGGTAATGAAACATAGCGGGAGATTTACATTTTCTTCATGTTGTGAGTTGCTTTGAGTATAGTTTACTATGGAAAGGCAGAGTACAAATGTGTTGTTGTTGATGATGAGAGAAACCAAATCAGCCTCACAACCTTATGCTATTTGTTTGAGGCAAAGCACCTTACGTTGCCGGAGATGGGGCTGCTCTGTCTTGCCTTCCCCCTTTCCAGGAGCTGTTTCACCACCCCCACCCCCATAGATGCCAGCTCCCTGGGGCCCTGAGCACCCACAAAATTGCCCATGAACAGGCCAGGCACCCACAAATTCCAGTGCTAGGGCCATGAATGGCACAGTTAATATTTGAATAGTACTGCTCATTCCCTTACGTAATTAATTCAAACAAGTCAAGTGCAATTTCCCGGGGGAAAGGACACTGCAAACACACCTAAAAGAGAGATGGAAGCAGAGTATGTCTGATTTGTATACTTTTTTATGTTCAGCACCCAGAAGACCAGTATGGTTTTCACAAGGGACCAGCCGGATGCCCAAGGGGTTCAGAAAGGAATATTAATATTCAGACAGCTGTAAGGAATGGAGCCTGTTATAGTCAGTGCTGGATCGTCTGAGCTAAAAATAGAAGATAATCTTTGCAGAACAAAAACATTCTTTGCAGAACAAAAGTCGGGATGAATGAAGGCCCACTTGGTCCAGAAACCTGTTTCCCACCATTATCAAAGAGATGCTTCTGGGAAGCCCACAAACAGGGGGTGCTCAACAGTGCTCTCACAGGCTATTATTCAATGTTAGTCCCTCTCATGAGTAGACCCTTAGTGGACTTGGCTAACATAGGTTCATTAATTTCAGCAGGTCTGCTCTGAGTAGGACTTGGCTGAAAACAACTTTGCTGTTGTCTGAGGGAGGGCAGTCTTCAAAGGTATATTGGGGTTTTTTTTAACATGGAGGTTCTATTCAGTTTTATAGCTAATACCTGTTGGCAGGCCTCCCCTTTTCCCTCGGAAAGTCAGCTAAGCTGGTGGCTGCCACCAACTCTTGTGAATAACTTAAGGAAACTGGAGTTCCAGCCTGTACTAATTTTATGCAAATGAGCTTATTGTCACTACTGTGTCTGCCATTATGGCCACCACCTCATATCTTTGTATGGTGTGTGTCAGGTGATGGTGACTGAGCAAAGTCTTCTGCTTTTTGCCAGGATGGGGCATTTTCTTTTTCACTTCTTACCACGATTGGATCCACAGTTTTTTATATAAATCCAATTGGCCAAGCACAGTGGTTCTCACTTCTCAAAGAGTGTGTCGTGTGCCACACTGCTGTGACAGGAGAAAATGGAAAGTGTGGCAGGAAGATTCAAGGACAATTGGAGAAACATTTATACATTTCAGTATAGTATAGTATAGTATAGTATCAAATTAATTACTTCCCATTTGCAGAATATGGATAGATATATTTTCAAAATGAGAGCAAGAACATCAAGTGATACTAACATAAATGAGATTACTCAGCAAAAGCAAGCTCACAACTCTTAATGAGTTTGTAGACATACTTAATGTACATATGTAAGAGGCTCATTTATAATTATATTTTGGGAAGGATTCCTATTCTTATGTAGCTGCATTGTTTCAAACTTTCTGGATGTCCCATGATTGTGTTATAAAGTAGTTGTGTTCTATGTTATAAATCAAGCACTAGGAGGAGTTGCTTTTCCTATGTATTTCTTATCAATAAAAAAAAATGGTGTGGCATGAGTAAATTTTTATCCTGAAAGTGTGGCCCAGAAAAAAAGTTTGAGAATCACTGGCCTAGTGTGAGAAGGGTGTGTGGCACTGGGCTGAGCTTGGCCACCACTGAGCTTGGCTTTGCATCTAGTCCAGCACCCTGTTCTCACAGTGGCCAACCAGATGCCTCTGGGAGGCCAATAGGCAGGACATGAGTGCTATGGCAACTCTCGCCACTTCTTATTTTCTGGCAACTGGGATTCAGAAAGCTGAAGAGTTACTGCCTCTTGCTGCTCATCTTGAGTGTCCTTTAAATGAGGGATGGGAAGAATATTACTGGCACAAAAACGGAAGCAAGAAGAATTACTGACGAAAAAAGAATGGCAGATGAAATTGATGGACTATGCAGAATTATATAATTTAACAGGAAGGATTCGAAACCTGCGGGACCAGAGATTCTTAGAAGACTGGAGTAAATATATGAACTATTTGAAAAGTAACTGTAATGAACAGATTACGCTAGCAGGACTGCAATAAGTTTTGTAAGGAGGACTGTTTGAAATATTGCAAGAAAGACTATGAGGAGAATTATTAGTTGATAATAATTAAAAGTAACAGAGAAATTAATAAATTAAGAAATGCAGAATAAGTGATAAAGAACGAAAAATCATCAGAGGTGTTGACGGAAGTCTAAAACATTGTATAAGATAAGGAGTTATGTTATATAAAATATGTTAAAAAAACCAATAAAATGTATTTTTTTAAAAATAAAATAAATGAGGGATGGGAAAGTCCCACAGATGTTGTTGGACTATAACTCCCATCTTCCCAAAGCACTAGCCATTCTGGTTGGGGCTGATGGGAGCTGGAGTCCAGCAACAGCCAGAAGGCCACAAATTTCCCATCCCTCCTCTAAACCTTCTGCAACAGCAGCTCCCATGTTCAGTCTCAGCCTAAAATACTTCACAGGCTAGTAAGAATAAGACAGAGGGGCAGGGGAAGAACCAGGTGCGCTAACCTGAGCTGCTTGGACGCAAGGCGGCGGCAGTGGGGGAATATGGTAAATACATGAATGCTGGGACAAGCAATGGGGAACATCATTGCCTGTGTACTCCGTTAGTGAGTTTCAAACACAAACTCTTCTTTCATCCATTAATGGGGACAGAGAGATGGCAGAACAGATGATGGTTGAAAGATGGGGAGAGAAGTTGGATTGGAAGAATCTGATTGTGATTCTGTCCATGGAGGCGCAGGTCAAATCTGTATCCAGGCCAGCTGTCTACCAGCTCCACCTGGTACGCAGGCTGAGACCCTACCTGCCCGCAGACTGTCTCACCAGAGTGGTGCATGCTCTAGTTATCTCCCGCTTGGACTACTGCAATGCGCTCTACGTGGGGCTACCTTTGAAGGTGACCCAGAAACTACAACTAGTCCAGAATGCGGCAGCTAGACTGGTGATTGGGAGTGGCTGCTGAGACCACATAACACCAGTCTTGAAAGACCTACATTGGCTCCCAGTATGTTTCCGAGCACAATTCAAAGTGTTGGTGTTGACCTTTAAAGCCCTAAACGGCCTCGGCCCAGTATACCTGAAGGAGGGTCTCCACCCCTATCGTTCTGCCTGGACACTGAGGTCCAGCGCTGAGGGCCTTCAGGCGGTTCCCTCACTGCGAGAAGCCAAGTTACAGGGAACCAGGCAGAGGGCCTTCTCGGTAGTGGTGCCTGCCCTGTGGAACGCCCTCCCATCAGATATCAAAGAGATAAACAACAACATTCAGAAGACATCTGAAGGCAGCCCTGTTCAGGGAAGTTTTTAATGTGTGACATTTTAATGTATTTTTACTCTTTGTTGGAAGCTGCCCAGAGTGGCTGGGGAAACCCAGCCAGATGGGTGGGGTACAAATAACAAATTATTATTATTATTATTATTATTATTATTATTATTATTATTATTATTATCTCCCTTGTCGTAGGTGGTTGGTAGGGAGTGGGGTGCTCCTTCCCTAGACAGATACAGAACTTCTCGGGAGAGGCGGAGGTAGTTCCTGTGGGGAAAGACACATTCCAATGTTGGAAAAGGACAGGCCCACCCCGGAAAGGGGGCACCCATGCCCCACCCCATTAACCCGCCTGTCCGTCAAAGGCTGTGTCTGGTTTCACTCAGGCTACAGAACAGTGCCTGGGTTTTTCTGGGCACAGAATAAGATTTCCCCATGTGTACAGCCCGCAGAAATGTCAGCTTTCCTCACTTCCTCTCTTCCTAATCCTCCCCCCCCCCCCGGACCCCCACTCTCCTGGGACCCACCAAGCGGTGTGTTATTTAACATGACAGGACCTGGGAGCAGCCTGGACTTTAAGAACAAAAGGAAAGAAAGCACAAAGAAAAAAGGAGGGAGGGAGAAGATGCAGCATTGAGCCACATGGATTGGGCTTTAATGAAAGAAGCACCCCAACACATGAGTCAGGAGATGTGAATATCATGTATAACTGCACATGGGAGAGCAAAGGGGAGGTCTATGGGCTAGCTGGAGATAATGGACATAACCTAAGCACATGCATAATTTTGAGGGACCTCAAAACGCACAGGTTCCACTTCTCCCTCAAAACACAGGTTTTTTCCTGCAAAGCCTTTGCTGTAATATTTGATTCCCAAATACAGCCAGAGTGAAGCACACTCATCCCGCAGTACCCTTGTCTCTCCCTCACCACCATCAAATTTAGACTAGGGACTTTGTGGCACAGCCCCACTCTCTCCTGCTTATTGTTCCCCCTATTTCCAATATTAAGGTTGTGAATGTCATTGCTCATGTAGTTAAACCAGCACCTCTCACACAGCAGGTGAAGGCTTCAACAGGCTTGGAGGAACTCCAAAGTTTGCAGTAGTACAAATAAATATTCAGAAGAAACCCAACAGCAGGGGTCAGCAAACTTAGGTCCTGGGGCCGAATGCAGCCCCCCAGGCTTGTAAATCCGGCCCGTGGACACTTGGGTTGTGAACGTGATCTATGCGGGATGCACGTCTGCAACCTGCAGCGCCTGCAACCTGCAGTGGCGCTTCTGCACATGTGTGGGTTGCGATTCGGCGCTTCTGCGCATGCGCGACTGCTGAACCGCAGAAGTAACCCGTTCCGGTACTTCTGGGTTTTGGCAGTCCGCAACCCGAAAAAACGCAACCTGAAGCGTCTGTAACCCGAGGTATGACTGTATTGCATGGCTGGCTGGCTGGCAGCAGAACATTTTGTTGCAGGTCCCATGTGTGGTAGCTATTTTACGGATATTGTAGATCTGTATCTGGTGAGCAGAGGGAGGGAGCAAGCTGCATAAGCCCTCCAGGAAGCAATCACTGAACACTGCAGAAAGAGCTCCACAATGAGGAAACAGCAAAGAATCAAAGCGGTAAAGACTAAAATTAAATTAAATTAAATTAAAGTTGCCATTGCTGCTGCCATCGCCACTGCTAAACTACACAGGCTTTGGGGAGCTGCAGAAAAAGGGCTAGGAGGAAGCAGATCTTTTGGCTCCCCTTACATCTGAACCAGGAGCCCTGGGTTAGTTTCTCCCTGAGAAGCCACAACTGCTAGCCAGCCTTAAACAATTGTTCATTTGTTTGTTATTTATTCCAACAATTTATATACTGCTTGACACTTTAGGCAGTGGTGCAGTAAAGTCATTGCCATGGCTTGTCAGGAAGCAACAAACCACAATCTGCTTCAGGTATAACAGGAGCCCACAGAAGAGCAACTGGACAAGGACTCTGTGCTTGCATGCGCTTGGTTTGTGGTAAGCCGTGATAAGCCAGTAAGGTAAAGGGACCCCTGACCATTAGGTCCAGTCATGGCCAACTCTGGGGTTGTGGTGCTCATCTCACTTTATTGGCCGAGGGAGCCGGCGTACAGCTTCCGGGTAATGTGGCCAGCATGACTAAGCTGCTTCTGGAGAACCAGAGCAGCGCACCGAAACGCCGTTTACCTTCCCGCCGGAGCAGTACCTATTTATCTACTCGCACTTTGAGGTGCTTTCGAACTGCTAGGTTGGCAGGAGCTGAGACTGAGCAACGGGAGCTCACCCCGTCGCGGGGATTTGAACCGCCGACCTTCTGATCGGCAAGCCCTAGGCTCTGTGGTTTAACCCCACAGCGCCACCCGCGTCCCTCGATAAGCCAGTAACCTTACATTATTGTTCTGTGCCAATGGGGCCATCTTAGCCTAACTATTGCAAAGAGTTGTTTGTGATGATAACATATGGGAAAGACAAGATACAAATAAAAAATGTAGCTGAAATTGTTCTCTGGCGTTGTTAATATTGCTGTAAGACTAGCATCTGGTTATTGGAGATTTGGCGGTGCTGGTCTGCTGCTAATATTTTGCCTTTGAGGCAATACCTGTCTGGGACTTGACAATGAGGAAAGTAATGGTAAAGGGCACCGGAAAGTGTGTGATAACATTTGCTTTGCGGCACAACATCTTCAAAGCTCCCTGCAGAAACGTTCAATAAATAGGTCACCTTGCTCCCTACCTGTAACCCAAAAGATGTTTGAATATTTATTTGCTTGGACGTTTTTAAGTTTTAAAAAGACCTGTAAATGGTGTGGGGTGGGTGTGTGTTTACATCAGAGGGAAGGCACCTTTTTCTAAGGGATTCTTCTAGCTGACTACATGTTTTGAGCCCCTGCATGGATTTTCAAGCAATTCCCGGAATATAACAATGGAAGTTTGGATGCAAGAAACAGCGCTCAGCGAGGCTGACCTGCAATAAACTTAGCAGTGCAGGCAAACAGCAGGATCAAAGTTTAGCCAGTGCCATTGTGGGCTCCTAACCAACCCTCAGGAATGTTAATAGTTTGCTGGCGGATAAGCAGCAACTTCATGATAGATTTGAGGAGATCTGCATTCCTTTCCACGTGACAGCTGGAGAAAGGGCTGACGCTTGCCTTCAGCAAACAAGGCCGTTACAAAAGCCCCAGGGGTCACCTCCATTGACACCATGTTGTACACCAACCTTTTCCAAGCTCTCTAGACATTTTGTACTAAAATTCCCAACAGTCCCAGCCAGCACAACACAGGTATGGCCAGCTGAGGCTGATGGGAGTTATAGTCCAAAAGATCTAGAAGCCACTAGCTTGGGAAAAGTCGCCATAAACAAATTATTATTGTTATTTATTAAATTTGTACATTACCCTTCATCCGAAAATTCCAGGGTGATTCACAACAGAAAAGGGTAAGCACAACCTCAGATAGGCCTTCACCACCACCTCAGGTGAACAAATGCAAATGTCATGGACTGCCTGGATGATGGGGAGTGGTGGGAACCCCCAAGAGAACCCCAAAAGGATGAAGGCTCAGAGCCCAAGAGTGCGATGGTGATGAGTGGTTGGAGGGACAAGAGGGAACAGACTGGGAGGAGGAGCTGTCAGAAGCTGAAGAGGTAACAAGCTTTAGTGAGCAGGAAGAGGCTGCGGCAGAGGGCAGTCCGGAACTGGAGGCAGAAGCGGAGGCTGGAACAGAGGGACCTGGGCCTGGCGGATCAATGATTTCCCCTGTACGAAACAGCTTGTAGGGTTTCTCATCCCTCTAGACAGGAACGGGTAGCCTGCGCCCCCTCCTCTGTTGCTTATGAAGGGAGCGGGTGGCACTGTGGTCTAAACCACCAAGCCTCTTGGGCTTGCTGATTGGAAGGTCAGTGGTTCGAATCCCTGTTGCTCTGTCCCAGCTTCTGCCAATCCTAGCAATTCAAAAGCACACCAGAGCAAGCAGATAAATAGGTACTACTGCATTGGGAAGGTAAAGGGAGTTTCCGTGCTCTCTGGCTTCCATCACAGTCCTCCATGCACCAAAAGCAATTTTGTCATGCTGACCACATGACCTGGAAATCTATCTGTGGACAAACGCTGGCTCCCTCTGCCTGAAAGTGAGATGAGCGCCATACCCCATCGTCACCTTTGGCTGGACTTAACTGTCCAGGGGTCCTTTACTTTTACCTTTACCTCTGTTGTTTGGCTTTGGTTCCCATCATCCCTGACCACTAGTCATGCCAACTGTGCTTGACAGGTGGGAGTCCAGCAATAGCTTGGTACGGCTACTTTCTGGGCCTAGCCCTGCCAAGCCTGGAAGCTGATGCTGCCTTGGACGAGCAGCACAGGAATGCAGAGCCCTCGGGATCTCTACTCTCCCAGTGCTCTGGACATCCCCACCCAAGGACTAGAGCCCCTTGCCTCAGTTGTCTTACTCCAGCCCTCTTCCAGTTTCTCCCTTCGCTTCCCTGTTTTCTGCTCTTGCCACCCTACCCAACAGTCAGTCACAGTCAGCCTATTCAGAGGCAGTTTTAGGGTAGCACAATTGGTGCAACCATAACAGTGCTGTAGAATGGAGCACAAGAGGCATGGGGGGGCACCAAATTTTAGCATCACACAGGGCACCGTTGACATTTGAGAGCCCGAAATCCGGCACTGACATATTTTGTTGCTACTGGACATGCTCAGTTCTCATCAGGCTGTTCAGGGGTTCTCCCTCCCTTAGGGTTCCCCCTGTTAATTCCCCCCTGCAAACCTTGTGGTCCCAAGTCTGGTGATACATCCCCCCCTTTTTGTGGGTGTTGTTGTTTCAGTTGTTTATGGATTAAGAATGAGAGAACTTAATTTGCTATTAGTATTAATAATAGCATTATTATTAGTCCAGGAGCATGTCCAAACTGCAGACCTGAGCCCATCCAGCACAGACTGAATTCTTATTCCCTGATCTGCTTTCCAACTGACCAAAATCACCTCTGTCTTGTTTGGATTAAGTTTCAATTTGTTCACCCTCATCCAGTCCATTACAGGTGACAGACATTGATTTAAAACTGAGATAGCTTCTCTGGATTTAGGTGGAACAGACAAATAGTGTGCAGGGTGTCATCAGCATACTGTTGACACTGAACTCCAAAACTCTGGACAACCACTCCCAGCAGCTTCACGTAGGTCAGTCAGTAGAGCATGAGACTCTTAACCTCAGGATCATGGGTTCAAGCCACACATTGCAGGGGGTGGGCTAGATGGCCCTTGTAGTCCCTTCCCACTCTGCAATTCTATAATTCTACATAAATGTTAAATAGCATGGGAGACAGAGCAGAACCCCCAGGGGACCCCAGCACTACCTTCTGGGTAATAGTTTTCTGAGCAATTAACAAATAAAGCTAGAAAAATTATGGGACACAATCAAATAAACATGAAAAGCCGATAGCTGAGGCCTCATACTATGCAACTGTAGAGATCATGATGATGACATTTACATCTGTGCTTACACAAGCAGTAATGGTCTTTCCCAACCATGTTATATTTAAAAGAGGCCCAATGAAGTTGATGGGTATGACTAACTGAGGTGCTTCATTTTGATGGGTCTACTCCCTATGTGCAGGAGTGATTATGATGAGACCCACATATGCAAATGATATAAATGCCAATAATCATGCATGCGCATTGTTCAACAAACTTTTGATTATTGGTGCAGATGGAGATGGGAGTCAAAGATGCTTCTCACCTGGAGTGCTATTTGGTTTAGAGATGGCCCTAGTTTAGGCATGCAAAGGGGGATGGCAATTGGTTTCCTACCTTAACGTATTCACTGCTGGACCCCAGTCCATCCTGGTGCCTAGAGAAGGAGAGAGAGAAATCAAAAGTGAGCCTCATTAAAAAGTGGGTGAAAGAAAATGCCAAAACAGAGGTAATATCACTGATGGCTGTTCCAGGGCAGGGGAGCAGCAAAGAGATTGCAGGCCGGGAAGTGCATTCACACTATACCATGGACACCATACTGTTAGGGTTGAAGCCTGACTCCTTCAGGATGTGTTTGGCTTATAAGAACTCCTTTTTAGATTTAATGGATGTCTAATAGTAAAGTCTGGTGCCGGTTCGCCAGATGCAGCTTGTCACGCTGGCCACGTGACCCAGAAGTGTCTGCGGACAGTACTGGCTCCCGGCCTCTAGAGTGAGATGAGCGCACAACCCTAGACTCTGTCAAGACTGGCCCGTACGGGCAGGGGTACCTTTACCTTTACCTTAATAGTAAAGTCACTATGATTGTGATTATTGCTATATGACGTGAGACTATATTTTTATCTTATTGTTATCTACACACAAAAACACACAAAAACACGCACATACACACACACACACACACACACACACAAACACACACACAGAGAGAGAGATTTTCCATATTTATTGGTTGCAATTTATTGTTTCCATGCCAAGAGATGCCCTGGATTTAGTGTGATAAAGAATTGTATAGAAATAATGAAAATAAATATAAACCATTAAAAACTATAAGCTATATCGAGCCATCCCAAATCAAACAAAAGAGCAAGTTTTTCATGGTCATAGTTTTGCATGGTCATGTACATAACTACAGGTACTTTGCCAACTTTTATCAGGCTGTTAACATTGATCTTGGTTGTCTTACAGTTTCCAGTTTTGAAGCAGCTAGGATTCCTGCTGAAGGAAATGTGGTTATTGCATGAAGATTTAACTGGCTGCTTCAGGGACCATTTTGAACACTAGGTCATATTTTTCTTTCTCTGGAGGCTGTGCACTGCCAGTCTTGAAGTAGACCCTTGCTTCCATGCTACTGCTCTTTGGTGCTGCTGAGGCCTCGCCTTTTGTCAGTTAGCTAGAATAGGAATTAAAAAACTGTGTGCTCAAATGGTGGTTTGTAGGCATTTGCCATTTTTGATGCTCATTACACTGCCAGAGAGCAGTGGCGTAGCGTGGGGGGTGCAGGGGGGGCCAGCAGCACCGGGCGCAACATCTGGGGGTTAGGGTTAGGGGGCGCAAATCCACGGGTTAGGGAGCGCAAATTACTTGCCTTGCCCCGGGTGCTGACAACCCACGCTACGCCACTGCCAGAGAGGCAAACTGGATGAAGGCAGGCAGGGCAGCAGGCAAAAATCCAGGAGGGGGAAATGATATTAGAAGGTGCTCTGGAGGTGTTTGGAGAGCACAAGCTTCTTGTTCCTTGCCCAATAAAGCAGAGGTAGGGCTTTATTAGCTTTTAAATCAATTTTATCGAAGGTTTTCAACATATTATACAATAAAAAACCAAACTAGTCTGGAAAGAAATAATAAAGAATAATACAGTGGTACCTCTCGATGCGAACGGGATCCGTTCCGGAGCCCCGTTCGCATCCAGAGCAGAACGCAACCTGCATCTGCAGGTCGCAATTCACTGCTTCTGCGCATGATATCATTTTGAGAGTCTGCGCATGAACAAGTGGCGAAACCCGGAAGTAACACATTCCGTTACTTCCAGGTCGCCACAGAGCACAACCCGAAAATGCTCAACCTGAAGCAACTTCAACCTGAGGTATGACTGTATATAAAAAAGAAATAAAACAAGAAAGAGAGAAAATAAAATAACAATAACGATCCCAATAAAACATAAAATTATAAGTATATGTAGGTCTCCTATCACCATTTTGTCTTAATCTTCAGTCAATATATAGTGGACTCTCCAGATACGAACTTAATTCGTTCCAGGGGTCCATGCGCACCCCAAAAATTACATAGAGGCGCATTCCTGTGCACGCTCGCGGCATGATTAAGCACTTCTGCGCATGCACGCGTGGCAAAACCTGGAAGTATACACTTCCGGGTTTGCCATGGCCGTAACCCGAAGATTCTGTATCTAGAGGGATACGTAAGTAGAGGTACGACTGTATAGAAACTTGAATTATCCTATCTCTCAGCAACTACTTTCCTTGTTGTTGGATTCAGGTAGAGCTGGAAATTAAAAGCGGGCCTCTTATTTCCCACAAATTCATCAGGCAGGCACCCTGGTTTATATATGCCTTAGCTTTTCTTGGAGTAAGACCTTGTCCTCAGTGGGGAAACCCAGCCAGATGGGTGGGGTATATAATAAATAACAACAACAACAACAACAAAACAACAACAACAATCCTGCATCAGGAACTGTGGGGTATGAAGCTTCCCCACTGAGGTTTGAGGATTTAAGAGAGAAAAGGGGCTGGTGTGACTGGCTGCCCTTAGCATCAAATCTGCTGATCCTGCTGTTGCGTGGCAAGTTCCCGCTCCCCCCCACTGGAAATAAAGACATGATTTAAGTTAATGGGCGAAAATTGGCCACAACTTTATTGGCTACAGAAGTGAGCGGTATTGGCTTAGGCATTGGTCCTGTCGACTATCCGGCTTCAGCCCGATTGCATGAAGACCGGAAAGGGTTAACCATCAGAAGAGGAAGTCCTGCTGATGCACATCAACTAGGAGCTCCCCAGGGTCACTGCTCAGGGGTGTGCCTTAGGCCCACACCTCCATAGGCTTCGGACAAGGCAACGCCACCCGGAATCCTTTACCAGACTACCCTTTGGTGTGGGGGAAGGCGATGGCGCTTCCTCCCCCTTCTCATCTACATAACAATACCCTTACCAATGCCTAACCGCCAATGCCAAGGAGTTGTGACGATTTGCTACGAGGCAGGTGAAAAACCAAATGGCTGGAGCCAATTTGCCAAGTGGAAAAAATTCCTACCAGGCCCCTTGACGGCGACCAATCGAAGTGCATAGCAATGTCAAAAAGCCTGCCTAAAGGGTGGGAGGGATGGGAAACCGGATCAGCTGGAGCGACGAAAGATGAAGATCCTCGGGCGCGCCGGCCCTAAATAGCGCAGGCCACGCCTCCTGAGCTAGCCGATTGGCTGGCAAGGGAGATTCCCTCAATCTCACGGGAGCTGTGAGCCAGCCCCCGCGCATGTGGGGGAAGGCGTGAAGCCCGCAACCCCACCTCCTCTCCAGCTCAGAAGTGGCTTTCCCAGATCCTACCATTGCACCTTTACTCCTTCTACCATTTTCTTAGCGCTACAGTATCAAGTGCACTGTGGGAGGTCCATTTTGAAGTGGGTGACTCTCATTGGCATGGGATTGTTGTCACAGTGAAGGGCCTCTGGTTGGCCAAAAACCATTATATAAATGTAATAATAATAATAATAATAATAATAATAAATTAATAATAGCAGCTTCTTATCAAGGTAGCATGCCCTTCAACATTTCACAAATGAATCAACTGTAACTTGAAGAACTTCTGCTTGAGCTTGCTTTCCCCTCCTCCCTCCTATTTCCTTCTTCTTCATGTGTTGTATCTTTTAAAATTGTGAGCCTGATTTCATGGGCTGTCTTAATAACTGTTTTTTGTAAGTCACTTAAGGGGCCTTTTTGGCTAAACACCAGGGCCAGGTGCTTCACAGAAGTCCATGACACATTTTGCTAGGGTTGCCATATTTCAAAAAATGAAAGTCAGGACACAAAAGTTGTTGAGCTTTTCTTAATTTTGCCCAAAGTTGTTGAGCAAAAAAGAAAAAGAAAAATGAAGTTATTGAGCTATTTTTTGAGCAAAATCTAGACTTCCAACATGAGTTGTCATAATCCAAATTTTCCCGGGCATTTTTAGCGATTTCCGCCCAGACACTGCTTTGATAATAATAATAATAATTTTGACTGCCATATTCCAGACATATGGCAACCCTATATTTGCAGATGTTAATTCCTATGCATGATGCAAACTTAGGCTGACTTTCAGAGGGAAAGCTGACTTTTAAGCAAAGCTTCTTTTTTAAATTTAAGATTAAAGAAAGCAGGGAAAGATCAACAGATCTTGCTACTTGTGCAAAAGATCTGGTCTTAGGTATCCTTGGCTACCCCCTAGCAATACCACACCTAAAAATTTTGTGCATGCTTGTTAAACTTCTATCACCCTGTGTTTAAAACCATGATGATGGCATTGGCAAGTTGGGAGTTGTTGGGAGCTCTGAGAAGGAAAACCAAGAGAAGGTGGGACTGGAAGTGGTCCGGATCACCAAACTTCATTTGCAAATTACCATATTTTTTGCTCTATAAGACTCACTTTTTCCCTCCTAAAAAGCAAGGGGAAATGTGTGTGCGTCTTATGGAGTGAATGCAGGCTGTGCAGCTATCCCAGAAGCCAGAACAGCAAGAGGGATCACTGCTTTCACTGCGCAGCGATCCCTCTTGCTGTTCTGGCTTCTGAGATTCAGATTATTATTTTTTTTGTTTTCCTCCTCCAAAAACTAGGTGCGTCTTGTGGTCTGGTGCGTCTTATAGAGCGAAAAATATGGTAGGTTTGGATCAGGAGTCCATATCCTGGCCAATTCTACTAAAAAGTCCTGTGTTTAGTTGCCTTTAATTACCTCTGCACTTTTCAAGTTTTGGAGAGGGAAGCAGGCGGATGAAGGGACTGGCTTTGTTGGAGGATTGTCTCAATGCAGGGCAAAGCTCAGTTAAGCCGCTTCATAAATACAGCAAGAACGACAACATAGTTGTGTGAACCTCCCAGAGCTACCTGACTCTATCCAAGTGCCCGATCTTTCCAGAAACTGGTCTTAACATCACTAAGAGGATTGGAAAGGAATTAAGGCTGAAAGGACAGAACACCAAAGCTGAAAGGTCCCAGAGCAGGATTGGCCGTAGTAAATTCTACCCCCTGCAGCTGTGCCCTGTGGACTGCTGTTTTCCTGATGGCTGGTGCCAAGAGACACCATGGCCAGGCATCTGCTGAGGACCCATAGCCCAGCAGACCCCACTGCATCTATCCCCCTTTTTCATGGGGTGGGACCAGCAGAATGCCTGATCTGGCCATGGTGACGCATGCCCTCGTTACATGCCCTTGTAGGACTACTGTGACATTAGCTATGTGGGGTTGCCTTGCAAAGGGTTTGGCACGTTCTGCTACTCAAGTATGCTGCAGCCATACTGCTGACTGGGGGCAGTTACAGGGAACATGTTACTCCTCTGTTAAAATAACTTCACAGGCTACTGTCCATTTCTGGGAGCCATTCAAAGTACTGGTTATGACCTTTATGTGGCTTGGGAACAGGTTATTTGAACAATCATATCTCCCTGCCCAAACCTGCCCAGATGCTAAGATCCTTGGGTGAGCACCTTTCCTTGGTCCCATCAACATCAGAGCCACGACTGGTGGTGTCATGAGAGAGGGGCTTTTCTGTGGCTGCCCCCAGATAGAGGAATTCCCTCCCATCAAAGGCTAGGCTGGCTCCCTCCTTGTTATTCTTCTGATGGCAGGCAGTCAGGCCTTTGGAGGTGCAGGTGATGATGGCCACTGGGCAAACCATACATTAACCATATGGTTCTAAATGTGTGTGACATATTCTTTTTAACTAGCATGTTGTCATTACATTTTATTTCATAATTACATTTCAAAATGTTGGGAGCCGTCTTGAATCCCAGCTTGGGAGAAAAGCAGAACATA
Source organism: Podarcis tiliguerta (assembly GCF_965153285.1). Lineage (NCBI taxonomy): Eukaryota > Metazoa > Chordata > Lepidosauria > Squamata > Lacertidae > Podarcis > Podarcis tiliguerta. The sequence continues at coordinate 3,878,140 of NC_139553.1, forward strand.
AATACACCAAAAGAATAAATGGAAGACATGGCCTGCTTGCTTCATTGGCTCTCTGACTGGCAATGAGCAGGAAGAGCAACAGCTGGGGAAGAGACAAGCTCCCTGAGGGAAGGTGGCCCATGAGGGGTGCCTAGCGCAAGAGCCCCCTGAAAACTAGAGCTGGACCTGGTCATCCTTGTTCCAGGAACCAGGCAGAGTGTGGCAGCCACCTCAAGTGGCAGATGCTGGGGGGACAAGGAACAGCAACAAGATTTTGTAGGACAAAGCTGAATGTGCTATGAGACCTGCCCTGAACCCACTAAGACAGGCTGCTACCCTTGGGTCTGGTAAAGAAGGCTATCCTACCACAGTGTTAATGCAACTGCCAGTCTGCACTACTTCTATATGTGGAGTGGCAGGGTGCCATTTCATACTTTGCTTCAGGCAGCAAAATGTATTGATCCAGCCCTGCAAGGACCATTCATGTCAGACACAGCAAGGGCAGGATCTATTTGCTTGCCTTTTCACTAAATAGCTGCCCCCCTGCCATTTCTGGAGCACTTTGATGACAGTATGACAGGTGACTGGGAGCGGCCGCCGAGACCACATAACACTGGTCTTGAAAGAGCTGCATTGGCTCCCAGTACGTTTCTGAGCACAATTCAAAGTGTTGGTGCTGATCTTTAAAGCCCTAAAAGGCCTCAGTCCAGTATGCCTGAAGGAGCATCGTCACCCCTATTGTTCAACCAGACACTGAGGTCCAGGGCCAAGGGCCTTCTGGCGGTTCCCTCGCTGCAAGAAGTGAAGCTGGGAACCAGGCAGAGGGCCTTCTCGGTGGTGGCGCCCACCCTGTGGAACGCCCTTCCATCAGATGTCAATGAAATAAACTACTATGACTTTTAGAAGACATCTGAAGGCAGCCCTGTTTAGGGAAGTTTTTAATGTTTGATGTTTTATTCTGTTTTTAATCTGTTGGGAGCCGCCCAGAGTGGCTGGGGAAACCCAGCCGGATGGGTGGGGTATAAATATTAAAAAATAAATAATAATAATAATAATAATAATAATAATAATAGTTGTTGTTGTTGTTGTATCTGTGTCCAGGATGCTGGACCAGATGAGCCTGATCAAGCAGGCTCTTCTTGTGTTCTTATGCTTAGCACTTGCATCCAGTACTCCAGAATCCACAGACCCACAGAGGTCACTTGGCTCAGTGGAGCAAGAAAGGCCATCACCCAGCCTCAGCTCTCTGGAATTTAAGGCTGTTTCTTGCAAGAACTTGCGTCAAATGCAACTTGGAATCAAAAGGGAGTGGGATTAATGCCTACATATCCTGGCCTTGGTGAGTTCAGCTGAGGCCACAACAGCTGCTTGTGAGCCCTCCCTCCAGCAGGGGAAATGGGCAGTCAAATGGTTACCTCTCTTGCATGAAATACCCCAGGGAGAAAACTTCAGGGATTTAATGGGACCAGTGCTGCTGTTGTGTGGTGACAAATGAGAAGGCCTTCCTCAGCTCATCTTCAAAACGATATTGTAGAGCTGAGAAAGGCGTGGAAAAGGTTAGAGCAAAAAGGGAGCAACTTCCCTATGCTTATCATGTTCAGAGTTTGTTTGGAAGAAAATGTGGGTATGCTAGAGGTTTACAAGATTATGGATAGGTTTGAAAAAAGTGGATAGAGAAAGGTTTTCCATCCTGATAACGCTAGAACCACATGGGGACCTCAAAAGACGGCTGGATGTTAGCAGACTAGGAACAGGTGGAATGAAGATACGCATCTCCAGATAGGGTGGGAGAGGGGGTTTGTCTGAAATCCCAGAGAGCTACTACTAGGCTTGGGCGATGTCAGCTTTCCAACAGCCAACAGCGTGTCACCAGCCAAACATCACAATCTGGCAATCTGGTGATACACTGTGATGTTGAAAGGGAGGAAGAAACAATGGTCCCAGCCCCACAAGATACTGGGTTGAAATCATCGCTGCTCTCACTGAGCAAACTAAGGTGGCTTCATCCCGGTGCCTCGCAGGGCCAGGACCGATGCAGCTTGTTCCTCCCACTGGGAGCTTCACCCTCCCAGGCAAGGCAGCCACGCAGCAGTAGTCAAGCACTCCGTTCACAAGGCTGCCTCTGCCTTCACAAGGGTAGAGGAAGAGGTGCCCCACCCGTGATATGACAGCAGCTGAGGCAGCTGTTCACACAGTGGCTGTTATGTACTGAGTTGAATAGGATCCAAAATGCAGCAGTCTGATTGGTCCTAGAACAATGCAGCAGTATGATTGGTCCACAGGAGCCACCCAATCCAGCTCCAGGTGGAAGTGAATCCACAACCTGATTGGCCTACAGGAGAATCCCGGAATTAGCCAATCACATGCAGCCCATTGTGTAAATAATGTATATAAAGCAGATATTTTGGGGGAACTTCCATTCCTCCTCACCACTATGAGCTGAATAAAGAGCATGAAATCCACTCTCGACTCTGAGTATATTTCAGTGGGCTTGGGCCACTGCCGCCTTGGCGTGGGCAGACAGGCTGCCTCTTCCTCCTGGGAACAAGCTCCATAGGCCCTGGCCCCAATATACCTTGTTCTCCCTCAGTTGTATGATGACCAGGGCGTGATGGTGGTTTCACCCAGCATTATATTGCGAGGGAAGTTCCTCTGCCTCCAGCACCCAGCTGCAGCTTGTTTTTCCCTCAGCGCACTGGGCTCTGGTGGCAGAGGGACTCAGGAGCAATGGCAGTTTCACTCGCAATATAGTGCCAGGTGAAACAGCCATCATGCCAGTCCTGGGTAATGTATCACCCAGGTCTAGCTACTAGCAGTCAGTGCAGACAATATTGAGCTAGATGGCGCAATTGTCTGACTTGTTTATAAGGCTAGAGTGACAAAACTAGAACAGGGAGACCAGGGTTCAAATCACAGGAAGCATGTGATGTAGGAAATTGCCTTACACTCAGTCAGACACAATGCTCAGTACTGTCTGCACTGACTGGCAGCAGCTCCCTGGGGTTCCAGACAGGGAATCTTTCCCAGCCCTCCCTGGAGGTGCTGCTGGGGACTGAAGCTATGACCGTCTGTGTGCACAGCAGATGTTTTGTCACTGAGCTACAGTTCTTCCCCTAAAGCCTGCTCCTTCTCCATGAACAGAGGACATATCCTGTTCCTTTCACATTTTACTTTTGCAGTGGTACCTCGGGTTGCAAACGGGATTCGTTCCGGAGCCCCGTTCGCATCCTGAATAGAACGTAAAGCGCGTCAGTGTGTGCGCGAGTCGCGTTTCGCCGCTTCAGCGCATGATGTCATTTTGAGCACCTGCGCATGCACGAGCAGCAAAACCCGGAAGCAATGTGCTCCGTTACTTCTGGGTCATCGCAGAGCGCAACCCGAAAATACTTATCCTGAAGAATATTTATCCCAAGGTATGACTGTAATTTACCCAAAACAATGGGTAATTTACCCAAAACAAGGACAGATTTCTGTCCTTGAAATCTACACATTTCCAAATTTTGTGAAGAACTCCTCCTCCGACAACAACAACAACATAGTGTATACTACAAGAAATGTGCACTAAGACGCTGCTGAGTTTCTATGAGGGCTTAAAAACAAACAAATCACAAACTGATGCAGAAATATGATGGTTTCAGTTTAAGACTTGGGCACTTAGAGATAGTGAGCAACTGAAAGTGACAGGTTCTTCCATCCCATTGGCCTAAACTGCTCATAAACAGTTGCACTGAAGCAACGTTTAGCGTTACTGGTCCCCGGGTGACGCATATTTTGACTCAGCACTGGGTGTTTTTTTGTTTTCCCCAGCTTCCCTTGGGAATGGGGAGGAAGCACGGATCTAGATGCACATGTTTCCGCTGGCCCTTCCTGTCCTGCTCGGCCCTCCTCCCATCTGTTTCCCTGAAATGTTCCCGAATGGCGGGAACATGAAGGAACACCTTGCAGGGCGGAAAAGGGTGGTTGGTGAAGATGACTGAAAATAACTCACCGGATCTTGGGGTCAGGAGCCAGACAAGGCCTCCATTCACGCTTGCTGGGGCCAAAGGGTGGCTGCTCTCAGCCCCACTGCACCTCATCACGGACTAATTTCTTCGCAGGGAAGCAGGTTACGGCTAAACATCAGGAAGAGCTTCCTTCACAGTAAAAGCTGCTCAGCTAGGGAACAGGCTTCTATGGGTGGTTGAGAGGTTTATTTTACAGGGGTGCTGTGGTTGCAAGATCCCTGGTTTTCATCAGGGGGTGGATTAGATTACAGTAATTCCAAGGCCGCTCCTCATCCTATGATTATATATAAAGACTAAACTCTGAGAACAAGAGGTGATCTGTTTACGACCGGCAACAAAGGTTGGCACAGTTGTGCCTTTTAAAAACAGCAACCATTGCATCCTTGATCAAGAGCCTCTTGGCCCCATGCTTTCCAGGCATGGAACAAGCACACGTGTGGATGAGCATTTATCTTCACGCCCAATACCACTTTTTGCTTTTGCTTTGAATGGAGCTGAACCCTCAGATGGAAGCAAGGGATGTCTGCTCCCAGGGAAACAGGGAAAGACTAGGCACTAAAGCAACTTTTGAAATGAAGTTGAAATTGGAGAGATCCCTGCCCATCAGAAAGCCAAGTGGACACGGACAGTTTGTCAGGCACAAATGCACCTGATGTTTAAATATTAAAGATTGCACCATCTTATCTATCTTAGAAGATAAATATACAGGTCAGTTTTTATGATTACTACAGTAATAACACCCAGAGCATATCTTTTGACTTTGGGATTCTTAAAATATACATGCCCATGTCTAAAAAACAAACAAATTCAAATCAAATATTTGAGCATAGGATTATAGTTTAGGATGCAAGTGGCTCTGTGGTCTAAACCACTGAGCCTCAGAGGGTTGACGGTTTGAATCCCTACGATGGGGTGAGCTCCCGTTGCTCTGTCCCAGCTCCTGCCAACCTAGCAGTTCAAAAGCATACCAGTGCAAGTAGATAAATAGGTACCGCTGCGGCAGGAAGGTAAACGGCGTTTCTGTGTGCTCTGGTTTCCATCTTGGTGTCCTGTTGCGCCAGAAGCGGTTTAGTCATGCTGACCACATGACCCGGAAAGCACAAACACCGGCTTCCTCGGCCTGAAAGCAAGATGAGCGCTGCATCCCCAGACACCTTTGACTGGACTTAACCGTCCAGGGGTCCTTTACCTTTTACTTTAGTCTAGGGTAGCCATGTGTCCTATTTTGCAAAGGGCAGTCCTTGGAAAGGCTGTTGAATCAAAATCCATTTTAAGGGTAAAGAACCCAAAGAACCGACCGCAGGAGGAGATTTGCCCATCAACCATTGGCATCTGAGGGACAGCATATTCAGCAGGCACTCAGCTCACCTGGTCACAGTCTTCCCCACTAGAGTGAGATGTGTTGTATTCCTACTTAAACTTCCTATACATTACCATAAGCACATTATAGCTTCTAATCTAGCTACCTCCTCTGTGGGCAGGTACCTAGGGCAGATTGCCACCCTGCCAAGTCACTGCTTCAGGGCAAGATCCTCCCTGTGAACTCTTGACAGTGCACCTATTTGCAAACTTCTCGCACAGAATTAATGTGAGAATGGCATGGCGGGCTGCCCAGTACACTGTGGTTTCAGAGCGCTGAATGCACAACACAAGCTCATGACGGGACTGGAAAAAACATATTGGAGGTGGCTGTGATTGCCATCTTCAAAGGACTGATTTTCACAGGACTGACTCTAAATACGGGCTTTCTGAAGCACCATTTAATTTGGAGCCTCCTCTTTCAGAGCCTGCCAGCTGTCGGGTGGGGGGAATTTGTTTCACACGCTGCAAGGACAGCAACTGGGGAGAACCATGAGAAAAATTCCAGGGCAGGAGGGAGTGAGGGCTCCAGGCAGGAAATTGGGAGCATGAGAGCAACTGGGGAACAGAATTTAAGACGGTCTTAAGGAACTCCCTGCAAAGGCACAAGGCCCCTCAGCTTGTGAAATGCAACAGTTACATCTTAAGTACCAGTGAGGCCCCCCCGTCCCCCCCCCCGCGCGCAACTTGGACTTCCACTCAGTTGCCACAAGGGAAGAATGAAAATACTATAAATAACCCTTTCCGTCTCCTAACTGTAAGCAGATGTCTTTGGCTGTGACTTCATCCTGAGATGAGGCCGGCTTGTGGCAATGTTCAGGGAGTCATGCGAATGAATGGCCCGTGGGATTCTTGAATGAAACTAAACTTTCTCTCTCTTTTTTTTTTTGCAGCCGGTCAAAGTGCCTGGGATAAATTCCAGTACTCTGTTTGGAAGGAGGCTCTTCAGCCTGGGAGCACCAGCTGGCCAAGTTGTTATGGCCCTGCCTGGGCCCTTTTGGAAGCTCAGGTGTGGAGCTGGGCAAGGATGTGAAAGCCTGGGCAGTTTTCTGAGAGCTCTTCCATATTTGAACTGAAGTGGCAAGGAGTGGGGGAGAGCCATCGGGTTTTAAGTGTGAGAACACCTGGTTAGGGGGGACGTGTGTTGGTTGGGGGGGGATTGAAAAGAGAGGCTGACTGGGACTCCTTTGTTTCCCTTCCTTCCAAAACAAATGCAACAACTGAAAGCTGGGGTGTGGGTAGGTGTGAACCTAATGTTAATGTTGCTAATGTTGCTCAGAGTAGTCCCACTGAAATGAATGGGCATGAATAAAGGCTTGTCCATGCTTCCTTTTGTGCCATGTTTCTAAGCACAGGTCTGAGCTTTCCAGGTCTGCATCCAAGCAGGGGTTTTTTGCTCCCGTCCTGGGTCTTTCGATAGGGAAAAAAATGTTTTACTGCTAATTCAAAACAAACAGCAATTGGGTTTCCAGCAGACTGCCATTTGCTACAATTCAGTGGTATAAAAAAAAAAGCAACAGCTCAGACATGGAAAGCCCAGACCTGTGCCTAGAAAGCACAGCGCAAAGGTAAATTTGGATGTGTGATGCATGACAGCGAAACGTGGAAGGCATTTTTCAGCTGCAATAAGACTGCCTAAATGAAGCTGTTTCATTGGAAAAATCAGGGAGATGGGTGTATATTTTTTCTGTACTGCTGTAAGCTGCCTTGGGCTGACTATGCCACAAAAAGCAGCCTATTATTGTGCATATAAATTAGAAGTAAATGAATAAAAATAAACCTGCCTTTTAAGAAGTTGTGCATGATCCGTCTCTGAAAGCCATTTTCTGGTTGGAGGTGTAGATTACAACTGCAAGTGGAATGAACCACTTGCCCCAGAATACTGTTTGATGTTTAAACCTCTTCCTTCTTCTCATACCTAATAACTTGTCAGGGGCTTCTGTCCCTCCCTTGGAATTGAAACCTCTCCATCAGGCAGGAGTGTGACAGAGGTCCCAGCTGAGGAAAGACTCCACCTTTAAACCCTGGCAGCAGATCCATAATCAAGCACTCCCGCTTTTACAAAGCACTGCACAACTAATGTTGGGGTGATGCCAGTGGCGTAACGTGGGTTGTCAGCACCCGGGTCAAGGCAAGTAATTTGCGCCCCCCCTAACCCGTGGATTTTAGCACTGATTTTAGCACTGCGAGTGCGAGCGCCCCCCCCAGATGTTGCGCCCGGTGCGGCCGGCCCCCCCTGCACCCCCATGCTATGCCACTGGGTGATGCAAGGTCTACTACAGAGCAGAGTAACAATTTTGTATTACTGAGATAAAAACAACAACCTGTTTATCTGAAAGGGCCCTGTTTTGCTTTAGGACCAGCAAATACTGAATGAAAACAAGGGATGAACTGTAGCTGAGAACCACAGAGCAATTTTTCCATGCTAGAAAGTTCCTAGAGAAATTATCTGCCATAATGACTTGGCAAAAATGGAAGAAACCTCTTGTGAGAAAGTTTTGTGAGAAAGTCTGTGTAGCGATTTCAGTAATTTAGAGACATTTCCTTACAGGAAGCATTGGGATGGGAGTTTAGAGACGAACCCTAGAGAGTTCGGGTGAGAGGGTTGTATGTAGCTGCTAACTGATAACATCACTGTGTTTAGTCTTGTCTTCAAGAATAAGAGATGCCAAGATTAAGAGAAAGTGCCTATCTCCAAAAGATTCCCCATATTCCAAGAACATATCTCAATATTGTTCCTGGAGAACAGTCTTTTGTTTTGCAAGCATTTCGCTCAGGGAGGGGTACCCATGGTCTTCCACAACTCCTGTAATCTCTGACCACTGGCCATGCTGACTGGGGGCATTCATGCAATCCTCACAACAACGCTGTAAATCAGGTTAACACAATTCAGACAAAAAAGACAGTGTTCAGTGCCACTCATGAAGGGGACTAGCTTTTCTTAAAAAAAAGATGTATGTGCCTTTTGATTATAGAGGGTAAACTGGATTTAGCCACGTGGAGGTTTAACTTTCAAGTTTCACTCTCCCTCCTGCGTCTTTCAAATAGCAACCTACAGACTCTTAGCTCTCTCTTGCCCTTCACAACCGATCTCTTTCTTTCTCTGACTCAGACTCATGTATTTTTTTAAAAAGTTTGAAGCACACAGACACATACATACAGAGAGATTCTTCAGCCACTCAGCCGTTGGTGGAAGGGAAACCCCAAACGGTCTTGAGATGAAAAGGTGGGTCAGTTCCCCCAGCCCGACATCACCACATTTCTTTATCAAGCCTTAAGGTTATGAGAGAGGGAAAGGGAGAAAGAGAGAGAGAGAGAGCTGTCCTTAAGGGAGCCAGCAGCACAAACTGTCAAAGGAAAAGCACAAATATAGACCCCTAGATGGCTGGGAAAGGGCAGGCGGTTGGGCTGCGAGGAGGAGGACAAGGCAGAGAAAGAGGAGCAGGGAAAGGAAAAGGTTAACGTTCCTGTGAGTGATTTTTCAAAATCAAATTACCAGCACTGGGGAGGAAGGTGAATTGGGACTGTGGCACTAGGGAACCGGGTGAGTCAGCGGGCTTTAACTGGAACCAACTGCCAAATACCTGCTATCTGCTGTGGATAAAAATACCCCTGAGCGATAGCCCTGATCTGGTTCAGAGTCCCCAGAACCAGCTTAAAAAGATATTGCCCATAAGGGCTAGATACAGTGGTACCTCTTAATTTGTTCTGGAGGTCTGTTCTTAACCTGAAACTGTTCTTAACCTGAAGCACCACTTTAGCTAATGGGGCCTCCCACTGCCGCTGGGCCACCGGAGCACAATTTTTATTCTCATCCTGAAGCAAAGTTCTTAACCTGAGGTAATATTTCTGTGTTAGCGGAGTCTATAACCTGAAGCGTACGTAACCTTAAGTGTATGTAACCCGAGGTACCACTGTACTGGAATATAATCAAATCTAGTTCAGCCTTTAACCTCAGAAGTTTATTTATTAATTGACATTTATATCCTGCCCTTCCCAGATAGTTTTGCAAACTATAGAGAGGTGCACCTATCCCCTTGCATGGGCAATTAAAAGTGGCCTTGAATTCCACCTGACCATGCCTTTAAAACACTCTCATAACACTACGATGCAGCCATGGCTTCACCGAAAGAATCCTGGAAATGGTAGATGGTTAAGAATGCTGTGAACTGTGGCTCTGTGAAGGGTCCCCTAACAGCTCTCAGCACCCTTAACAAACTACAGTTCCCAGGACTGGTTTTTCTGTGCTGCTTTATTGCCATCTGGAGGGGCACTCTTGTGCCATAGCCCCCCAAAAGACTTGTGACAGAACAGCAACAACCTAGAACATTTGTGGTATGAAAAGTTACAGGATTTCGGTAGGAAATGACAGGACATGCACTGATTGGAAATGAAGCAGTCTATCAACCCCCAAACCTCTGCATGCGCAAGCACAAAAGTCGGATCAATCTAGCGCAATGCTATCATGATGAGCACAAACCATCACAAATGCACAACAGAAGGACAACTGAAGGTTCTATTAAATTGAGAGCGTTTAGTAAAACCCTCTTTCGCCTTTGTACCAACCATCTTCAGAAACATTCTGTTTCCCTGCTCCTGTTACAGCTTCCCCCATGTGATGTGGCTGAAAAGCCATTGATGGACTATATGGAACTTGCCGAACTGACCGGGAGTCTCCAAGACCAGAGAGAAGAGACGGTGGAAGAAGACTGGAAGAAGTTTAAGGAATATTTGAAAAAAGATGTTAACATTTAAAGCTTAGAATAGCTTTGGAAGTGGATATAGGCTGTAGCGTTAGAAGTAGAAGATAGGGTATTTTAAAATAGTATTATTTGTAAGTGATAAAATGTGAAGTTATTTTAAATATGATAAAAAAGATGGTTAGAAATTATGATATATGTAAACTGCTAAAGCTGAAGTAAAATGAAAATCAGATAGGTAGGACTTGGGGAAGCCAACTTAACAATGTTTAGGAAAATAAGGATATGACAAGAATTTGTGCGTATTGTTTGTCTTTTCTGTCTGTGTTTTTTATTTGTGTTATAAAATGAATAATTTTTTTTGGGGGGGGGGGTGGAGAAAAACCACTGAGTAGCTAAAGAAAGCAAGTGTGCGCAGCAAAACTTCCACAGTCCCTTTCCTTCAAGGAACAGCTGACTTAGAGCTGAGAAGAGGTGCTGGCGTTGGAAGAATGAGTGCTTAACCCTTTTGCTTAATGCTTTTCCTTTCTGCCATCTTCCTGCTGCAATTCCCCCTCCCCCACACTGAAGTACAATACCTGTGTTTACCTTCACAGGGTTCCAGATGTTGTATTTGCAATTATTCATGTAGTTCAGTTCTCAGTTACGGTAAACCACGAGCTAAGCGTCAGCTCTTCATATTCAATATTCAATATTCATAACAATACTGGCCTATTTTACAGAGAGGGCTGCTGTAAAGATTAATACTGAGACAAGATAAAGACGAAGTTATTGGGTCACTGGGGAGAAATATACCATGAGCTGACTCCAGGTTTAGGGTTGTAGCAAATGTTAATCCTATTCAGAGTAGATCCACAGAAGTTAATGGGCATGGCAAGTATTGGATACAGTGCAAAGTTGTACTTAGCACAGATCCACTGAAACCAATGGGATTTAAGGTAATAATGAATAGGTCTTAGAAGTGAGAGTAGCTCAGTCAGTACAGCATGAGACCCTTAATCTCAGAGTTGTGGGTTTGAACCCCTCATTGGGCAAAAGATTCCAGCATTGCAGGGAGTTGAACTAGACCCTCGTGGTTCCTTCCAACTCTACAATTCTTGATTCATCCCCATGTAAATTTTAAATGTACAGTATTGCACTTTATGGTGACACTGCAGCTTCGCACAGATCTTACCTGATGATGGTGTGAAGATAAGCTGGCTAAGGAGGAAACAGTATACCTCCCTTCAGGGCAGGAGCTTAGTTTAACTTAGTGACTTTCTGCCCCCGTTTCTAGGAAGTCTGTACTTCCTCAAAAACTTAGTAGAGAATCTAAACCAGAAGACTGATAATGGTAGGAAGATGCCACCATAGGTGCCAACTCCCTGGGACCCTGGGTGCCACGCACCCACAAATTTCAGTGCCAGAGCCACACACACTGCATGGCACCCACAGCCCTGGGCACCCTGGGGCCAAGTTGGCACTCCTGGATACCACAGAAACTAGGCAACACCCTCCGCTACTCAACCTTACTTAGCAGGGTGAGTTTGGATGTTCTTAAGGGGCCCCCCAAAAACCCAAGAGCCACTCCCACCTGGCCCAGCATGAACTGGGAATCCAGTAACAACTACAGATCTAACAGCTTCCTCAGCCCATAGGTTGTAATAGCTCTTTGGGAGGAAAACTCAGCTATACGGTGTTAGCAGGCAAAATCCTACATGGGAACATTGCTCAGTTATGCACGCTGATCACTAACATCAGCCCAACATGCAGCTGAAACCGGTGTGCAAAAGATTAGCTGACTCACTAAGGCACCTCACTCCATCTTTCACTGCTTTATTACTCAGCAGCTTGATGACTCCAGTGTACAAACTGTCTCCGCTGGAAAAATGGCTGTGAGCCAGTGAAATGTTAGCTGCATGACAGGAGTCCTACTGGAGTTGGTGGATGAAGTTAGTTGCTGCTAGCTCAGGTCCCATTGCTTTTCATGGGACTTAGAAGTGGCGAATTTCACGTGGATTGCATTAGAATTCTACCTGTGGTGAATGACCCACAATGAGTCAGCCCACACATAAGTCACTTAATGCTACATATTTAACAGTTACATTTAGGCATGACCCAGGCTGGATCTAGACCAGAGGTAGGCAACCTAAGGCCCGTGGGCTGGATGCGGCCCAATCACCTTGTAAATCCGGCCCGCCGACGGTCCGGGAATCAGTGTGTTTTTACATGAGTAGAATGTGTCCTTTTATTTAAAATGCATCTCTGGGTTATTTGTGGGGCCTGCCTGGTGTTTTCACATGAGTAGAATGTGTTCTTTTATTTAAAATGCATCTCTGGGTTATTTGTGGTGCACAGAAATTCATTCATCCCCCCCCCCCCATACAGGCCAGCCCTCCACAAGGTCTGAGGGACGGTGGACCAGCCCCCTGCTGAAAAAGCTTGCTGACCCCTGATCTAGACACATGAAAGAAGCATTTCAGTGAAACACGTTGTAAATATAAACAGGGAAATCTGGTAGGGAAAGATGGGACTCCGCAGTGCCATCTGGTGGCACAGTGTTCTATCGCATATACAACACATATAAATCGCTACGATAACTGCTTTCGTTTCTGATGTTTTTGATCTGTTTTATATTTGTTTTATGGGTCTCTTTTGTAGGCTGCCTTGGAAATCTAGATTAATAAAATTATGTTATTGTTTTTCAAATGGCTTTTTCTTTACCAATCCAGCTGAGTCCCCAGATTACGACCAAAGACCAATTTGGGACGCACAAAAGGACCAACAACATGTCTACAACATCACTTTTTAAGGTCTATTTTCAGTGACACTTATCAAAAGATATATGAAAGTTCATACCCAATACAAAGTATCTTTTTATAATACACCAGAATAAAATAAATACTTTAAAAATCTAATATAAAAGGGAACAGGAACAAAGAGGGGGGGGGGGGAGAGAGAGAGAGAGAGAGAAAGAGAGAGAGAGAGAAGGAAATGGGAAAAGATAAAAAAAATATTTCCAATTCTGGCTGTCAGCTAAATACAGTATTTACCCATTAACATTCAGCTATTCTATTTTTTATAAGCCAGTATTTTTTCAATCTTCAGATCCAAGTTCATTTTCTCTTTCACATGAAAAGTCCAAAAGAAATTTCCAATTCTTAATAAATGTCAATAATAATTTATATCTAATTAAACATGTTAACTTTGCCATTTCAGCTACAGTAAGTCCAATAGTTTTATCAACCATTCCTCCATAATAGGCAGAGCTGTATCTACCCATCTTTATGCATATCTACACATCACTTTTCAAAGAATCCAGATTTGCATCTTATCCAGCTATTAGACATCCATCCCATCCAAGCGTTGCAAGAAAAACATTATCCACACATATCCCAAGATTAAGGAAGGGTGGAAGTCAGGAACCCACAACTCTCTCGCACAATGTGGTGCCTTCATTTAGGGCGGACATGTTCCCACTCTGCCAGTTTTGCCAAACCAAGACCTTTGACCTTCAGATTGAGAACTATACCTACACCAAATTCCTCTTTTTCTCAACCATTGCCACTTTTCTACCCTGGGAGCAAAGTAAAGTGTGGGCATTAATATTCTACAAACACCTCCGACAAAGTAGACTTTTGCCTGGTAATGTTTATGCCACCACAGATCAGTCTCGAATATGCCAGAAAACTTTATTGTCCTTCCTGATACGGCTGAAAAGCGGAGGCAGCCTATATAAATGGGGACAGGCGGAAGCTCACCGGTACAGCAGCCCATATACTTTGCAAGTTCAGTCTGTGGCCTCTGTAGAAGAGACCCCTGTTGGAAACTTTAGAGAGCTGTTGCAACCCGGAGTAGAACAGAAGACGATATTGAGCTAGGTGGGACAGTGGTCAGACTCAGGTTATATATCTGGCTTTAAACACAGCTAGGTTGTTCTTTTGTCCAGTGAAGCTGAATTGTGGGGAAATGCATCAAAATGCTGTAATTCATTTTTTAAAAATAACAAAAACAGGATAGATATGGGCTGCAGCTAACATTGTATATATACATCTTCTTGAGCCAGCGGTGGGAGCGCACTGGATGCAGGGCAAACAGGAACACACACTCAGTTGCCTATGTCACTAAGTGGGGGTGCTACGTAGCTCGGTGGCAGCCGGACCACATGCTTTGTATGCCCAATATGCCTTGAATCCCCAGCATCTCTGGGTAGGACTAGGAAAGGCCCTTTTCCGCTAGAAACGCTGGAGGGATTTTGCCGGTCCGTGTGGACAATGACAAGTGGAAGAGGTCCACAAGGCAGCTTCCTATGTCCCTATATTCCAAGTCTGACCAACTCCCTCTTCCTTCTCAGGATGGCTGGTCTTGCTTACTTACCTGGTGTGATATCGCCTGCCCACTTCTGTCATCATCTGGTCCTGTGCTGTTGAACCTCAAGAGGAAAATATGCTTTTCTCCCTCACTGTCTTGACCGCGCAGGTTTCTCAGCCGCTCCGGTCTCTCGCTCTGCCGGCAGTGAACTTGTGGAAGTGTGAACAGGAGTCCCTCCCTCTTGGTCTCTGTCTCTCCTCCCCAAAGCCCATGTCCTTCCTTCCTCCCTCCCTCCCTGGAATGCAGAGCCAAGCAGAGGCCTGAGAACTGAGAGAAATTCCTCTTCATTAGCACACTTCTGGCATCTGCTGCCTGCGTGGAGGCTTTTCCATAACATGAACCGCCTGAGAAAACAAACCTCAAACTGTCTGTCTCTCTGTATGTGTATCTGAGAGAGCTGTTAGGAAGGGGCATGTTATGATAGTTTGCTGCAGGACAGGAGCGTATTAAAAAGTAATGGGTGTTGTTAGGGGGTGAGCAGGGGTCCCTCCATCTCCTGCCCCTTCCTACCCTTTTTACACACACACACACACACACACACACACTTTGCACAGTTGAATTTAAGCTTGTGCAATTAAAATATATCAAAGCACTCTGGCATAACTAGGGATGCAAGAAGGCATAAACCTCCATTCATATTTGCTGCACATGCCATCGTTTCTGTTTCTGCTGCAGTTTGACTTCTGACAACAACAAAAAACTACGTTATTCGTCTCTCTGTTCACTATGGCGAAATTTCATGTAATTGATTGCATAATTAACTATGTTATAACTACTTTATTCCACACTATTCATTTCACTGCAAAGGAAACATAATGCAAATGGGGGAGTAATTAACGGGCATATCATTATGATGACAGGAAACAGTGACCATGGATCATATTCACTGGACTACTTTCCTTCCATACATGGGACAAATAAGCAAACACCAACAATGCCCGCTCCTTTTTCTGTCAAAATCCCCTGACGACCCTATCCATGATAAATCAATCTTTTTTTTAAAAAAAATACCAGGGGGAAAAAACAAAACTTTTTCTGGTTATTAATGGGATGGGGAAATGAACTCAAGATGCTGGATAATAATTGATTGGTGGGGAGGCATACAAACATCAGGAAAAATTACCATAATCTTCCTCCTCATCAAATTTATTACCTCCCTTCATCTGCTGGTCCCAGGGAAGGTTACAACAACTTAAAATTCAAAATTAAAAACAATTAAAACATAATTACAATTACAGGAACAGGGCAGTCCCTGAAAATGCACATCTCAAAGACCAGGGTAAAGAGGTGCGTGTTCAGTATTCACGGGAAGCTGTATTGTGAAGAAGACAGACATCTCTCACACCGGGAATTCCATCTAACCCCAGACTTCCATGGGAGGTGGACCGACCAAGAGGGTTCCCTCTGTTGATCTTAAAACCAGGGAGAAACTGCAGGGAAGGAGGCAGTCTTTTAGGTATTTGGGGCCGTAGTCATTTAGGGCTTTAAGCACTAACAGGAGCACCTTAAAATGGGCACGGAACTCAATTGGTAGTCAATGCCGCTGTTTTAGAACAGGGTTCTATGGGTTCTAAGGGCAGCTCAAGCCAATAATCTAGCCTAGAGGTCAGCAAATTTACCGCGCCTCGGGCCGGTGCATGGGCCTCCTCCAACCCAGATGTGCACCAGAAATAACACCTGTGCATGCATGCGCAAATAACGCTTGCGCATGTGCACAAGCTATTTATGGTGCTCCTCATATCCGGAAGTGGGCAGCCACGCAGCGCAGTGCCAGTAAGAGAGGGCGGGGGCAGCAGGTGGCGAGGGTCGCCGTGGGCCAATTAAACGAGTCCCTTGGGCCTTATCCGGCCTGCGGGCCTTAGTTTGGGGACCCCTGATCTAGCCACTGCATTTTAATCCAGTTGAAGTTTCTGAGTTGTCCTCAAGAATAGCCACATGCAGAGTGCACTGCAACAATCCAATCTGAAAGTTACTAGAGCATGGAGCACTGAATGCTTGATGAGGAGCAGACATCGTGTGACCTCTGCACAAACCTTGTGCAAAATGAATACGCACAAAGCACATACCACGAAGGAGTCTGGACACAACACTGTCACACTCCTGCCTCTTACAGTCAGTTATGTAGAAAATAAGAACCATCCAGAAATCACACAGAATAAGCTTGGCCCCTGAATCTGCAGTGAACAACATTTGTGATTCCCGGCTCATGATAAGTATTACAGAAGCACTCACAACTCTGGCTTCAGGATGCGCGGTCCATATTTGTCTCATAATCTGACATCTGGGCATGAATGATAAGAAATCCGCATTCTACACACTACCAAAAATATTATCTCTGTTGTTTTACACACCACCACAGAATCTGTTTTGATAAAGGGCAGTTTGAAACAAAGAAAAGCCAGCCCTGATGTTAACTCTGTTTCCATCATGTAGGGACCAAGTCAAGAATACCAAGTCACAGCATTGGTCTGCCCAGTTTAGCACTGTCAACCCTGATTGCCAGCAGTAATCCAGGGTTTCAGTTGGGGCGTCTCCCAGCCCTGCGTCAGGGATTGAACTTGACAGCTTTTGCAGGCAAAGCATGTTCTCTGCTACTGAGCTATGTTCTTACCCATCTTTTATGAGCAAATTCATCTACACCCAGAGCCGTCTTCCCCACTGGTGTTAGTGGTTCGTTGCGCCAGGGCACCGGCCTCTTGGGGCACCCTAGCGAGTGGGGGAGCTACGCGGCTTTGCCGGCAGCCTCCCCTTTCCCTGCACACCCGCCAGCTGCGCCCTGCCAACTATATGGCTCGCGAACGTGCAGCTTCCTTCCCAAGCCTCCGCAGGAAGAGAGCACCACGGCGCCGGATATGCTTAAGACTGCCCTGTCTATACCAGCCACTTCTCACACAGTTCCTCCAAATATATGCCATTGGTGTCTGGAGAGATTGGCTCCTAATCAGTACCTTTCCCCCAGTTTTATATTCTACTTCCAGTTTAGTTCCAGAGCAAGCTAAGCCATTAAACGGATTGAGGGGGCTGCCACGGGCAGCTGAAACACCCAGGGCGCCCCCCCCCACCTGCACCAACACCGGTGCAGAAGTGGCTCCAGTATTGGTTGAAATATTTCAGAGTGCTCAGGATTTATTGCAGTTTTGGTGAGATTTTGCCGAAAATTGGTGCCACCGTGCCGCTTCTCCACCAGTGACAAATGTGCAGGTATTGGCAGGCGACCCATTCCCTGGGTTTTTATAATAAAAGAGGTTTGGGTGTCTCCTCCCCAATCACCTCCCGACCCCTGAGGCAGCTTTCCAATATCAGAGCTGGCCTGAAAGGAAAACGTCTGAGGTGATGGATGGGAAGGGAAGGAGGGTGGGGAAGAGGTTCAGCTTTCCTCACCTGTGCCCACTTTGGAGAAGAAAAAATTACTGCCACCCCATGCTTGAAACATGTATAGTCATACCTCATGTTACGTTTGCTTCATTTTATGTTTTTTCAGGTTGCATCCCATGGCGACCTGGAAGTACCAGAAAGGGTTACTTCCGGGTTTCGCTGCTCGCACATGCACAGACATGCAAAATGCCATCATGCGCATGTGCAGAAGCAGCAAATCGCAACCTGCGCATGTGCAGAAGCACTGCTGCGGGGTGCGTTCCTTTCATGTTGTGAACGGGCCTCCGGAACGGATCCTGTTTGCAACCAGAGGTACCACTGTACAGGACAAAAACTGTATCAACGAACATGGCAGCTCCCATCTTAAGTAATATTCTGCCCCTGAGAACAGCAAAGGAGTGAACTGAACGCACCACAGACCTACAAGAACTGAACTACAGCATTCAAAAACACAGCGTGCAATGAAGGTGTGCCATTGTGGACACACGAGCTAAGATCTAATCTACTGCATCCTGATATTGTAACAGTGCCCACTTCAAAAGCCAGGAAAAAGATCTGCAAAAACTAGGCCCCTTCCCTATTATCTGAGTGTACGATGGGCTTTCAAACAGCACTTTCTGCCTTTGGAGGTTACCTGCCTCTGTTTTGCCCCACGACAGGGCTAGCCAAGGTAGTGCTCCTAGGTGTTTTTGGGCTACAGGTCCCACAATCCTGTTATTGGCCATGCTGGCTGGGGCTGATGAGAGACAGAAGCCAGTCACATGTGGAAGGAGCCACTTTGGCAGCTCCTATCCAAGAGAAATACAACCTGAGAGCTGCTGTGTTCACACCAACACTGTTCCTTGAATGCAGTTCTTCAGCCACAGATTATTTCTCTTGTCTTACCTCTTGTCTGAGTGTTCTTGAAGGGCTTCCTCTCCAGTCGCTCGCCCTCCAGACAGGATAGGTTCTTTGGGAGCTTCCATATTGGCAGCTTTTCGAGGGACCTGAAAAGAATCCTGCTCACACCTCACTGATTCCTCTTTGGACTGCCTCTTTGACCACCCAGAGTTGGCTCTTGGCAAGGTCCCCAAGTGGCTGTACATATCACCTGAGCAAGCATACGGGGACGGGCTTTTTGGCACAGTATTCAAGTTGTCCTGCGCAGTTTCAGAGCTGAGCTTCCTGGGCACATGGGGAGAGCCCTGCTTGTTCCTCTTCATGTTTTCTTTGGGTCCCTCAGGAGTCTGCCTGGGCTCAGGAAGAGAGTCTGAGGTGTTGACCACAACAGCCTGCCTCATGGTTTGGGAGTGGGCCTGGCTGTGTTTGGATTCAGATGGGGGCATTTTTGCATTCTGCTCTGTGTCCATAGCTATCATAGGAGCATCATTTCTGGGAGAAGGTGCCACAGCTATCAAGCTGGGCTCTGGGGCGGTGGTTGGCTCAGCCTCCTGAGGGGCCCCTTTGCCTTTGGCCTTTCCCCTCAACTTTCCAGAACTGCTTCGTGGAATGGTCCCCACGTGGCTGGACATATCGCATGAGCGGGCATGCTGCGATGGGCTTTTGGGTGCAGGATTCAAGTCGTCCTGCGCTCTCTTGGAGGAGGACTTCCAAGGCACCTGAAGAAAGTCCTCCTTTCTCCTCACTGTTTCCTTTGGGAGTCCTGCAGCAGAAGCTTGCCTGTGCTCTGGAAAAGAGTTTGAGGAGTTGACCATGGTGGTGGGCCTCACATATTGGGTGTGGGCCTGACTGTGGTCGGCTTTGGGTGGAGGCAATTTTTGCTTCTGCTTTGCTTCCTTAGCTACGAAAGGAGAGTTTTTGTGGGGAACAGGTGCCAGGCCAATTTGTGACGCTGCATCTTGATCCTTCTCCTTGGGCGTGCCTTTGTCTTTGGCCTTAGCCTTCGACTTCCTGGAGCTGCCCCTTGGCATAGTCCCCATGTGGCTGTACATGTCGCATGACCGAGCGTATGGGGACGGACTTTTGGGAACAGTATTCAAGTCGTCCTGCGTGCTTTCAATGGTGGTTGCCAAGAAACCATTTGAGGACAGGAGCCCCCCTCCAGGGGCCTGTGGAGTGCTGGGAGCAACAGAGACACGCCGCAAGGTGAACGTCCGTGGAATGCTACTCAAGCTCCCAAATCCTTTAAACCTAAATAATTCTGGAGAAAGCAAAACAAGAAGACGGTTGGTGGTTTTGAGAGGGCACATTCCAGAAGATTCTGTATTAGTTAGTGCCAATGAGAATATCAAACTAGGGACATCGGATTGAGTTTAAAAGGGTATTAGCAACAAAGCGGTGAAGGAGTATGGATAATTCGAAGGTTAAAAGGTATAAAATCAAAAGGTTTAATACATTAAGATATTAAGAAAAGATTAGGATATATTAAGATATTAAGATAAAGATTAAGTTAAGATAGAGGGAAGGGATTTGCTGATTAAATATATGAACTGGAATACAGTGAGGGGAGGTGTGGGAAATAAGTAAACGCAAGGAATATTATGAAAATGGAATTGTTTTTATTTGTTTTGTGTGGTTTTTTTGTCATTTGTGTTGTTGTTTTTGTTGTTTGTATTTTTGTATTTCTCTTTTGTTTTTTCTTTCTATGTAAAAACCTTAATAAAATATTATATATATATATAAAAAAGAGAATATCAAACTAGGATTGAGGTTTGGAAGACCCACATGCAAAGTTCCCTAGGTCACCTTTGACTAGATTAGAATCTGGGAGACCAGGGTCCATGTCACAGCAACACAGGAAGCAAATGACATAGGAAACGGCCTTATACTGAGTCAGAGCATTGGGGTTTGTCTAGGTCAGTATTGTCTACACTGACTGTCAGCAGCTCCCCAGGGTTTAAGGAAAGGGCAGAGATGGCCCAGCCGTTGGGCAGGGTGAGGCAGCCTCCCAGACACGGGCATAGCCAGGATTAGGGGGATATTAGGGAAGCAGGCTTTATGTTAGGGGGGCAGAGCCAAATTATTTTTTACCGAAATAAGTATTTTTATTTATTTACTTGATTTAGGAAGGCAGTTGCCCTCCTGGCTATGCCCATGCCCCCAGGTGGCATTCCTGTGGCCTGCCCCACCACCGCCATCACTGGCAGGGAAGCACCACTGCCACTGGCTCCTATTTTGGGTGAGATTTGGGTGCGATCTTGCCTGAATTTGGTGCCGCCCAGCAGGGCACAGGGTGGTAGCAGTGGCTGGGCAAGACAGCACTTCCTGTTTCGCCTCAAGCAGTGAAACGGGCCCCACCGCTCTGAGTTGTATCCAAGTAAGCCCCACTCAGAGTAGGCCTACCGATATCAATTAAGTTACCGTAGCCATGGCCATTGATTTCAGCACATCTGCTCTTGAGACCAATAGGATCCTCCCCATAACATTTGTTAACATTTTAATTAAAAAAATACTAACACTTGTATTGTTTTAACGCAGCGTGGAATATTGGGTGAACTTGGACCACTTGTTATCGTTCAGCCTAACTTACATCACAGGGTTGTTGTGAGGATTATAATTATAATTTATTATTTATACCCGCCCATCTGGCTGGGTTTCCCCAGCCACTCTGGGCGGCTTCCAACAGAACACTAAAATACAATAACCTAATAAACATTAAAAGCTTCCCTAAACAGGGCTGCCTTCAGATGTCTTCTAAAGGTATGATAGTTGTTTTTCTCTTTGACATCTGGTGGGAGGGCATTCCACAGGACGGGCATCACCACCGAGAAGGCCCTCTGCCTGGTTCCCTGTAACTTGGCTTCTCACAGCGAGGGAACTGCCAGAAGGCCTCAGAGCTAGACCTCAGTGTCCGGGCAGAACAAATGAAAGATGGGGAAAGGCGGGAGAAATTTACATGCCACGCTGAGCTCTTGGGAAGAAAGGTAGGGTATGAAATGCAATAAACCAATGTTTGGGGATATACAAGACCACAACACAATTTCATATACTAACTCTCCCTATTTACCAGGGACAGTCTGTTCATTCCTCCTAGTGAATTAGACTCCTAAAGCGGTAGAATGACTTGTGTTGTTTCTGACTGCAGGAAGGGAATCACAGAATGATAGAGTTGGAAGGGGCCCTGAGGGTCATCTATTTCAACCCCCTGCAATGCAGGAATCCTGCCCAATGCCGTCCCTGGGTGGACTTGAACCAGCAGCCAGCCACACTGAACAATTGCACCACTGATCCCCTACATTTCAAAAACCTTGCAAGTAAATAATTAAACACACTGTTCATTCCCGTGCTAGTTTTCTACTTATGGGGATGTGTGTTTTGGGGTTGTTTGTATAGAAACGGTAAAATAAATGTGATTCTCTTGCTGGCATGAAGTGCTTGCTTCATTCCACTCTGAACTCAGCTGGGCCTGCCACACTGGCAAGAGAGATACCAGAGTCAAGAAGCCTAAGAAGGGAGACCAAACTGGCAAGAGATGAGAGATCGGGGGGGGGGGGGGGCTGTTAAACTGGTTTGTGTCGGGTGGAGACACAGGCATAAACAATCCCTCAGGGAAGGCTGGGAAGAAATTTCCAGGCCAACCAGCCTCAGAAATCTATGCAAAGGGACACCTGCTGTCACTGCCCTCCCTCTTCTCACAGCAAAACACAAACAGCTGCGAAGGAAAAGTGTGGTTCTTGGCCCAGCTGCAGAGAACAACTGATTACATGCCGATATAGTCAGTCTCCGCAGTGATGTTCAGAGGCATCGAGTGCAGCTGCTGTGCCTCAGGGCAGGTCTTTGGAGGGGAGGTCAGCAGGAGGAGCCCCCCAGGTGCAGCAGGCCATGAAGAGATGCATACTGTCTTCTAAAACGGGTCTCCCATCCTTCCACATAAACCATTAACCGCACCCCTGCCTCTTTCCATGCTAGCTATACTGGTAATTGCATGTTAACATCTTCCACCTTCTACCAGCTGCTGGGTGCAATCTGTGCTAAGGGGATCAGCATTTCTGCAGAAACTGGTGCCCTTGGGACCACAATTCAGTGTCTTTAAAGCTTCTGCTCTGATTAGCCCCATTATTTAGTTTCTAGTCCTCAAGAAGCTCAAGATAGCCTTGAAAGAGCAGGGCAAAATTGCCCTGGTAAAAACTGAAAGGGAGCGGAGGTGGATCGATTTTTGAAGGCTGAGGAGGCTGGGCTGCAACATGCTTCTTTGCTGCTACGCCTTGTGCAAGTGCACATAATTCTGCCCTTGCCGGCACAGTACATCCCAGCTTTTAAATGCCCTCCAACATTTCTCCAATGAAAATAGCAACGTCCTATTCCATTATAATAATTTTATCATTTATATGATACCCATTAAACATGAAAAACAAATCCCTACACAGGGCTGCCATCAGATGTCTTATAAAGGTTGTATAGTTATTTATTTGGTTTGGGGGGTTGCATTATTCCATACGCCCCAACATTTCTCCAATGAAAATAGGGGTGTCCTTAGGAAAAGCGGGACATCCTGGGTCAAATCAGAAACTCGGACGGCTTCTGTAAACCCAGGACTGTCCCGGGAAAATAGGGGCACTTGGAGGGTCTGCTTTTATTAGTTGCAGAATGTGGGTTGCCTGTGCAAAGAAGCTTTAGGGGTTTGTTGTCTGTTTATTGTAAAATCTGCACAGCACCATATCTGATGTTTGTTCTGATGGAGTTCAAAAAACTTTAACTCCACAAAGTAGATCACACAAAGTAGATCCCACTCCAAAAGAAATGAAAGGCACTGAAAGTAGCATAAGGCACACAGGAACCTGCTGTGGAGTTTTGCCTCAATGAGGTCCATTGGACTGAGATGCCTTCATCCAGGGCATGGGTAGATAATATCTGTACGCTGTAGCGTGTGCTGCTGTCTAACAGTGACAAGGATGCATTGTCCGCCCCGCCCCACCAGACTTAATGTGGAGACTGTCAGCTGTGTGTGGTGGTGCATCTAGACCACTGTAAGAAAGCAAGCGACAGCTCATATATTATCTACCCACTTCCTAGATGAAGGCATCAGACCCCTGTGCATCGTCTCTTGAGCTAGCAGCTGACACCTGCTCATGTCAAATACAATGAGTTCGCTCGAGTTACATTTGCAATCGCCCCAAAACAGTATGGGCTAGCCTCTCACAGAAGGACTGCAGCTCAGCGACAAAGCAAAAGTGTTGCATGCAAAAGGTCCCCCGTTCAATCTCTAGCATTTTCAGGTGGAGCCGATAAATCTCCTTCTCTGTCTAAAACCCTGGGCAGCCACTGCCAGTCAGGGAAGACAACACTAGTCTACTAGATTGGCTCTGGTTTGATTTGGTATAAAGCAGCCTTCCTTTGTTCATATTTACATCAGCCCTGATGAGGACTGGAACCTTAATGAGTGCAACTCAGTG
Organism: Podarcis tiliguerta; assembly: GCF_965153285.1. Lineage (NCBI taxonomy): Eukaryota > Metazoa > Chordata > Lepidosauria > Squamata > Lacertidae > Podarcis > Podarcis tiliguerta. The sequence goes on from NC_139553.1 coordinate 3,902,239, forward strand.
ACAGAGCACCTGTGTTGCCAGCAGAAATTGTGAGGTTCAGTCCCTGAGCCTCATCTGAAAAGCTGGAGAGCCTCTGCTAGTCAGTGTAGACCAGCTGCTGTCCAGATGTTCCTGGACTCCAGACCTTATCACCCCCATAAGCAGCAGAATTTAGAAGGTGCCACACGGGACACTCATGGTGTAGGCAAGGCTGAACTAGATGGGCCAGTGGCCAGGCTTCGTATAAAGCAGATTCCTACGTTCATGCAGCCTTTTCTTGTTCCAGAGCCGCTTTTCAGGAGTCCTGTGCCTTTAAGCAGGTGAAAATGCAACAGGTGCAGCAAGTGTTTCCAGGATGGGTGAAAACTTCTCTTGTTGATTTCCATATGCCACGCACTGGTTTTCAAAAGCACAGGAGCCCTATTGGTGGGTGGGGGAAAGTTGGCAACTTAGCCACCACACAGGTTTGGGGAGAAGCGACCCCTGCACACCTCCTGCACAACCCCTCTTTCCTGATGTCTTTTGCAGGCTCAGCCTCCAAGGCACTCAGATTTAAGCAAGCATCAGAGTCCAAATCTGTGCTGTTCTGCCGGCTACTTACTTTTAAAGCCTCCTCCTTTCTTCTGGCTTTCAGCCATCTTTCAGGTTCTTCTGGCAGGGTGCTGCTAGAAGGAGAAGTGTGCAAAAAGTTGTAAACGTTCATCAAGCTTTCCCTTCCGCACTGAGCCTCCCTTCCTTTCCCACACCCTCCCCCACTTCTCTTGCTTTCTATTTTGCTCACATTTCCTCTGTCATTGCACAACACCCGCCTACACAGACACACAGAAACACACACACAGAGGGGCCTATTCAGCATCTTTTCCTCACCTCCTTTTTTTTCAGCTGCACAGAACAAAACCCTGCACTTGTGACTTTCAAAAGCATTTGTTTCACATGCAAAGGTCTCAGACTCAGTCCTCAGCATCTCCAGGCAGGTTGCAGAGACCCTGCCTAATGATGATGATGATTTATTATTTATACCCCACCCATCTGGCTGGGCTTCCCCAGCCACTCTGGGCGGCTTCCAACAAAATATTAAAATATAATAATGCATCAAGCATTAAAAGCTTCCCTAAATAGGACTGCCTTCAGATGTCTTCTTAAAGTCTGGTAGTTGTTGTTCTCTTTGACATCTGGTGGGAGGGCATTCCACAGGGCCGGTGCCACTACCGAGAAGGCCCTGTGCCTGGTTCCCTGTAACTTGGCTTCTTGCAGTGAAGGAACTGCCAGAAGGCCCTCGGCGCTGGACCTCAGTGTCCAGGCTGAATGATAGGGATAGAGACACTCCTTCAGGTATACTGGACTGAGGCCGTTTAGGGATTTAAAGGTCAGCACCAACACTTTGAACTGTGTTCGGAAACGTACTGGAAGTCAATTAAGATCTTTCAGGACCAGTGTTATATGGTCTTGGCGGCCGCTCCCAGTTACCAGTCTTGGTGCCGCATTCTGATATCCTGTACAGCTGCTGCCAGTCAGTGTACAGAAGGTCCAGGCCAGAGAACTTAGAATCAACACTGTAGAGTTGGAAGAGATCCATAGGGTCATCTTTTCCATGCACCTACAATGCAGGAATAACAGCTAGCAAAAAAACAACAACCCTAAAATGAGGAAGAGCCCACCACCTTCTGAAATAGTCCATTCCACTGCCCAACAGCTGTTACTGTCAGAAAATTCTTCCTAATGTTTAGTCAGAATCTCCCCTCTTGTCATTTGAATCCATTGGTTTGGGTTCTCCCCTCTGGAGGAGAAAGCAAGCTTGCTCCGTCCTCCATGTGACAGCCTTTCTGCTTCTTTCCGTCAGCGCTGGTAGATGTAAAAGGAACTAGACCCAAACATGGATGGAATCCCAACATTACAGGATTATAGCATTTATCTTTGTGATGATTCCAACTGTCATCAGCTCAGCTGTGTGAAAGGACAACTGCATGGCAGGAGTTATAAAGGAAACTGCCTTATGCCAAGTCAGAACACTGGTGCATGTACCTCAGTATTGTCCACTCTGAAAGGCAGCAGCTCTCAAAGGTTTCATAATAACATCAGAAGAGCCTGTTGGATTAGGCCAGTGGTCCACCTAGTCCAGCATCCTGTTCTCACAGTGGCTGAACAGTTGCCTGTGGGAAACCAGCAAGAAGGATTTGAGCGCAAGAGCCCTCTCTCTTCCTCTTGTGGTCTCCAGCAACTGGTATTCAGAAGCGCTGCTGCCTCCAACTGTGGAAGCAGAGCAAAACCACAACTGCCCCTGAGGCAAGAGGGTAACTCCATCAAGTCCCCTCCTATGGGGATTCTAACTGCTTTCAAGACTCAGGCTCCATCATGGCAGGAGCTGGCCTCTCTTCCTAGACTGGATGCTCCTGGATCTGATCAGCTGTGGAGGTGGGTGGGTGGGGGCAGAGAGGATGCTTGTGTGGGGAGGGACTGCTCAGGAACAAGGCAGCCAGAGCCACGGCATGGGTTGCAACTTTAAGGACTGTAAGCAGTAAGGAGAGCCAGTGTGGTGTAGTGGTTAAGAGCGGTAGTCTTGTAACCTGGTGAACCAGGTTCGCTTCCCTGCTCCTCTACATGCAGCTGCTGGGTGACCTTGGGCTAGTCACACTTCTCTGAAGTCTCTCAGCCTCACTCACCTCACTGAGTGTTTGTTGTGGGGGAGGAAGGGAGAGGAGAATGTTAGTGCTTTGAGACTCCTTCGGGTAGTGATAAAGCGGGATATCAAATCCAAACTCTTCTCTTCTTCTTTTTCTTCAGTGCCGGATTTATGTATAGGCTAAGTAGGCTGAAGCCTAGGGCCTCTAAATCTAGGGGGGCTCCCCAGCCCACCTGCCCCCCAGCAGGCAGCCTCCCCTCTCCCAAAATTGCAAACCCAAGACTTCACGCAGGGGCAGGGCAACTCAGGCCCAGCAACTATAAGACTCAGAGCCAGCCCGTGGGGCCCAATTTGAACTCTGGGGCCCAACTTAAAAAAATAATAATTGTGGGGCCCCAGTTCACAGCCCAAGTCTGCAGAATCTTAGAGATATAAATAAAATCCATCTAGATTGCCCTGGTGCAGGGGGCCCTTAGGAGCGGCCTGCAGGGCCCAGTTTGGCCCCATTGCTCCAATTGCCTTCAGGCCAGCCCTGATGAGACTGTGCAGTGGTTGGACGGACAAGTCGTGCCCCTTTAGGTCCCTGGTGCCACTATTCAGAGTACCAACTCCAGGACTCCAGAGCTAGCAGGCCCAGAGTCAACAACCAGCTGCACAGCCTTCCCCAGCTCAAGGGTCAGGTCTCTAGTGGTCAGTGGGAGAGTCGGAGTAGGGGGCCGGCTGGGGCAGATAGACCAGGCAAGCAAGCTCTGCCAAGTCCCTTCCATTCCTTCCTTCCGTCCTCCTTGTCTTGAACAGAGCAAGGCAAGCACATGTGACTGGCACTGGCCTCACCCCTCCCAGGCAAGGAAGTCTATGTTTCACGCTGCACAGAGCCCTGTTGGTGCCTGCAGCATGCAGTGCAGATTGCCCACAGGCAGAGAGAGGCCTTGGGGATCAGGGAAGGCAGCAGGTGGAAGGGATCCTCAGAGGGATCCAGAACTACCTGTAGTAGGCAGGAGGCCAGGCTGCAGGGTGGTAACTGAACCTCATCCTGAGGGAAAATAAGTACAGGGATCAGTTCAGGGACAGGGGAACTGGGTTTTTTGTCTTATTTTATTTGTGCCCAGTGGTGTTTTCCTTTCTGTGTTTGGTTTAAAGTGCCTTTTTGTGTTTAAAATCCTGTTGTAAATAGTCAATGAAATCTTTATTCTTTGTTTAAAAGCCTAGTCTGGTGCTCTGACCACAGAGTCTCCCCCCGCTCTGTCCACTACCAGTGCCTTAAGAAGGGTCCTGGGAGGGGGAAAGCCCAAAAATGTGCAGGTGCCAACCCTCCAGGAGAAACCCAAAGGGGTTTTCATCTCCAAACCCCAGGAGTCAGCCAGAGGGGTCTCACTGCCCCTCCAGAAAGGCATAACGAAGTCAGTGAGCAGTGGCAGCTACTGAAGAGTGAAGCCCACCAAGTTTATGCAGTTGAAGATTTTTTTAATTTTTAGATTCTAATCTGAGCATGAGTAAAAGATTTGAAAGTGGTGCTAGCAAGCTCAAGAGATTAGAGATTCGAAAATGCTATGATAATGAAGTTAAGACCAATCACTGCTTTTGTGCATCAACCACTCATTGAAGCAACAAGAGCCAGCAGTGAAGCTATCCAGCCTGAGCTAACTACTAGCAAGCAACCAGAAAAAACCTCCCTGAAAGACTTAGCTGGATATATATATATTACCTTGAGTAATATCCCCATGTATGACTTATCTCGTGGGTAGGCAAACTAAGGCCCAGGGGCTGGATCCGGCCCAATCAACTTCTCAATACGGCCTGCGGACGGTCCAGGAATGAGCATGTTTTTACATGAGTAGAATGTGTCCTTTTATTTAAAATGCATTTCTGGGTTATTTGTGGGGCATAGGAATTCATTTTTTTTGTTTGTTTTTTCTGGCCCCCCACAAGGTCTGAGGGACAGTGGACCAGCCCCCTGCTGAAAAAGTTTGCTGACCCCTGACTTAGCTGGATATATTACATTACCTTGAGTATGACTGAAGTGTTAGTTCACCATATAATTCTACATGGGAATATTATACAGTGGTACCTCTGGTTACATACTTAATTCGTTCCGGAGGTCTGTTCTTAACCTGAAACCGATCTTAACCTGAAGCATCACTTTAGCTAATGGGGCCTCCTCCTGCTGCCGTGCCGCCAGAGCACAATTTCTGTTCTCATCCTGAAGCAAAGTTCTTAACCCGAGGTACTATTTCTGGGTTAGCGGAGTCTGTAACCTGAAGCGTCTGTAACCTGAAGCATATGTAACCCGAGGTACCACTGTACATCTCACTGTAGTGGGGAAGACTGTGGCCTGTGCGTTTGTGCTTAGTCTGCTGCCAAGGTGATATCTGTTGATGGGCAACTTCAGTGCCCCTGCTCTTCCTTCTGTATCAACCAGACCTGAAATGCACAGCCATTCAAATAGAGGACACCTTCATACAGAGAATGGTTACCTGTCCACATCCTCTGATAGCCCTGAAAACTGACAACTGTCTTCTGTAAAATAGGACACCTGAGCATCTTATATTTGCTGTTCTTCTTCGCCTGATGAGTGAACATGATGCCATTTCTCTTTCATCCCGGCCTTTTCCACATTCTGCATAATCTAAATAGGATCCATTTGTTTGTATATTTAGGTTACTTCCTAAACAAACAATGCAAATTAAGAGACAGTCTCTCTCTCTCTCTCTATATATATATAAAAGATAAATATTTTGTTCCCTATGTCTGGGAGTGCTAGAATGGGAAGCATCCATGTAATACAGCTTATTTTAGACACACACCAGTGATGCATCAGGGGAGCACCTTGCTTGATTTAGTTTTTTTGGGGGGAGAGATAGATAAAGAGATAGAGAGATAGAGAGAGAGGTTGCATTGGAAGTAAGCAAGGGCACCACAGGGGCTTGAACCCCGTCCTGGAAACCAGGAGTGCCAACCACCAGAGCCTTTTGCTTTTTTTTTCTTTTGCTTTTTTTGGCAATGCAACAAGGTGAAAAGCAAAACCTGAGCGAACACTCTGAATACTGAATGTTCTCTCAGGAAAAAGAAAACCCTTAAGAGTTATGAAGTTGCAGATAGAACACAATCGAGGTTTTATCCCTTGCCAAGCAAAAAAAAAATTTTTAATTCATTTTACAATACAAGAATATAAAAACACATAACACAATTTTTCACAAATACATTTTTTGGAGTTCCCTCAGCTCCTCTACAAATCCTCAGTTTTAATCCTTCTTCCGCATTTCTTAGTCTATTATTGCCTTTTATTAAAAGCCTCCTCCCTCTTATTCCCTTTTTTACAATATTTCTAATATTATTTTCACAGAGCCTCTTGCAAACCTACAAACGTTAATTGTTCATCACAAATACTTTTCAAATAGTCTACAAATTTACTCCAGTCTTCAGTGAATCTGTGGTCTCGTAGGCCTCGGATCCTTCCTGTTAATTTGTCAAGTTCTGCGTATTCCATTAACTTCATTCTCCATTCTTCCATCGATGGTAATTCTTCTTGTTTCCATTTTTGGGCTAGCAGTATTCTTGCCGGCCAAGCAAGGGATATTCACCTAGATGTGTTTAAGTCACAGAGTGTCATTTTGACTGCCATTAATTTGCAGGGCAGAACAGAGAGAGAGGCTGGTTCCAGTCTTAAAACTCACCTTTTTGTTTGTCCCTCTGAAGTGTGAATTCATGGGCCTGGAAGTTCCTTCTGCTGGTCTGCAAAAAGTAATCTGGACTCATTAGCTTGTCCCCAGCCTATTCCCACCACTTCCAGAGAAATGTTCTTACCAAGCTGACTTCTGCAGGAGGAGCTGGCTTCCCCTGAGTGTGGTGGGCTCTTGGACAGAACTGTGAAGAGATCAAGCGAACGGAAATGGAGAAGCCAGCACAAAAGGATTGTACTGAAAAAGATCACTAAATTGTGGTGTGAACTTCACTTGCTTGCAAAATTCTATTTCTTGTGTCACTGAGATGCACCTGGAAGAGACTAGGGTCTTCAGCAGCCCTCCCCTCCAGATACAGAGGAGCAAAAACAGCAGGTTACCTAAAGCAGTGCAGTCAAGACGCAGATATCTCTCAATCCTATGCTGCAGATGTTCACTTGATGTATCAAGAACTCTGACACTGCCGTACAGTGGTACCTTGGGTTAAGTACTTAATTCGTTCTGGAGGTCCGTTCTTAACCTGAAACTGTTCTTAACCTGAAGCACCACTTTAGTTAATGGGGCCTCCTGCTGCTGCCGTGCCGCCACTGCACGATTTCTGTTCTCATCCTGAAGCAAAGTTCTTAACCCGAGGTACTATTTCTGGGTTAGCGGAGTCTGTAACCTGAAGTGTCTGTAACCTGAAGCATATGTAACCCGAGGTACCACTGTACTTGTCAATTGAGCAGGCAATCTGCTTCAGGCACAGTAGCTCTGTGAGGTCTGTCAAAAAAAGAGCTGGAACAAAACACAGCTCTACGTGCACAAGCTGTTATTTATGTTTTTTCCTGTATGGGCCCACGGCCGTAATAAATAAATTGATTGAAAAAAAAAAAAAAAACCAAGGCTGGCTGTCCCACCAAAAGATGTACCTTACCATGTGGCGATGGCACAGGAAAGGGCCTCCCCTGCAGCGGTGTCCCGACAAGAGAAGTCCCTCCAGGTAGAAGCATGGAGAGTGACTGCATTAGGCTTTCGAGTTCGCAGCTCTTCTGAAAAAGGGATTGAATAACCAACATTGCTCAATACAAGCTCTTTGGAATATTTGGTTTACATATTTGATGTATTATTCCATTTAGAGCCTACCTTTTCTCCAACAGGCTCAGGGTGCTTAAATGGTCCCCCTCACTGCGACCTGAAAGAATCTTTGTACAAAGAGTTGCAGGCAGACCACAACACATATTTTCTCCTCAGCCAAGCACAAGATACTCACCTAGTTGACCGTCAGCCAGAAGACACACAACTGTATTGCTGGTATAATTACAATAGAGCACTTAGAGATTAAAGGTAAAGGTAAAGGGACCCCTGACCATTAGGTCCAGTCGCAGACGACTCTGGGGTTGTGGTGCTCATCTCGCTTTATTGGCTGAGGGAGCCGGCGTACAGCTTTTGGGTCATGTGGCCAGCATGACTAAGCTGTGTCTGGCGAACCAGAGCAGCGCACGGAAATGCCGCTTACCTTCCCACCAGAGCGGTACCTATTTATCTACTTGTACTTTGACGGGCTTTCGAACTGCTAGGTTGGCAGGAGCAGGGACCGAGCAATGGAAGTTCACCCTGTCATGGGGATTTGAACCACCGACCTTCTGATTGGCAAGTCCTAGGCTCTGTGGTTTACCCACAGCGCCACCCGCGTCCCCCTGGAGATTACTTGTTAGTTATTCTCACCGCCTCTGATAATACAAAAGTATTGCAGCAGAAGGTGACTAAGTGAGACGTTACAGACAAAGGAAGAAGTTTGCTACACCAGGTTTTTTAATATATTACCTTAGGAACAGAACTACTGGCAAGAATCAAAGTTTTAGTATTTGTCAGAAACCCAACAACTATCAACCCTATCATGCAAGTTTTCAGCAAAAAGCCAGTAATACAATTTTGGACAAATTAAATTTCTAATAAAGTCTCAGCGTTAATGGATTGTGTTTCCCGCATTAAAGAGACCTGTTTGCACCTCAGGCAAAGAAAATTGGGAGCTACATGCCTCCTTTATCTACAGGATATAGGGGTACAGATCTCTATTCCAAAATGTTTCACAAATGTGGGTTGTCAAGATTTTGCGTGCCCCATCTGGTCATTAGTGGAACAATCAGCCACCCTCTTATTTACGAGTGAAAATGGCCAGTCGGGATTCCTAAGTTTTCAATAACTTCTCAGTCAATTCAGCCTTATTTCGTGTGCCCCACCACACCCCTCTGGTCATTAGTGGAACGTTCAGCCACCCTCTTATGTATGAGTGAAAATGGCCAGAGAGTTTCAAATATTTGCACCCAAGGCAAAAAAATGGGAGCTACATGCCTCCTTTATCTACAGGATATAGGGGTACAGATCTCTATTCCAAAATGTTTCACAAATGTGGGTTGTTATGATTTTGCATGCCCCATCTGGTCATTAGTGGAACAATCAGCCACCCTCTTATTTACGAGTGAAAATGGCCAGTCAGGATTCCTAAGCTTTCAATAACTTCTCAGTCAATTGAGCCTTATTTCGTGTGCCCCACCACACCCCTCTGGTCATTAGTGGAACGTTCAGCCACCCTCTTATGTATGAGTGAAAATGACCAGAGAGTTTCAAATATTTCAGCCTTACCATTAGCAGACAAGGTTTTCTGCCCTTTATGTACAGGAAAAAATGGTCAAGGCTCATTCCTACTTATTATGAATTTGTATGTGCTTAAACGTTTGCTGGACTTTAGCATGTTTGAAGTTTTGTTTACAAATAGCTGACAAAATGGTGGAAACCCCTAAATACCCATTCCAATCCTTGCAGACACATTTCCTTCCATACAGCCACAGATTCATAGGGTTGGAAGGGACCCTTAGGTCACCTAGCAGGAAACCCAGTAGCTATCTACCCTATCATGCAAGTTTTCACCAAGAAGCCAGTAATACCATTTTGATCAAATTAAATTTCTAATAAAGTCTCAGCATTAATGGATCGTTTTTCCCGCATTAAACAGCCCTATTTGCACCCCAGGCAAAGAAAATTGGGAGCTACATGCCTCCTTTATCTACAGGATATAGGGGTACAGATCTCTATCCCAAAATATTTCACAAATGTGGGTTGTTTTGATTTTGCGTGCCCCATCTGGTCATTAGTGGAACAATCAGCCACCCTCTTATTTACGAGTGAAAATGACCAGTCAGGATTCCTAAGCTTTCAATAACTTCTCAGTCAATTCAGCCTTATTTCGTGTGCCCCACCACACCCCTCTGGTCATTAGTGGAACGTTCAGCCACCCTCTTATGTATGAGTGAAAATGGCCAGAGAATTTCAAATATTTCAGCCTTACCATTAGCAGACAAGGTTTTCTGCCCTTTATGTACAGGAAAAAATGGTCAAGGCTCATTCCTACTTATTATGAATTTGTATGTGCTTAAACGTTTGCTGGACTTTAGCATGTTTGAAGTTTTGCTTACAAATGGCTGACAAAATGGTGGAAACCCCTAAATACCCATTCCAATCCTTGCAGACACATTTCCTTCCATACAGCCACAGATTCATGGGGTTGGAAGGGACCCTGAGGTCACCTAGCAGGAAACCCAGTAGCTATCTACCCTATCATGCAAGTTTTCACCAAGAAGCCAGTAATACCATTTTGATCAAATTAAATTTCTAATGAAGTCTCAGCATTAATGGATCGTTTTTCCCGCATTAAACAGCCCTATTTGCACCCCAGGCAAAGAAAATTGGGAGCTACATGCCTGCTTTATCTACAGGATATAGGGGTACAGATTTCTATTCCAAAATGTTTCACAAATGTGGGTTGTTAAGATTTTGCGTGCCCCATCTGGTCATTAGTGGATCAATCAGCCACCCTCTTATTTACGAGTGAAAATGGCCAGTCAGGATTCCTAAGCTTTCAATAACTTCTCAGTCAATTCAGCCTTATCTTGTGTGCCCCACCACACCCCTCTGGTCATTAGTGGAACGTTCAGCCACCCTCTTATGTATGAGTGAAAATGGCCAGAGAGTTACAAATATTTGCACCCCAGGCAAAAAAAATGGGAGCTACATGCCTCCTTTATCTACAGGATATAGGGGTACCGATCTCTATTCCAAAATGTTTCACAAATGTGGGTTGTTTTGATTTTGCGTGCCCCATCTGGTCATTAGTGGAACAATCAGCCACCCTCTTATTTACGAGTGAAAATGGCCAGTCAGGATTCCTAAGCTTTCAATAACTTCTCAGTCAATTCAGCCTTATTTCGTGTGCCCCACCACACCCCTCTGGTCATTAGTGGAACGTTCAGCCACCCTCTTATGTATGAGTGAAAATGACCAGAGAGTTTCAAATATTTCAGCCTTACCATTAGCAGACAAGGTTTTCTGCCCTTTATGTACAGGAAAAAATGGTCAAGGCTCATTCCTACTTATTATGAATTTGTATGTGCTTAAACGTTTGCTGGACTTTAGCATGTTTGAAGTTTTGCTTACAAATGGCTGACAAAATGGTGGAAACCCCTAAATACCCATTCCAATCCTTGCAGACACATTTCCTTCCATACAGCCACAGATTCATAGGGTTGGAAGGGACCCTGAGGTCACCTAGCAGGAAACCCAGTAGCTATCTACCCTATCATGCAAGTTTTCACCAAGAAGCCAGTAATACCATTTTGATCAAATTAAATTTCTAATAAAGTCTCAGCATTAATGGATCGTTTTTCCCGCATTAAACAGCCCTATTTGCACCCCAGGCAAAGAAAATTGGGAGCTATATGCCTCCTTTATCTACAGGATATAGGGGTACAGATCCCTATTCCAAAATGTTTCACAAATGTGGGTTGTCAAGATTTTGCGTGCCCCATCTGGTCATTAGTGGAACAATCAGCCACCCTCTTATTTACGAGTGAAAATGGCCAGTCAGGATTCCTAAGCTTTCAATAACTTCTCAGTCAATTCAGCCTTATCTTGTGTGCCCCACCACACCCCTCTGGTCATTAGTGGAACGTTCAGCCACCCTCTTATGTATGAGTGAAATTGGCCAGAGAGTTACAAATATTTGCACCCCAGGCAAAAAAAATGGGAGCTACATGCCTCCTTTATCTACAGGATATAGGGGTACAGATCTCTATTCCAAAATGTTTCACAAATGTGGGTTGTTAAGATTTTGCATGCCCCATCTGGTCATTAGTGGAACAATCAGCCACCCTCTTATTTACGAGTGAAAATGACCAGTCAGGATTCCTAAGCTTTCAATAACTTCTCAGTCAATTCAGCCTTATTTCGTGTGCCCCACCACACCCCTCTGGTCATTAGTGGAACGTTCAGCCACCCTCTTATGTATGAGTGAAAATGGCCAGAGAATTTCAAATATTTCAGCCTTACCATTAGCAGACAAGGTTTTCTGCCCTTTATGTACAGGAAAAAATGGTCAAGGCTCATTCCTACTTATTATGAATTTGTATGTGCTTAAACGTTTGCTGGACTTTAGCATGTTTGAAGTTTTGCTTACAAATGGCTGACAAAATGGTGGAAACCCCTAAATACCCATTCCAATCCTTGCAGACACATTTCCTTCCATACAGCCACAGATTCATGGGGTTGGAAGGGACCCTGAGGTCACCTAGCAGGAAACCCAGTAGCTATCTACCCTATCATGCAAGTTTTCACCAAGAAGCCAGTAATACCATTTTGATCAAATTAAATTTCTAATAAAGTCTCAGCATTAATGGATCGTTTTTCCCGCATTAAACAGCCCTATTTGCACCCCAGGCAAAGAAAATTGGGAGCTACATGCCTGCTTTATCTACAGGATATAGGGGTACAGATTTCTATTCCAAAATGTTTCACAAATGTGGGTTGTTAAGATTTTGCGTGCCCCATCTGGTCATTAGTGGATCAATCAGCCACCCTCTTATTTACGAGTGAAAATGGCCAGTCAGGATTCCTAAGCTTTCAATAACTTCTCAGTCAATTCAGCCTTATCTTGTGTGCCCCACCACACCCCTCTGGTCATTAGTGGAACAATCAGCCACCCTCTAATGTATGTGTGAAAATGGCCAGAAAGTTTCAAATATTTGCACCCCAGGCAAAAAAAATGGGAGCTACATGCCTCCTTTATCTACAGGATATAGGGGTACAGATCTCTATTCCAAAATGTTTCACAAATGTGGGTTGTTTTGATTTTGCGTGCCCCATCTGGTCATTAGTGGAACAATCAGCCACCCTCTTATTTACGAGTGAAAATGACCAGTCAGGATTCCTAAGTTTTCAATAACTTCTCAGTCAATTCAGCCTTATCTTGTGTGCCCCACCACACCCCTCTGGTCATTAGTGGAACGTTCAGCCACCCTCTTATGTATGAGTGAAAATGGCCAGAGAGTTACAAATATTTGCACCCCAGGCAAAAAAAATGGGAGCTACATGCCTCCTTTATCTACAGGATATAGGGGTACAGATCTCTATTCCAAAATGTTTCACAAATGTGGGTTGTTTTGATTTTGCGTGCCCCATCTGGTCATTAGTGGAACAATCAGCCACCCTCTTATTTACGAGTGAAAATGGCCAGTCAGGATTCCTAAGTTTTCAATAACTTCTCAGTCAATTCAGCCTTATCTTGTGTGCCCCACCACACCCCTCTGGTCATTAGTGGAACGTTCAGCCACCCTCTTATGTATGAGTGAAAATGGCCAGAGAGTTTCAAATATTTGCACCCCAGGCAAAAAAAATGGGAGCTACATGCCTCCTTTATCTACAGGATATAGGGGTACAGATCTCTATTCCAAAATGTTTCACAAATGTGGGTTGTTTTGATTTTGCGTGCCCCATCTGGTCATTAGTGGAACAATCAGCCACCCTCTTATTTACGAGTGAAAATGACCAGTCAGGATTCCTAAGCTTTCAATAACTTCTCAGTCAATTCAGCCTTATTTCGTGTGCCCCACCACACCCCTCTGGTCATTAGTGGAACGTTCAGCCACCCTCTTATGTATGAGTGAAAATGGCCAGAGAATTTCAAATATTTCAGCCTTACCATTAGCAGACAAGGTTTTCTGCCCTTTATGTACAGGAAAAAATGGTCAAGGCTCATTCCTACTTATTATGAATTTGTATGTGCTTAAACGTTTGCTGGACTTTAGCATGTTTGAAGTTTTGCTTACAAATGGCTGACAAAATGGTGGAAACCCCTAAATACCCATTCCAATCCTTGCAGACACATTTCCTTCCATACAGCCACAGATTCATGGGGTTGGAAGGGACCCTGAGGTCACCTAGCAGGAAACCCAGTAGCTATCTACCCTATCATGCAAGTTTTCACCAAGAAGCCAGTAATACCATTTTGATCAAATTAAATTTCTAATAAAGTCTCAGCATTAATGGATCGTTTTTCCCGCATTAAACAGCCCTATTTGCACCCCAGGCAAAGAAAATTGGGAGCTACATGCCTGCTTTATCTACAGGATATAGGGGTACAGATTTCTATTCCAAAATGGTTCACAAATGTGGGTTGTTAAGATTTTGCGTGCCCCATCTGGTCATTAGTGGATCAATCAGCCACCCTCTTATTTACGAGTGAAAATGGCCAGTCAGGATTCCTAAGCTTTCAATAACTTCTCAGTCAATTCAGCCTTATCTTGTGTGCCCCACCACACCCCTCTGGTCATTAGTGGAACGTTCAGCCACCCTCTTATGTATGAGTGAAAATGGCCAGAGAGTTTCAAATATTTGCACCCCAGGCAAAAAAAATGGGAGCTACATGCTTCCTTTATCTACAGGATAGAGGGGTACAGATCCCTATTCCAAAATGTTTCACAAATGTGGGTTGTTTTGATTTTGCGTGCCCCATCTGGTCATTAGTGGAACAATCAGCCACCCTCTTATTTACGAGTGAAAATGGCCAGTCAGGATTCCTAAGTTTTCAATAACTTCTCAGTCAATTCAGCCTTATCTTGTGTGCCCCACCACACACCTCTGGTCATTAGTGGAACGTTCAGCCACCCTCTTATGTATGAGTGAAAATGGCCAGAGAATTTCAAATATTTCAGCCTTACCATTAGCAGACAAGGTTTTCTGCCCTTTATGTACAGGAAAAAATGGTCAAGGCTCATTCCTACTTATTATGAATTTGTATGTGCTTAAACGTTTGCTGGACTTTAGCATGTCTGAAGTTTTGATTTTAAATGGCCGAAAATATGGTGAAAACCTCTAGAATCTAGATACTCACTCCAATGCCTCTACCAAGCCGCCTCTACCATTGCTATCAGTAGGTTCATCCTCAAAATGCCTTATTTGTTTTTTTCACACTGAAATCAGCAAGGCAACTGTTACAAGACAAAGGAAGCAGTTTGATGCATCAGATTTTAAAATGGCTATTCTAAATGTATTACCTTGGGAGCAGAAGTGCTTGTGAGGATCCAAACATGGATCCTTCTGGATTTATACACATCTGAAGGAATAAAAACTCAACAATATTTTGGTGAGCCTCTTCTGCAGTTGCCCAGTAACTACAATTAGTATAATACTCTCACCTGTAGTTGGTTGCTTTTTGCTGCTGCTTCTTTTGGCATTCTCAGTTATTTCCTCCTTTTTTTGCTTCCCCCAGAACTAATTCTTGATCCTAGTGGCTTCCAAATCTTTTCTTTTCAATAGTTTTCATGCCTTCATTCTGTTCTAACTTCACCAGTCTGAAGTGGCTCCTGGAATGCTTGTCAGTTGCCTTGATTCCCATCAGGGAAAAGAGTGGGGTATTAACAATAACAATAATAATGATGATGATGATGCCTCTTCCTAGCTTCATATGCCAAATGCCACCACTTTTAAGCCAGCTGCTCAAGAGGGTTTGTTATTCTATTCCTTGGAAGCCACATTATAAATAAAATGAAGTTCTGCCCATTAGCAAAGGAGCTTATCTATAGTCCCCAAGAAGGTATCACAAAATGACCGCAAAGCATTTTTGTCAACAAGGCAACCTGAGATAACATAAAATTAAAAGGAACTATGTTGTCTTCTCCCCCTCTGCTTTGCTCTTTATCACATGCACAGCCTTCTTTCCCCCTGGATCCACCTACCCTTCTCACTTCTAAGTCTTACCTATGTTAAAATCTTCCCAATCTTGGTTTGTCTAACTTCTGGAGTGAAGTTCTGGAGCGAATGGTCGCAGACCAGATCCAGGTTTTCTTGGAAGAAGCTGATTTTCTGGATCCATTTCAATCAGGGTTTAGGCCTGGTTTTGGCACAGAAACTGTCTTGGTCACCCTGTGTGATGACCTGTCAAGAGAGAGACAAGGGAAACATGTCCCTGTTAATTCTTCTCGACCTCTCTGTGGCTTTCGATACCATCGGCCACAGTATCCTTCTGGAGCAACTCTCTGAACTAGGAGTAAGTGGCACCAATTTGCGGTGGTTCCAGTCCTACTTGGATGGTCGCTCCCGGAGGGTGTTACTTTTCAGCCCCGTGGAACCTCCAACGGGTTCCGCAGGGCTCAATTCTATCCCCCATGTTGTTTAACCCTGGGAGGTCGCCTGCTCTGGATGGGGTTACACCACCCCTGAAGGAGTAGGTTTGTAGCTTGGGGGTACTCCTGGATCCTTTGCTGTTGCTTGAGGCTTAGATCACCTCAGTGGCCCAGAGTGCCTTCCATCAGCTTCGGCTGGTGGCCCAGCTACACCTCTATCTGGACAGGGATAGCCTAACTACTGTTGTCTATGCTCTGGTAACCTCAAGGTTAGATTACTGCAATGTGTTTTGCATAGGGCTGCCTTTGAAGAAGGTTCGGAAACTTCAGCTGGTGCAGAATACAGTGGCCAGGTTGCTCACTGCAGCAAGACGGTTTGAGCATATTACATCAATCCTGGTCCAACTGCACTGGCTACCAATTAGTTTATGGGCCCAATTCAAAGTGCTGGTGTTGACCTATAAAGCCTTAAACAGCTCAGGACCACAATACTTCAAGGAAAGCCTCTTCCCATATGAACCTAACCGGACCCTGAGATCATCTTCTGAGGCCCTTCTTTGTGTGCCTCGCCCATGTGAGGTCCAGAGGGTGGCAACACAAGAAAGGGCCTTCTCTGCAGTGGCTCCCCACCTGTGGAATGCTCTCCCCAGTGAGGTTTGCCTGGTGCCTTCACTATATACTTTAGACACCAGGCAAAAACGTCCCTTTTTAACAAGGCATTTGCCTGACCTGATCTACATCCTATACCCTTTTTAAAATGCTGGCTCTTTTTTGGGGGTGGGGTTATTGTTTTGATTTTGTGTATTTGATATTTTATGTGAACAGCCCTGAGACCTTCGAGTATAGGGCGGTATAGAAAACAAACAAACAAACAAATAAACAAACAACAACTTCGGCAACAGAAATCCCAGCCTTCTATTTTCTGTATTTATTCTTCAATCTGCTTGAAGCAGACTTCATATCCACCTACTGTCATTTCCTGTGCTCCTTTTCACATCCAAAGACTTGTTGGCTGAAAGGTAAATAAACTCGATTTCGCCCCTCACATTCTTTCATTTCTTAGTTTTCCCTTGTATCTCTTTTTAAAGTTGTAAATAATAATTTTTCTGTGCCTTACAATTCCTTTGTTTACTTAAAAAAAAATACTAGTTATAGTTTTGAAAAGAAATCTAACCTAAGCTAGTTTTAGTTTCCATTTTAAACCTATTCCCCCAGCCTCCCTCTCTGTTATGTACTAAGCTTGGATCCTAGAACAATTGGCAGGTAGGATCCTAGAATGCAACAACCGGATTGGCCTGCAGGAGCAGCCCAATCTGATTCCAGGAAGAAGTTAATCAGCCTATTAGGCTGGTAGGGACCTAGGATGCAACAACTGATTGGCCTGCAGTAGCAGCCCAATCAGGCTCCAGGAGGGAAACATAATCAACCAATCAGATGGGACTCATTGTGTAAATAATGTAAATAAGCCTGAGGTTTGAGGGGAAATTCATTTGCTGTTTTTCAAGCTGCAATAAAGAGCGTGAAATCACTACTTGACTCAGAGTATATTTCACCCTCCTAATCCCTCTGCTCATTAGCTCCTTCACCTCTGACCAGTGAGACGGCTATAGCCAGGGACAGTCTCACTCACTAGAATCTGGCTCGCTCCTTCCACCACCTGTTGGTCATTGTTGTTGTTTAGTCGTTCAATCGTGTCCGACTCTTCGTGACCCCATGGACCAGAGCACGCCAGGCACTCCTGTCTTCCACTGCCACCCGCAGTTTGGTCAGATTCATGTTTGTAGCTTCGAGAACACTGTCTAACCATCTCGTCCTCTGTCGTCCCCTTCTCCTTGTGCCCTCCATCTTTCCCAACATCAGGGTCTTTTCCAATGAGTCTTCTCTTCTCATGAGGTGGCCAAAGTCTTGGAGCCTCAGCTTCACAATCTGTCCTTCCAGTGAGCACTCAGGGCTGATTTCCTTAAGAATGGATGTGTTTGATCTTCTTGCAGTCCATGGGACTCTCAAGAGTCTCCTCCAGCACCATAATTCAAAAGCATCAATTCTTCGGCGATCAGCCTTCTTTATGGTCCAGCTCTCACTTCCATACATCACTACTGGGAAAACCATAGCTTTTACTATACGAACCTTTGTTGGCAAGGTGATGTCTCTACTTTTTAAAATGCTGTCTAGGTTTGTCATTGCTTTCCTCCCAAGAAGCAGGTGTCTCTTAATTTCGTGGCTGCTGTCACCATCTGCAGTGATCATGGAGCCCAAGAAAGTAAAATCTCTCATTGCCTCCATTTCCTCCCCTTCTATTTGCCAGGAGGTGATGGGGCCAGTGGCCATGATCTTCGTTTTTTTGATGTTGAGCTTCAGACCATATTTTGCGCTCTCCTCTTTCACCCTCAATAAAAGGTTTTTTAATTCCTCCTCACTTTCTGCCATCAAGGTTGTGTCATCTGCATATCTGAGGTTGTTGATATTTCTTCCGGCAATCTTAATTCCGGCTTCGGATTCATCCAGCCCAGCCTTTCGCATGATGAATTCGGCATATAAATTAAATACGCAGGGAGACAATATACAGCCTTGTCGTACTCCTTTCCCAATTTTGAACCAATCAGTTGTTCCATATCCAGTTCTAACTGTAGCTTCTTGTCCCACATAGAGATTTCTCAGGAGACAGATGAGGTGATCAGGCACTCCCATTTCTTTAAGAACTTGCCATAGTTTGCGGTCGACACAGTCAAAGGCTTTTGCATAGTCAATGAAGCAGAAGTAGATGTCTTTCTGGAACTCTCTAGCTTTCTCCATAATCCAGCGCATGTTTGCAATTTGGTCTCTGGTTCCTCTGCCTCTTCTAAATCCAGCTTGCACTTCTGGGAGTTCTCGGTCCACATACTTCTTGAGCCTTCCTTGCAGAATTTTAAGCATAACCTTGCTAGCGTGTGAAATGAGTGCAATTGTGCGGTAGTTGGAGCATTCTTTAACACTGCCCTTCTTTGGGATTGGGATGTAGACTGACCTTCTCCAATCCTCTGGCCACTGCTGAGTTTTCCAAATTTGCTGGCATATTGAGTGTAGCACCTTAACAGCATCATTTTTTAAAATTTTAAATAGTTCAGCTGGAGTACCATCACTTCCACTGGCCTTGTTATTTGCAATGCTTTCTAAGGCCCATTTGACTTCACTCTCCAGGATGTCTGGCTCAAGGTCAGCAACCACACTACCTGGGGTGTACGAGACATCCATATCTTTCTGGTATAATTCCTCTGTGTATTCTTGCCACCTCTTCTTGATGTCTTCTGCTTCTGTTAGGTCCTTACCACTTTTGTCCTTTATTATGGTAATCTTTGAACGAAATGTTCCTTTCATATCTCCAATTTTCTTGAACAGATCTCTGGTTCTTCCCATTCTGTTGTTTTCCTCTATTTCTTTGCATTGCTCATTTTAGAAGGGCTTCTTGTCTCTCCTTGCTATTTTTTGGAATTCTGCATTCAATTTCCTGTATCTTTCTCTATCTCCCTCACATTTTGCTTGCCTTCTCTCCCCCGCTATTTGTAAGGCCTCATTGGACAGCCACTTTGCTTTCTTGCATTTCCTTTTCATTGGGATGGTTTTCGTTGCTGCCTCCTGTATAATGTTTCGAGCCTCCATCCATAGTTCTTCAGGCACTCTGTCCACCAAATCTAAATCCTTAAACCTGCTCCTCACTTCCACTGTGTATTCATAAGGGTTTTGGTTTGGATTGTATCTTACCGGCCCAGTGGTTTTTTTATGTTGGTCATAAGGACACATAAAAAAGTCCCTCAGTCCATTAATACAGTGGATACAAATGTGTATTAGTTCCCACCCCAGTCCCTAATAACAGGGTTGCTGGGGTACCAACTTGAATAAAATATTGGGGGGGGGCAGTAAGCACCACCCTCCATAATCAATCACATGACATGGTGCACCCCCCCCATTTGAATGGCAATACCCATCAACTTTTTTGGGGGGGTCCCAGCCCCTTCAAATATTTTATTGGGGAGGGGGCTTAAGAAGAGTTAGCTCTTAAGTTGGGTTATATGTTGTTCCTGGATCAATGTCTTTGCTTGCTTTGCTATGTGTAGCACCTGCTGTGCCTTTGAATGGCATTTTGCCCATGTATCACACTGATCTGAGCATTAAAGATTTTGGGAGACTCTGCAGCCTGAGTTCGAATTCTTCACTGAGTGGGAGACGGGAAATTCTCCTCTACTGTGTGCTTTTCTGGAGATTCTCCTGAGCCTCCCATAGCCAGTTTTTCTTGGAGGGGGGCGGTGTCTATGCTCTTCCCTTTCCCTATAATAAGATGTTCTTGTTCCTCCCATAATTTCTACCTAGTTGTAATTGAAAGTGGCACCATCAACAAACATCTCCCAAGGGATCACAGGTAGAAAATTGTCTTTCTTGCTTTTATTTTTTAAAATCAAAATCAAAGACTTTTCAATTCCGAAATTGGAAATATTATTTAACACAATATGAAGAGGTGTTGATGTGCAGGGTACAGGGAAACATTTTTGTATTGGATTAATTCCCAAACCCAGATAAAATAAAGTAACGGTTTCAATTCCTTTTGCCTTCTTAATCTCCTGAATCAAGATCAAAAAATGTTCACAGCAGTCCTGGTCAAAAGTTTGAGTTGTAGGGCTCCACCTATAGGAACATTGCCCAGCTGCGAGGTGTGGAGGCCTCTCCCTACAAGGCCCTTTCTACCTAGCCTAAGGGGCAGGGCCCACACTCACCAGCCCCACTGAAGAGGCTCCTCATGAGGCCGGAGGAACATCGCCCGGCTGTGAGTCTGAAGGCCGCTCCCTGAAAGGCTCTTTCCATCCGGCCTATGGGGTGAGGCCCACACTCACCAGCCCCACTGAAGAGGCTCCTCATGAGGATGGAGGAACATCGCCCGGCTGTGGGGCATGGAGGCCGCTCCCTGCAAGGCCCTTTCTGCCTGGCCTAGGGGGCAGGGTCCACCCTCACCAGCCCCAATGAAGAGGCTCCTCATGAGGATGGAGGAACATCGCCCGGCTGTGGGGCATGGAGGCCGCTCCCTACACAACCCTTTCCACTTGGCCTAGGGGGCTGGGCCCAGACTCACCAGCCCCACTGAAGAGGCTCCGCATGAGGATGGAGGAACATCGCCCGGCTGTGAGGCATGAAGGCCTCTCCCTGCTAGGCCCTTTCCACTTGGCCTAGGGGTGAGGCCCACACTCACCAGCCCCACTGAAGAGGCTCCTCATGAGGCCGGAGGAACATTGCCCGACTGTGAGGCATGAAGACCTCTCCCTGCAAGGCCCTTTCCACCTGGCCTAGGGGTGAGGCCCACACTCACCAGCCCCACTGAAGAGGCTCCTCATGAGGCCGGAGGAACATCGCCCGGCTGTGGGGCATGGAGGCCGCTCCCTGCAAGGCCCTTTCCACCAGGCCTAGGGGGCAGGGCCCACCCTCACCAGCCCTACTGAAGAGGCTCCTCATGAGGCCGGAGGAACATTGCCCGGCTGTGAGGCATGAAGGCCTCTCCCTGCAAGGCCCTTTCCACCTGGCCTAGGGGTGAGGCCCACACTCAGCAGCCCCACTGAAGAGGCTCCTCATGAGGCCGGAGGAACATCGCCCGGCTGTGGGGCATGGAGGCCGCTGCCTGCAAGGCCCTTTCCACCTGGCCTAGGGGGCAAGGCCCACACTCAGCAGCCCCACTGAAGAGGCTCCTCATGAGGCCGGAGGAACATTGCCCGACTGTGAGGCATGAAGGCCTCTCCCTGCAAGGCCCTTTCCACCTGGCCTAGGGGTGAGGCCCACACTCAGCAGCCCCACTGAAGAGGCTCCTCATGAGGCCGGAGGAACATCGCCCGGCTGTGGGGCATGAAGGCCGCTCCCTGCAAGGCCCTTTCCACCTGGCCTAGGGGGCTGGGCCCACACTCACCAGCCCTACTACGTTAAATATGTATTCTGTAGTTGACCTCCTTTGTAATGTTCTATTTTGAAATCTTTAAGATAATATTTAAGTTTTCTGTTATGTTGCTTTTACTTTATTCTCTACATTCGACTTTCTTCAGACTGTCTTATTTATGTTTTATTGATTTAATATGCTATAAACCACTTTGAGATTTTTCTTAAAAATATAAAGCAGTATAGAAATTTATAAAATAAACATCTGCCCACTTCCAGGCTTGTGGTTCTTGAAGATTTTCCAAAAAGTGTAACTAACCACTGACATAATATCTGCAAGTTCCTTTAGTACCCTAGGGTGCAATTCACCAGGCCCTGAAGACTTGAATTAGTTTCAATGGGCTAAGGCTTCCTTTATCACCTCTTCACCTATCTTGGGATGCAACTCTGTCCATTTATCACTTAATCTGCTTTTATGAGGTCAAGCACAGTTTCCATTGTGTGAGAAGACTGAAGCAATCCTGTCTGCTCCCTGTCACCTGCTAACACTTCTCTGTCCTTCACAGCGTGAACCTATCATTTCCTGAACACAGCAAAACACACACACACACAAAACTACCCTCCTTTTGGTTATTTTGAACACTTCTAATAAGCCTTACACACTGTGAGCTTTAGCCCTGCTGATAATCTGTACAAGCTTTGGCTATTTATCTGAAATTGTCCTCAGTGATTTTCCCTTTCAGAACTCTTTCTTTCTGAAGCTCAAGAGAATACAGTCATGCAAGGGTGTCAGGCCTACAGGTAAATTTTACAAAGTCAGAAGCTATGTGCTTCATCACCCCTCCTCACACCCAAAAAGAACTCATGAAGGTCACCAAAATAAAACTTTGCCACACCAAGTTCAGATACCTAGGGGTACAAATAACCAGAAACCTCAATAAATTGTACCTCTATAACTACAAGCCCCTGTGGCGACAAATTAACAAAGACCTAAAGAGATGGAATAACATGAATTTCACTCTCTCAGACAAAATAGCCATGATCAAAATGATCACACTCCCAAAACTAACCTACCTATTCCATACCCTCCCAATCAGGATCCCCTCAACCCAACTCCACAGTTGGCAGAGAAAACTACACTCTTTTATATTCTCACATAAAAAACCAAGAATAAGCCCCAAATACATGCACCTCCCCACCTCAGAAGGAGGATGGGGAATCCCCAACATAGAAGCATGTTACATTGCCAACCAAATATGCCATATAATCCCATATATACTCGAAGATGAGAAAAAACAATAGGTACACCTAGAGAGGGACACAATTGAAAATACCTGCACCACAACATACCCACTCCTCCCAAAAAACTAAAGAAAATTCCCACAACACTTAACAGGTACACACAGACCATGCTCAAAGCGTGGAAAACAGAAATAGGCAAACTATCCCCAACCCCATCCCCACTAATCCCCCTGGCGTACCAACCATTATTTCACCATGCAGCACAAAACCTCCAGATAAAAACCTGGTGAACCAAAGGCTTATATCGCCTAATAGACTTTTATTAAAATAACAAACCTTTGTCAACACAAGAAATACAAGACAAACTAGAAGACACACAAATGCCCTGGTTAGCACAACACCAACTGTTGTTGTTTAATCGTTTAGTCGTGTCCAACTCTTCGTGACCCCATTGAACTATAAAATGGTGATTTTCTTGAGTCAAAATGAGAGTACCTCTAAACATTTCTTAAGAAAAAAAAGCACTGCATTATCCCATCACTTCACTTATCACCGAAAGTCCAATCTCAGGTTGTTACGCAAGACCTACCAATCAACTACAATTGCACAGCTTGAATTTTCCAATACAGTGGTACCTCGGGATGCGAACGGGATCCATTCCGGAGCCCCATACACATCCCGAACAGAACGTAAGAAGCGACAACGTGTCTGTGCATGCGCTGGTCGCATTTCGCCGTTTCCGTGCATGCGCATTACATCATTTTGACCGTCTGTACATGCGCAAGCGGTGAAACCCGGAAGTAACGCACTCCGTTATTTCCGGGTCGCCGCAGTGCGCAACCCAAAAGCGCTCAACCTGAAGCGTATTTATCCCGACGTATGACTGTAGGTGTTTGTTCCTATTTTGGGGTGGGATTCTATCTGGAAGCACCCTAAAAATCTATCAAATTCTACAGTAGGTTCAATAGTCACACCTCCGCAGCGAACATTGGGAACTGTAGCTCTAGTGAACAGATTAGGAGTCCCCTAACGGCTCTCATGGCAAGCTACAGTTCCCACAATTCTTTTGGGGAGAAACTCTCACTGTTTAATAATAATAATAATAATAATAATAATAATTTTATTATCTATACCCCCCCCCCACATCTGGTATCATAGTGTTTTAAATGCATGGTGCAGATGAGGCCTGTGATTGTGGGGGCCAGATAGCAGGATGCACTTGATGATCCCGTTGCTTGATTATGATAGGTATTATGCCTTGTTTGTTGATAGCACAGATAATCCTCCTTTGTGGAAGTATGGAGCTACAGTGGTGCCTCGCAAGACGAAATTAATTCGTTCTGCGAGTTTTTTCATCTTGTGAATTTTTCCGTCTTGCGAAGCACCGCTGTGCATTGATGGTTTCCCATAGGAATGCATTGACGGTTTTTAAAAAAAGGTGCAAGACGTTTTCGTCTTGCGAAGCAAGCCCATAGGGAAATTCGCATTGCGAAGCAACTCAGAAAACGAAAAACTCTTTTGTCTTGCTAGTTTTTCGTCTTGCGAGGCATTCGTCTTGCAAGGTACCACTGTATTATGGTGATTTGTGTTTTTCCCCTCTCTTTTACCAGCATAGACAATGAGGCCTATGAGGCACCAGCATATGAGAAGGTTACTTATTGGGACCAACTATGTGGACCAGAGGTCAGCAAACCTTTTCAGCAGGGGGCCAGTCATAGCTATCAATGTTTTCCTTTTTTTTAAGGGAAATTCCCTTATTCCGAATAGGATTCCTCTCAAGAAAGGGGAAAAGTTGACAGCTATGGGGCCATTCCACTGTCCTTCAGACCTTGTGGGGGGGGGCGGACTACAGTGGTACCTCTGGATGTGAACGGGATCCATTTCGGAGCCCCATTCGCATCCAGAAGTGAATGCAACCTGCGTCCACGGGTCACGATTCGCCGCTTCTGCGCATGCACGTGACGTCATTTTGATCGCCTTCACATGCGCAAGTGGCGAAACCCGGAAGTAACGCGCTCCGTTACTTCTGGGTTGGCACAGCACGCAATCCGAAAAAGCTTCTTCAACCCGAGGTATGACTGTATATTGGGGGGGGGGGGTGAACGAATTCCTATGCCCCACAAATAACCCAGAGATGAATTTAAAATAAAAACACACATTCTACTCATGTAAAAACACCAGGCAAGCCCCACAAATAACCCAGAGATGCATTTTAAATAAAAGGACACATTCTACTCATGTGAAAACACGCTGATTCCTGGACTGTCCACGGGCCAGATTTAGAAGGCGTTTGGACCGCATCTGGCCCCCGGGTCTTAGTTTGCCTACCTATGATCTGGACCATCACATCCAGTCCAGGAACAACCCCAGTGGAGCCCCCTCCGTGCAGCGTGGTCATTGAGCCTCCTGCCCATAGAGAGACTGTGGTCGAGGCATTCAGTGTCTCGCTGGCCCCAGGCACACGGCTGCCTCGGAGGCAGATCTGCAGTCGAGGTTCCGACTCAGGTTACTCATACCGCCAAAACTGCAGCGATTTGTCTCGGATACCCATGAACTCAAAGGTGTTGAAGAGCAGGTGGGACACCTGGACCCCCTCACACCCCCTCCTGCTTATGAAAACGCAACTGTGGAGGAGGTCTTTGAAAAAGAATTTCAGCCCCCCAGGCTATGAGAACAGTGCACCGTGGACACTTTTTCATCAGACTTCCTTCAGTGGTCGTCTTGTTGCAATCCATATAAATTCAGTAAATAAATAAAATAAACAAACAGTGGATTTGTCCTGGGGTAAGTGGCAGGGCAAATGGCAAAAGCCGCTCTCAAGACCCGCGATGAACTTTTGCGCTTTCACCTATAGGCATACAGCAGAGCACTCTCTGTCTCAAACAGACCTTTATCAAATTATATATACAGTGGTACCCCGCAAGACGAATGCCTCGGAAGATGAAAAACCCGCTAGACGAAAGGGTTTTTGGGTTTCTGAGGTGCTTCGCAAGACGGATTTTCCTAAGGGCTTGCTTCGCTAGATGAAACAGCCCTGCCTCTCCTGTCATGGCGACGCCCGCACGCTCGCTTCCCCTCTCCTCCGGCTCCCTCCCACCTTCCGGCTGACCTTCTGGCTGCCTCACGCCGCTGCCCACCACCCTCACGCGCTCCCCTCAGGAGCCAGCGCTGCAGCCGGAGTCGCGCTCCTGAGCCCAGCCGCCCTCCAGCAGCCACGTCGCGCGGTGTGCACAAGGCGCGGGTGAGTCCAAGGACCGGCTGCGGCAGCTGCCCTGCTTCTCCCCGCCCCCCCCCCCCCCGCTGTGGTGCTTCACAAGACGAAAAAACTCGCTCTACGAAAAAACTCGCGGAACGAATTAATTTTGTCTTGCGAGGCACCACTGTACAACAAAAAAATTCAGATGGCCTTTCCTAATGTGGAAGCAATCTTGCGGCTATTTCTTAGCTTTATGGTCGCTAACTGCTTGGGAGAGAAGAGTTTTTCAAGACTCAAAATAATTTAAAATGAATTAACAGCCACCATGTCTCAAGAGAGGTCCACACTGAGCATTCTGTACATTGAAAGTGACAAACTTAGACAAAGAACTTTTGACGAAGTTTTGCGTGATTTTGCTATGAGGAAGGCGAGAAAAAAATATTTATAGTCTTACTGTATTTGATGGTTGTAGTTTAAAATATGTATTTTAAAACTGACTGTTTAATGAGAACCTAAAGTAGAATCTAAAAGTGCCGCACTGTCAAGCAATCATGATCATATTATTTACACTTCTCAGGCAATATAATTTGTAAACTCAATGTTGTTGTTTTTTAAAATAATAACATTACAACTTCATTTTCCTAAAAAGTAATGCTGATTCCACAAAAGGTTTACAAAGTTCAGTTACTGCAGAAGTTTTTCAGTGTTAATTTTAACATTTATGCATTTCTTTTTTTTAAATCTCCATGGTATTTAACAATAACATCTTATGTCCTTTAGAGGAGAAAAAAGAAAATTGCAAAATTTTAAATACCTGTCATCATCCTTGTCTTCACTCAATTTTGTTTATAACACTTCCATTTTCTTCTAGTCGTGAGCAAGTGCAGTAGCACAGGACCTCTCTCCATCTAGATCCAGCCCTGACTGAGGGAAGCGGAGTTGTGTATGAGCCACTCGGACAGCCTTTTCGGCTTAAGGGTGGGGTATAAATTCTGTAAACAAATAAGCTGCAAGTAAGGGGGGGAAGAGCAGTACCTCTTCAGACTGCAGACCAGGTTGCAGCTCATATCTCCCCCGCCACAAACACACACACACAGAGAAAATCAAGGTTGTCCTTGACATTTTGAGATGCAGGGGATTTAGCACAGGTAGGAACATTCGCTCATGTTATTCTTCACTTGGCATTGGGCGAGTGATTATCATGAGTGGATCTGTGTGCATTGCTGTTCTTAATTATGTTTAGAAATTGCCTCTTCTCTAAGGAGTTGAGAGTGCAGTATGTAGCTGCCATTCCTATCTATTTTATTCTCACAACGTGGGTGTGTGGCTAGCCCAAGAACACTCTGCAATCTTCATGGCTGAGTGGGGTCTTTTTTTCTTTTTAAAGGTTTTTATTAGGAATATCAACATAACATTTTATCAAAACACTTATCATCCTTAATTCCCCCCCCCTATTTTTTCCTCCTCCCTCTCCACAAAAAGAACCCACCCTCCCCTCCCCCCCCAGACTTCTCTCAGCTCCTCCCTCTGATTTTTTCAATACATATACTTCTCTGCATATTATAAAATTATAAAGATCCTTAATTTATCTATCTATGTGTTATTAAAAATAAATTTGTATATGTTTATTCAAAACCTGCCAAGGAGTCCAATTCATTTTGTTGTTTCTTTAAATACTTTGTAAAAGGTTCCCATTCTTCTTTAAAGTCACAGTTGTCCTTGTCACACAGTTTGCGTGTCAGTTTCGCCAGTTCCACATAATCCATCAGTTTCTCTTGCCACAGTTCTTTAGTCAGGATTTCTTCGTTCTTCCATCCTTGTGCTATTAAGACTCTTGCCGCCGTTGTTGCATACATAAAAATGTTCTTAATTTTCCTTGGCAGGTCTTTTCCTACAATCCCTAACAAAAATGCTTCAGGTTTTTTAACAAATGTTAATTGGAACATTTTCTTCAACTTATTATATATCATTTCCCAGAATTTTCTAATCTTACTGCAATCCCACCACATAGGATAAAAAGTCCCTTCTTTTTCCTTACATTTCCAAAACATGTTTGAACAAGTTTTGTACATTCTTTCTATCTGCACTGGTGTTATATAGCATCTATACGTCATTTTCATATAGTTTTCTTTCAACAAAGAACAATCTGTAAATTTTAAGTCGGTTTTCCACAATGTTTCCCAGTCTTCAAACATTATATTATGACCTATATCTTGTGCCCATTTAATCATGACTCTTGCTCTTTTGTTTCCCAATTTTGCAGAATACTATATGCACCTTTCAATAGCTTTACTTTCCCTTCTCCAACTTCCTTCTGAAATCTAGATGTGGTATAACTAAATCCTTTCTTTTGGTCTTCTTAATAGATCTCATGTAGTTGCCAATAGTGTAACCAGCTCTGAAAATGGTCTTTTATTTCTTCATAATCTCCTAATTGGGACATGGGTGGCGCTGTGGGTTAAACCACAGAGCCTAGAGCTTGCCGATCAGAAGGTTAGTGGTTCGAATCCCCGCGACGGGGTGAGCTCCCGTTGTTCGGTCCCTGCTCCTGCCAACCTAGCAGTTCGAAAGCACATCAAAGTGCAAGCAGATAAATAGGTACCGCTCCAGTGGGAAGATAAACGGTGTTTCTGTGCGCTGCTCTGGTTCACCAGAAGCAGCTTGGTCATGCTGGCCACATGACCCAGAAGCTGTACGCCGGCTCCCTCGGCCAGTAAAGCGAGATGAGCGTCGCAACCCCAGAGTCGGTCACAACTGGACCTAATGGTCAGGGGTCCTTTACTTACCCTTTTTGTTATGTACTGAAGTTCTCACCCTGGGCCAGCAGGGGAATACTGTAGATAGTTTTCACTCAGGTCCACGTCAGTTATTTTAGGCGGGAAACCCTGGGTTGTTGTTGCTACAATGTTGACAGCCGGCTCCTATAAAAGTAGGCCGACTGAGCTGTTTGCTGTTCAGTTCTGTTCCAGCTTACAAAATAAAGAGCTGCTTTGGAGAAATCGCTGTGTCGTCTGCCATGTCTACCCACTACTTAACACTGGCGATGAAGGTGGGATCGGTGGACATAAGAGCACAGCCAGATGCGGCCATCCTCTGAACTGAGCTGAATCACAGAGCGAAATCACTGAGTGAAATCACTGGACAGAACCAATTCAGAGCTGACTGTTCTGGCTAGAGCACTGTGTTCCATCCATCGCCCTTCACGCCGGCATCGGAATCATGGCTTCACTTGTGCCTCTACCGCCGTTTGCGCCAGCCTCTGAATCATGGGACTCCTACCTTGCTCGGTTCGATTACTACCTCCAAGCCAACGAGCTGACAGCAGTATCAAATGAATGGAAGCGGGGCCTATTCCTCAGCCTCTGTGGGCCTGACGTGTTTGAGACGGCCCAAGCATTGGTTGCGCCTGAAGCAGTCCAGGCAACACCATGGGACATGATCCAAGAGAAGCTCCGCAGCCACTATGCGCCAAAGCCGTCCAAGATTGCTGCCCGCCATGCGTTTTACCACCGGAGCCAGGCAGAGGGGGAGTCAATCAGCAACTACACCACTGCTCTCAGACAGGCTGCAATGCACTGCGAGTTCCGAGACTTGGATGATGCCCTGATGGATTGAATCGTCTGCGGGGTCCGGGACATCCATCTGCAACAGCGTCTCCTCGCCAAGCCAGACCTCACGCTACAGAAAGTCATTGAGGAGGCTGTGGCCTCAGAAGCTGCTGAACGCTCTTGCCCAGGAGATCCGCAAGTCCAGCAGCCCGCGTCTTGCTAGGAAGCCAGTTCCAGTGCATCATGAAGAGGCCAGCAGTGATGAGGCATCCTCCAGTGAAGACAATGACGTGCACCAGACAAAGCGGGAGCGCAGGAAGTTCCAACAGAAGTCCAAGGGCCAACCGGAATGTGCCGGCTGTGGAGGCAACCATTCCCGTGCCAAGTGTCAATTCAGAGACGCCATCTGTAGGAAGTGTTCCAGAAGGGGCCACATCGCTAAGGTCTGCCGATCGGCTCCACCTGACACCCCCCCTTCACCGACTTGCAAGTCCAAGTCTTCACTCCAGTCTGCCAAGGAAAGCTGTTTCGCTCTCACCAACTGCCGCTGCCCGTCTGGAATCACGATTGGCCAAACCGACTCGTCTACGTGACGCAATCTGAACGTCACGGTGCTCATTGAAGGAGCTCCATGTGACATGGAGATCGACACCGGGTCTGCCCTGTCCATCGTGTCTTGGAGCACCATCAAAAGACTAGTACCCAGAGTGTCCAAAAGGCAACTCGACTCTCACCGCGTACACCTGAGAGACTACCAGGGAAACAACATTCCCGTGGTAGGCGTTGGCCTGTTCCGGATCGCATTCAAGGATTTTTCGGGTCTGCTCCGGTTGGTGGTGGTCGAAGGTCAGCGGCCAAGCCTCCTAGGGCTAGACTGGTTTGATGCCCTTGGCCTGGAAGTCACCGGCATCAACTGTATCTCTAACACAGAGACTGAGGGTCTGATCAAAGACTTTGCCGAGGTTTTTGACGGCACTTTGGGGCAATATACAGGTACGCCCATCTCCTTTAGCCTTGATCCACAAGTCGCCCCCATCAAGCTAAAGCCACGCCGGGTTCCCTTTGCTCTCAAGGCTAAGGTGGACGAACAACTGGACAAGCTGATCGCCCAAGGAGTTTTGGAGCCGGTTGACCACGCCAAGTGGGAAACCCCCATCGTCACGCCTGTCAAGCCAGACGGGTCGGTGAGAATCTGCGCTGACTACAAGTGCACGATCAACAAGGCACTTCAGCAGCACGCATATCCGGTTCCTGTTGTCCAACACCTGCTGCATTCCCCGGGTGAGGGTAAGGTCTTCGCTAAGCTGGACCTTGCCCAAGCCTATCAACAACTGCCCGTCAATGATGCCACTGCTGAAGCCCAGACGATCTTCACCCACTGAGGGGCATTCCGTTGCCGCCGGTTGCAATTCGGGGTGAGTGTGGCTCCTGGCATCTTCCAAAGCCTTATGGAGCATCTCCTGCAAGGGCTTCCGGGCATGGTACCATATTTTGATGACGTCTTGGTGTCCGCAGACTCACACCAGCAGCTGTTCGAGCGCCTCAGTGCCGTGCTGACCAGGTTCCAAGAGGCCGGGCTCAAGGTAAAGAGGGAGAAGTGCCAGATCGCCGTTCCACAGGTAGAGTTCCTGGGCTATCTTATCGACACCTCCGGCCTTCACCCGACCACATCCAAGATCCGCCCTATCCAGCAGGCCCCCATCCCAAAGAACAAGACGGAGTTGCAGGCGTTCCTGGGGCTGCTGAACTTTTATAACATGTTCCTGCCCCACAAAGCCACGGTGGCTGAGCCTCTTCACTGACTCCTCAGCACAAAGACGCCTTGGTCCTGGGGTCATCGGGAGACGGCGGCCTTCAACGTGGTCAAGGCTCTCCTTTCATCGGACAGTGTGCTGCTACAGTACAGTGAATCCAGGCCGCTGGTCCTTGCCTGCAATGCCTCACCTTTTGGCATCGGCGCTGTCCTTAGTCACCGTTTTCCAGACAGAAGAGAAGCACCGCTCGCCTAGTTTTCCAGGACGCTATCTCAGATGGAACGGAGTTACAGCCAGCTCGACAAGGAGGCACTGGCACTTGTGGCTGGAGTGAAGAGGTTCCATGAATACCTCTATGGCAGGACTTTTGACCTCATCACTGACCATAAGCCGCTCCTAGGCCTCCTCGCCGGTGATCGTCCAACTCCACCGGTCCTCTCGCCGCGCATGCTGCAACGGACTGTTTTCCTGGCTGCCTACCACTACCGGCTCGTCCATCGCCCGGGGAAATCGATGGGCCATGCTGACGCCCTCAACCGTTGCCCTCTTCCAGCGTTTGCGGAAGACCCGGCTCCAGCTTCATCGCTCCTCCTGATTGAGGATCTTCCGGCAGCGCCTGTATCGGCTGCCACTGTGGCCTCCGCATCTGCCCAGGATCGCACCATCAGCCGTGTGCTCAACTGGGTGTGGAGGGGTGGCCACAAGGGCCTTTTGCATCGGAGTTCCAGCCCTTCGCAACCAGACAACATGAACTCTCGGCTCATCGCAGCTGTCTGCTGTGGGAAGACCGCGTCATGATTCCCCAAAGACTCCGTCAACGCATCCTGGAGGCTCTGCACGTTGGCCACCCGGGAATTGTCAAAATGAAGGTGTTGGCTCGGTGTTACGTCTGGTGGCCTAACATGGACGATGCCATCACTGCCTGGGTGTCCGCCTGTCAAGCGTGCCAAGAATCAAAGCCTGCACCACCGGCAGCTAAGGGACACACCTGGGAGACGCCAAAGACACCCGGGTCGAGGGTGCACATTGATCTGGCTGGCCCCTTTATGGTAGTGGTAGACGCCTATTCCTAATGGCTGGAGGTGGCCCTGGTTCCCTCCACCACTACCGAGGCCGTCATCCGGGTGCTGCGAGGCCTCTTTGTGACGCATGGGTGTCCTGATGTCCTTGTCTCCGACAACGGACCGCAGTTCACGTCAGGCACTTTTGAGCAGTATCTTTTGGGGCTGGGCATCCGCCATGCCCTAACGGAACCATTTCATCCATCCAGCAACGGGCAAGCGGAGAGAATGGTGCGCTTGGCAAAAGAGGCACTGGCGCGCCTGGACCGGGGAGACTGGCACGAGCGGGTCGCTGAATACTTGTTGGTGCAACATATCACCCCTCATGCGGCCACAGGGCGGAGTCCTGCTGAACTGCTTATGGGCCGCCGCCTCAGGTCACAGCTCGACCGGCTGCACCCGGACTTTGCCGTGGCCGAACCCCCAGGCTGTGCCAATGCACCACAGTCATTTGTTCCAGGAAACCAGGTCTTTGCCCAGAACTATGTGGGGGACATTCCTTGGGTGCCAGCCACAGTAGTGGGAGTCACTGGACCTCGCTCGTACCAGGTGGCACTCGAAGATGGACGCTTGTGGCGCCGGCACATAGACCAGCTTAGGCGCAGGGTTGGGGACTTGGACACTACCGTGGTGCCCCCAACTGCGCTCGTGGCTCCAGAAGAGACACTTACAGATGGCGAGACTTCACCTACACCTCCCTCGCAAACTGCCAGCGTGGAGCTGAACCAAGCCGCTTCAGAGGGTCTGCCAGACTTACCACAGACTCAGACCACTCCACTTGCGGAGGCTCCACCCACAGCAGCGGATCCAGGGGATTTGGTTTCAACGCCACCTAGGGTCGCACCACAGCCTCAGCAAGAATTGGGTGGCCACCTGGACTTGGCTACCAGTCCCCTGCGGTCTGGCAGAGTTTCCAAGTGCCCAACTTATTTAAAGGACTATGTTGTTGGACATGTATCACTGTTGGTCTAAGTATGGGAAATGTAACCGATATGCTTTTGTGCCTAATTGAACCATTACGCGTAGTGCTGTATATAAGGAAACCATTACGATTGTAACTAACGCCTTATCTCGGTGGGGAGGGGTGTTATGTACTGATGTTCTCACCCTGGGCCAGCAGGGGGATACTGTAGATAGTTTTCACTCAGGTCCACGTCAGTTATTTTAGGCGGGAAACCCTGGGTTGTTGTTGCTACAGTGTTGACAGCCGGCTCCTATAAAAGCAGGCCGGCTGAGCTGTTTGCTGTTCAGTTCTGTTCCAGCTTACAAAATAAAGAGCTGCTTTGGAGAAATCGCTGTGTCGTCTGCCATGTCTACCCACTACAGTGGTGCCCCGCAAGACGGAAAACCCGCTAGACGAAAGGGTTTTCCGTTTTGGAGGTGCTTCGCAGGACGAATTTGCCATGGGCTTGCTTCGCAAGACGAAACTGTCTTGCAATTCCTGGGTTTTTTTTTCCGCTCCCCACCCCCTTTTTCTAAGGCACTAAGCTGCTAATAGCCTTTTAGCAGCTAATCCGCTAATCCCTTAAGCCTTTAATAGCCGCTAATAGCCGCTAAACCGCTAATCCGCTAATGGGCTTGCTTCGCAAGATGAAAAAACCGCTAGACGAAGAGACTCACGGAACGGATTCTTTTCGTCTTGTGAGGCACCACTGTATTTAACACTTTTAATTTCCTTCTTGATCCTCAACATATGTAAGCCACTTTCCTTTCTTTCCAAGTGGTTTGAGCAGTAAAGATGGCTGAGTGGGATCTGATGAACCTGGATCTCCCCTCTTCTACTCAAATGCTCTGATCACTACACCCCACTGCTGTTACAGATTGCAGTATCCCCATCATGCCAACTCTCTGAATAAATACCCCTGGGACTTGAAACAAAATGTTTCACTATGGAATGCTCTGTGTTCAGGATTCTGGCCTCGCATACCACCCCCTGCCCACCCACTTGCTCTGGTCTCACTCCCCCACCCACCTTATAATTTTCTTTTTTCCTCCCTTAATGGCGTTATAGATTGAGAGCGGAGGAGACCCCCAAACCCTAGAAGTTAATGAATGGTAGAATTTTGATTATTTGGGATGTGAAGGGCGTGATGCAAACTGCAGAGGAATTCCTGGGCTAGCCTATGCCAAATGACCTGACCAAGCTAAGGCCATTGAGAAACAGTAGAGAGTCATTGAGGGCTATTGGAAATGTAAGAGAACTGTGTTCCCCCCTTGCCCTGAGGTGTAAACAGAGATTGGGGAATGGAAGGTTGCCAGGGTAGGTGGACCTGAAGGGACAGGAAAAGAGAGGTTTGGGCAACTGTTCCTGGGAAGAAGAAGTGGGGGAGACTGGTATCCATCTTTGGGCAGGCTGGCTGAAGGCTGGCTGCAACTGCTGTGGGGAACAAGCCCCTCTTGAAATGACTATGCGGTAAGGTCTGGACTCCCTCCAGGTGTAAATAGGTGAATAAACCACATTTCTCAAACGTATGACAGTCCCCGTCATTTCTCGATCCTCCAAAGGAACGCAGACCCTGCGTGAGTGCCTGGAGGCCCATGGACTCTTGCCATCACTAAGCAGAGAGGGGGAGGCATCCAAATTTTGTAACGATATTTTTGGTACTTCTGCAAATCTTGGGATTTCCCCCAAGTCTGCTGATATCTCCCTCTTTTGTGCTGATGGTGCTGTTTCATCTGCAGAGCCTGCCCACAGCCTGAACCGCAAAAATAGTAGGAATGGCAGCCTAACTTCCTGACAGGCTTCCATCAAGAGTGCCTGCTGCGGCTGCCTTCTTTTATTTTATCAGACATAAAACAAAACAAAAAAAAAAATCCCAAGCTCTGTCAAAAGCATTGCTAGGACATTAAAAGGGTTGGGGCATAGTGCCATGACACAAATTTGCACAACAGGTGCCTGCATAAATTCAGGAACCTTTTAGAAGGAAAGCCACACTGTGTCAGCAGAGTAATAATAATAATCCTAAGGAAAAGGGAGGTAGAGACGGGAGATCTAGGGCCTGGTGCAGAAGACCCTGGAGCTGAGATTCCCTGGGCCCATGCCCTCACATCACTTCTGAGGTTTCCACATGGGATGACACTCCCAGTTTCCATTCACATCCCCACTGCCTGCAGCCTTGAACAAAACCAGCCAGGCATTCCAGACCATCTTGATGGTGTATCAGCAGCAAAGGGAGATAAAGGGAAGGCAGAGGAGAAGGGAGCTGGATGTAGTTGTTTGCAAGGTGGGGTGGAGCCACTGCATCACCTCCTTATTAGGAGCAAGAATAATAGAACTGTAGAGTTGGAAAGGACTCAAAGGACCATGTAGTCCAACCCCTTGTAATGCAGGAATAGGCAGCTGTTCCATATAGGGATTGGACCTGCAACCTTGGCATTATCAGCACCACGCTCTAACCAATTGAGAGTGGGGAGGTTGGTGCAGTGCAGATGTACTAGCAGAACTGGCTCTGCAGGTGTGTTTGCATTGAGTCAACCTCTCTGCTGCCTCGTCCTCCCGGTATGCAACAGGGATCTACCCTCCCAGGAAGCTGTGTCTCCAGTGGCTCCAACACTTCCTGCTGACCACTTCTAGAACTTCAATGTTGTTGGCAGAGTAGGTAAATTGCAGCTAGGAAGCCAAATCATATACAAGACTGACTCTTTAATTGAAATTAAAACAGTATCCAAACACTTATTAAAATATTCAAAAGCCTATATACTTGAAGAAAAGCCTAAACTTGCAGAGGGGGAGTGGGTGGCACTGTGGTCTAAACCTCTTAGACTTGCTAATCAGAAAGTTGGCAGTTCGAATCCAAGCGACAGGGTGAGCTCCCATTGCTCTGTCCCAGCTGCTGCCAACCTAGCAGTTCGAAAGCATGCCAGTGCAAGTAGATAAATAGGTACCGCTCCAGTGGGAAGGTAAACGGCGTTTCCGTGCACTCTGGCTTCTGTCACGGCATTCCGTTGCGCCAGAAGCAGTTTAGTCATGCTGGCCACATGAAGCCAGCTCCCTTGACCTGAAAGCAAGATGAGCGCCCCAACCCCATAGTCACCTTTGACTGCACTGAACCGTCCAGGGGTCCTCTTACTTGCAGAACGCATAGCTAAAGAATAATATATGCAAAGTATTTACATTCACATGGGCTTAGCTTTTCTTAGTTGAAGATTATAGCTTCTTCCTTAAACATTCAAACAGTGTCTTTCTCTCTTTCCAATACTTGCACTCAGCCTTCGGCACGTGACGCAGCCAGGCCAGGCAGTTCCTTCTGAGAGGTTCCCACTTTCTCCTTCCAGCAGACTTCTCCTTATTTCTGTACTTATTTCTGTCACACTCACACAGAAACATCAGCACTCCTCTCCTCTATTGCGTTTAGAGGTAGAGTTATCCAACATTGTCTAGGGGGAATTTTACTTTTTAAAATATGGCAACCCTAGCATGTCTCTTCTTCAGTGTTCAAGGAGATGCAGCCATTACAGTCAAGTCACTCCCATGTGACCAAAATTAAACAATCACACTAGCTACTGGGGGACAATCCAGAATTAAACACACAGTAATGCATTTAAGCATTCCCAATTTAAGTAAAGTAAATAACTATACTTTACAAGTGATGCAGCTATTGTTACGCACCACCCCAAGCTCTAAGTGGTGGAAGAAACCAGGTTCCAGGTACTCACTCAGAGTTCAGCTTCCTTGGAGTTAAGGGTGGTATACTGTGTATTCAGGATAAGTGGCTTTATTTACACATATGTATACTCTGAGCATAGGATGGAGGGGCTCACTGCATGAACACCCCAACAGATATTGCTCCTTCATTCATCACAATTTTGGATCCAGGCCAGATCAAGCACATCTTTCTGTCTCTAGCTCCTTGTCTACCAGACACGTGTGGGAGAGAAGGCCCATGCCTTTGTCCCATGGCACAGAACAACTTATTTGGTCATGCTAATGATGGCACTTGACTAGTCAGCCACAGTCAGTGCCTAGAAGGGGCTAGTTTGGCAAGCTTTCTTTCTTTCTTTCTTTCTTTCTTTCTTTCTTTCTTTCTTTCTTCTTCTGCCTTTTTCCATGACAGGGACTGAAGATGGCTTACAGATAAAATAAAAACAGCTTTAAAAAGTTAAACATTAATAGTATTAAAACAATATATATTATCTATTAAAACATGCAGATCAGTACAATAAAAAAAAAAAAAATCATAGCACCAGTTCTTTTATTGAAAGCCATCAGTTCCCAAAAGCCTGTTGGAACAAGTAGATCTTCACTTGCATGTGGAAGGATGGCAAGGAGGGAGCCAGTCTGGCTTCTCTAGGGAGGGAGTTCCTGAGTCTGGGAGCAGCCACCACTGAGAGGGTCCTTTCCCCCATCCCCACCAAGGGTGGCAGGACCGAGAGAAGGGCCTTGCCTAAAGATATCAGAATCTAAGCAGGTTTGTATGACAGAATGTGGACTTCCACTCCCACTGGAAGGGGCTCTGGGCATCATACAGACTGACACCCACCCACCCAAACTCACAACAGTATAACCTGCAGGGCAACTAAATATAAAACAAAGCAATTTTTAAAAGAAGAGCCTGGCTGGCAGATTCAGCCAGCCTTACTGCAGCCAGAACACTATGCCAGAATGACTATGTCACGCTGTGAGAATGATGTGAAACCCACAAGGCTGGCCACAAAACCACAGCAGAGAGTATGCTTGTGCTGAGCCCATCACCACTTCAAGCCTGCTTCCTCTTCACTCTGTGTCAGCAAGGCATGCTTGGATGGTCAGAGGGCATACAGCATGTGCTCAGGGCCATCTCTTAGTAGAGATCAGCAACCGAGGGTTGATATCTCTGTTTGATGCACATCTCAAGGAGAATGCAAAGCAGAGAGAAAGAATTTTCAGTAGCGATGCCCCCTTTTGCTGATTGACAGTGGAATGGACCTCAGGAGGTTGTGGACTCTCCTTCCTTGGAAGTTTTTAAGCAGAGGTTGGATGGCCAACTAGTTGTTGTTGTTTAGTCGTGTCCAACTCTTTGAGACCCCATGGACCAGAGCACACCAGGCACTCCTGTCTTCCACTGCCCCCCGCAGTTTGGTCAAACTTTGAGAACACTGTTCAACCATCTCGTCCTCTGTTGTCCCCTTCTCCCTCTGCCCTCAATCTTTCCCAACATCAGGGTCTTTTCCAGGAAGTCTTTCTTCTCACGAGGTGGCCAAAGTATTGGAGCCTCAGCTTCAGGACCTGTCCTTCCAGTGAGCACTCAAAGCTGATTTCCTTAAGAATGGATAAGTTTTATCTTCTTTCAGTCCATGGGACTCTCAAGAGTCTCCTCCAGCACCGTAATTCAGAAGCATCAATTATTTGGCAATCAGCCTTCTTTATGATCCAGCTCTCACTTCCATACATCACTACTGGGAAAACTATAGCTTTAACTAGACGGACCTTTGATGGCAAGGTGATGTCTCTGCTTTTTAAGATGCTGTCTAGGTTTGTCATTGCTTTTCTCCCAAGAAGCAGGCGTCTTTTAATTTCGTGACTGCTGTCACCATCTGCAGTGATCATGGAGCCCAAGAAAGTAAAATCTCTCACTGCCTCCATTTCTTCCCCTTCTATTTGCCAGGAGGTGATGGGACCAGTGGCCATGATCTTAGTTTTTTTGATGTTGAGCTTCAGACCGTATTTTGCACTCTCCTCTTTCACCCTGAATTACAGGGGGTTGGACTAAGTGACCCTTGGGATCCCTTCCAGGTATAAGATTCTATGATGCAGCCTAGAATTAGAGACTGTGCCTGTGTGGTGCTAATTTCTCCTCTGTCCTTTCAAGCCTCTTCTGGTTCTGGGGAACAAGGTGGGAGAGGAGCTTGTCACAGCAGGAAGGCGAGGCACCTGTGCCTCTTCACCGGCCAGACTCATCTCTGCCTCTTGGCCTCTCTCCTCTCCTGCTTCAGCTTCTGCCTCTGATTCTGGACTGCTCTCTGCTGCACACTCTCCCTTCTCACTAAACCCTGTTACCTCTTCTGCTTCCAACAACTCTTCCCATCTTTTCCTTCTGACCACTCATTGTCATTCCACCCCACTCCCATGGCTCTTCCCTGGGGGTTTCCACAGCTGGTCCCTCCCACCATTCCTCTGTTTCCATTCAGTCCCTGACAATCACAGGATTGACTCATGTTAAGCTTGTGTTCCACAAAGACCCGTAGATCCTTTTCACATGTCCTCCTAGCAAGCCGGGTGCCTCCCCATCTTAGATTTGTGCTGCTGGTTCTTCCTGCAGAATCTGGCATTTGTTTCTTTTGAAATTCATTTTGTTAAGTTTTTTATAATTGTTACTAAAGATTTCTTAGTTTACAAAAATAAGTGTGCTGTATTTTTTTCCGCAGCTTGTGTTTTCTACAGATCAGTTTCATTTGTTGTGAGGCATTGATGGTGCCTGCAGTATTAGGTCAAGAAGAAAAGAGGGGGAGGGGTCAGGTGATTGTGCTTCTATTCTTCTACTGAGTGTATGTGTGGGGTTTTGTGCCGGTGTCACGTGTGGGTTATTCATTTTGCTAGTTTCATCCAGGGAGGCTCACCTGGCGCCCCCTTTTACGAGGAAAACAGGAAGCTGCTTTCTGCAGAATCAGAGCAGCAGTGAGAAGAGAAGGGATGGCAGTAGCAGAGCCCAAAGAGGCACCAGCTTTTGAGCTACATCTCAGAAAAAAAGGAACAGTGCTGATGAAGGCCATGGCCTTGGAAAAGATCCTGCTGGGCAGATAATGAGGTTTGGAGGGGTGCTTTCAGTCCAAGGCTCTCTATCCCTGTTAAAAGAAAAACAGTGATGCATATCAAGGACATAGAATGCTCTGACGTGCTCCACAAAGGATCAGAATAAACAGTTTGTCTATTCAGTGCTCTAACACCAGACAGGCCCCCCGGACTGAGATGTGGGTACCTCTGCAACCCTCAGTCCTTTTTTTGGTTGTGTGGAGGTTCATGGTGGCACAGTGCCACAGAGATGTTGGATAGCTGCTGGGGCATGACAGGAATTCCCGACTTCCTTTGGTCCAGGGCACAAACTGATCCATTGTTTTCGCACCAGAGCTGAAAGATCTGATGGAGTGGGGAGGAAATGTGAGCAGATTGGACCCAGCCTGAAAGGAAGCCAGATGATTGGGCAACCAGCAGAGCAGAGCACCGGTCTGTCCAAGGGTCAAGAAGTCGGCAAGCAGCCTGAACCACCCCAGGGAAGGGCCAGCGATTCCAGGATTGGCCTTGTGTGTTGCTCTAAATGGAAATTCCCCCTTGCTCCACGAGGGAATATGTTTATTCAGGGGCAATGCCTTTCACCACTTAGCCTTCTGCCCTAGCTCCACAAAATTAATAGATGGGTGATTAAGAGCTCAACAACAACAAATCTTCATGAACTACCTGTTTTGACCAACAACTCCCCTCAACCCAATTCACTGCATAATTTTATGTTTTTCTCACTTTGGTTCTTTTAATATAATAATAATAATAATAATAATAATAATAATAATAATAATAATAATTGTACCCCATTCATCTGGCTGGGTTTCCCCAGCCACTCTGGGCGGCTTTCAACAAAGATTAAAAATACATTAAAATGTCACACATTAAAAACTTCCCCGAACAGGGTTGTCTTCAGATGTCTTCTAAATGTCAGGTAGTTGTTTATCTCTTTCACACCTAATGGGAGGGCATTCCACAAGGTGGGCGCCACTACCAAGAAGGCCCTCTGCCTGGTTCCCTGTAGCTTTGCTTCTGGCAGTGAGGGGATCGCCAGAAGGCCCTCGGCGCTGGACCTCAGCGTCCAGGCAGAATGATGGCGGGTGGAGACGCTCCTTCAGGCATACTGGGCCGAGGCCATTGAGGGCTTTAAAGGTCAGCACCAACACTTTGAATTGTGCTCGGAAATGTACCGGGAGCCAATGTAGGTCTTTCAAGATTGGTGTTATGTGGCCGCCCCCGGTCACCAGTCTAGCTGCTGCATTCTGGATTAGTCCCCCCCCCCATTCTGGATTAATTGTAGTTTCCGGGTCACCTTCAAAGGTAGCCCCACATAGAGCGCATTGCAGTAGTCCAAGTGGGAGATAAGTAAAGCATGCACCACTCTGGCGAGACAGTCTACAGGCAGGCTGGGTCTCAGCCTGCGTACCAGATGGAGCTGATAAACAGCTGCCCTGGACACAGAATTGACCTGTGCCTCCATGGACAGCTTTGAGTTCAGAATGACTCCCAGGCTGCGCACCTGGTCCTTCAGGGCCACAGTTACCTCAATCAGGACCAGGGAGTCCTCCACACCCGCTTGCTCCCTGTCCCCCAAGAACTGTACTTCTGTCTTGTCAGTGTTATGGTAAAATCTGGGCACGAGGTTGCTCTGCCACCCAGCTCGTCGGACTAAGTCCGCGGGTCCCTGCGGAGGAAAATGAGTTCAGCCGGAGACAGGAGCAAACTGCAGAAGATCCATGTTTATTGCGCAACAGGTTCAAGGTGAGATTGAACCGTGAGAAAGGGGTGACATGAACTTTTGAAACTTCCCTCCATGTCCCAGAATACAGTGCAAAATATATCCCAGTTACATCATGAATACATTAAGAAGAGGTTGGGTTACACAGGATTAACATATGGAGGAGGGAGGGGGGAATATGCAGAGCTGGAGATATGCTCAGATAAGCACATCCTGAGTACCCGTGATGAGAAGACAATGGTCCATGTATGCATAGTCTGCCACCTGGCATTGCCAAGAGGAAAGGCTTGGCAGAGTGATTTGACAGGATTAGGGTCTTGATAGCTTGCTTGAGGGATTATGGAGGACAGGGGAGGTGTCATGGAGTCCTAGAGAAATTGAGCAAATTGGCACGTTGATTTTCTATGAATTTTATAGATTTTAGTCCCTTTTGACATTGACAATTGGAAATAAATGGATATGTTGTAGCGAAGAAGGAGGTAAAGAAGACATGCGCCCCCCCCCTTCCCTATCATCAGGATTCAACCTCAATCCATTACTGCATCACTGTCCAGTACAACTGCTGCCTTCAGAGGCCAATGGCTCAGGGCTCTGGCTTTTGTGTTGCCAGCAGGGACAGCTAACATTGCCCTCCAGGTGTGATTGAACTGCAGTTCCCATCCGTGGTTGGCTACAGTAGGGGGATGACTCACTCATTGCTCCTCCCACGTCTACCTCTGGCCACA
The DNA here is from genome assembly GCF_965153285.1 of Podarcis tiliguerta. Taxonomy (NCBI): domain Eukaryota; kingdom Metazoa; phylum Chordata; class Lepidosauria; order Squamata; family Lacertidae; genus Podarcis; species Podarcis tiliguerta. The sequence goes on from NC_139553.1 coordinate 3,944,795, forward strand.
CCCACTTTTGCCTCTGGCCCTGATCACTACGGATGACAGTTGCCCACAGAGAAATGCAGCGCTCAGGCTAAACAAATAACAAAAACAAAACACAACTCATTTTATTTAGCCCATCAAAATGTCACAAATAGCTTTCGCCGTTCTCAGAAACTCTGGATCAAGGCTGGATGGTAAACAGGTTGGGAGATGGAAATAAGAGTTGCCTGATGGATTGATGAACCTGCCTTTTGAGGGTACAGGACCTGTAAATTATGCAAAGGGGGGGGGGGACCCGAGTTAAAATAGAAGCAGAAATTTACCAGGGTCAGCTCCCCCTATCCCGCCCCATCTCATCTGTTGAACCCCCACCTTTCATGCTAAAAGGCGACTGTTTGGCTCCCTCTTGAGGCCTGCGCGCTGCACTGCAGGTTCCCCGGCGGGGCGGGGCTTTCCCTGGGACCTGCCCCGCCCCGCCCGCTCGCCCGCCTACAAAGCCCGGCGTGCCTCGCGGCAGCGAGTCCCCGTATCCCGGAAGTGGCGTTGGTGGCGGCGGCACGAGTGGAACTGCAAAGAAATGGAGCGGCCGGGCGGAAGCGTTCCCGGAAACGTGCCGCTGCGCCCCTCGGACGGCGGCCGGCGGCAGCCAGAAGAGATCAGGGGCGCCGGCTCCGCCATGGCCAAGCAGTACGACGCGGTGGAGTGTCCCTACTGCGACGAGGTCTCCAAGTACGAGAAGCTAGCCAAGATCGGGCAAGGCACCTTCGGGTGAGGCTCTGCCGGGCGCCCGTCGCCCCCCTGCGGGGAGCCCCCCAACCCGCCCTGCGCCCCCTACCTCCCCAGGGACCCCCCCACCCCCAGCAGGGTCCCCCACGTCCGAAAAAGCTCCCCGGTCCCTGCGCCACGGGCCCCACAGGCTCCCCCACTGCTCCAGCCCCATGGGCTCCTAGCACAGGCTCTCAACAGACGTCCTTCATGCAGGCTTCCCTGGGGGGCCGCCCCCTTTCCTCTCCCCTCGGCTCTCCCATTGCCTCGCGTTCATTCTGGCCTCCCCATACATGGTTGGCTTCCTCTGTTCTTCCTGTTCTAGCCCCACCCCTCCTGATTAGTTGCCTCCCCAAGATGCCCTCCGGTCAAGCTCCCACCGCGGCGGCGCGAGGTGCCCCTTCCTTTCCCCCTTAAGCTCCTTGCTGCCCTCCCCAAAAGTCGTCTTCTTCGCTCGTGCCTCTTAAATAACTCCCCTGCTTCACACACTGAATTGCTTCCACTGCGTCAGCTCCCTTCGCTGATTGCAGACAGCCTTTATTAATTACTGTTATGGTATTATCTGTCCCTTGGAAAAGACCAAGGCATCGTAGGTTGTTCAGATCCACCCCCGTTTTATCACCTTAATAACCCCAGGAAGTAAATTGGCTGGAGAGAAAGTCTTGCCTCTGGAAGCATTTTGCTATGCCTCCACTCTGATTAAGATCATAAAAAGAGGCAGAATGTGGCCTGAGGGGACCCAGGTTCGAATTGCATGAGAGAGGGACAACAACCATCTAATCCAGAGGTTTTCAAACTTTTTGAGTCCACAGCTCCCTTGACCAACTGCATTCTTTCTGCGGCACCCTTGTGGGGCTCAGGAGCCCAGTTATGGCACCCCTTGCCTGCAGAGGTAGCAGCCCCTGAACCCTTTTTTAACACCCTCCCTTGTGGAGTGTTCCCTCAGACTCCTCTCCTTTCCCCTCTCCTTGGGTGTCCTCTGGACAGCTGCTGCTGCTGCCCCTGGCCTCTGAGCTGCCCACACTGCGCCAAAGAAAGGTGCCTCCTCACACTGCCCCATAGGGGTCTGGGAAGAGGATGCCCCCAGCCTTAGTGGCCCAACGGAGACTGGCCAAAGGTGAATGTGAGGCCAGCACCTTACCCTGGGAGGTAGCACCGGGCACTCAGCTCCCAGGCAGGCCTTGCATAAAGCAAGCACAAGAAAGGCCAGCCCAGCACCTACCTGCCTGCCTGGCCTCCCGCTTGTCTGTCCATTTCCAAAAGCAAGGGCTGGTGGACTGGCAGGCTGGGCTTCTTCACCCACTTGCTTGCTTGCTTACTCCGAGGCCACCTCAGCTCCTGGCAACCAGCACCCCCTGGCAAGCCCCAGAGGCACTATTCCCCTGGCGAGCTTGGAGCCAGGGCTGCTACAACAGCTGCACAAGCCTTTGGGAGGCAGAGACGTGAGAGGGCATCAGAGAAAGGAAGGAAGGAAAAAGGGATAGAGGACAGTGTTGCCCATGGCACCCCGACCATCATTAAAAGCACCCCAGGGTGCCATGGCACACTGGTTGAAAACCCCTGATCTAATCCATCTTTGAATCCATTTAAATTAGGTGCCACAGCATTTTCCTAGTGACAAGGAGTTCCAAACCTGAGCTTTCCTCAGGCCAAATACATACATTTGTTCTGGGTGTATTGCAGTTCGCTCTCCCCATTTTAGGCAGAATTTGCTGAGCTTTTAAGTGTAGAAGGCCTTTTCTTTCATTTTTCTCTCTTCTCAGTTACCTATCTCCTATAATTTTGTCTACCAGACTCCTTTCACACTCTGCATCCACCTTATTCCCACCCATACTCAGACTGCCAGTTTTTAAAATCTCCTTTCTCTTATACTTTTCCATTTCACTTGCTCCTAAAGCAGCTTGCCTCTGATATCCCCTTCTTTTCTGTTCCCAGTTTGTTTGTTAAATTAGATATTATTATTAACCTTTCATCTTGCTTTCTAAATTCTTTCAACACTAAATTCTTTACTTTGCATACAAGAAGTTGCTGGTTTTCAGGCCTTTTTCCAAACCAAAAAGCTTCACCACAGCTAGTGGGTGGGACTGGTAAGTGAGGAGATAGGGGAGTGGCTGTACCACTGAGCCCCCCTGAAAGTTCAGCTGTGGGTCCTGGCCTGGCGTCTGAGAAACCCTGTGGAAAACTAGTTATATTTTAGACTAGAAGTGCCAGTTGATGCAATGTTGGGACAGTACCTGCTTGATGGTGGTCTCCTGTTCTTTTGTCCAGTTGCTCTCAAATAATATGTGCCTGCTTGCTTGGATTATTCATGTTGTTTTGTGTCCTTCTGCAAAACCTTCCATGTGCCTGACATAGGATACCATCTTAACACATCTGCCAGTTTCAAGTCTTTCCTTCCTTCCTTTTCTTATCAGCAGGATACTGTAGGATTCAACTTCCCTCCCACATGCACTTTCTTACATCTGGCGCACATACTTTACAAAAAACAGAACAAAACTCGAGCACTTTTTGAACAGTGCCTGTTTGTTCCAAGGGTACCTCATCAAGTGGCAGCTCCACTCTGTGTACATGTGCCCAAAAAGCCATTCGTCGTGTGTATACCTTGGGTGAACAAGACCCAAGACTCTGCCACTTGTGTGGGCTTTTTTATTTTTAGGAGGGTAGCTGCACTTTCCCTGTTTGATTAGATGAGGACTGCACAGGAAGATTAGGAAGGTGCTGCTGGATTAGGCCTGAAGCTAAGCACGTGATAGCACTGTTGTTCGTCTCCCAGCAACTGGTGTTCTGAGAGATGTTGCTCTGGAACCCAGGAGTTCCAGTCAGCATTTATCCAGCAAGAGTTAGTCAGGCGTCTCTGGGGAGTTTGCAGGTGGAAACACCTCCAGGTCCTTGGTGAATCTTAACACTTCCCATTTTCTCTACAGGGAGGTATTCAAAGCAAAACATCGTCAAACAGGCAAAAAAGTTGCATTGAAGAAGGTGTTGATGGAGAATGAAAAAGAGGGGGTAAGTTTGTGCTGTGTTGGGGTGTGTGCGTGTGTAAGGGTGATTATGAGCAAGGGAGGTAAAGTAGCTTTGAGGTGCATCTTTGGAACAGAATGTGGGTGCAAAATTGGGTGCAGCAACCTGGATGAGGGGGAGGTGGGTCCATCTGTTGTAGTGTTGTGTTTCAAAGTGTAGTCAGGCAGATGCTTCCAGGAAGCCCTAATGCAACAAGTCAGCAGTCTTCCTTAGTTATCCTTGCATTTACCATTCAGCAGTATGTTGCCTCTACAAAGACCTTTGGCGACATACAAGAAAGGTGACTGCCTGCCTGGCCTCTGAAAGGGAAAGTTTCGTTGTGGCTCTCAGGACTGATCCCACTTGAGAAACGCACTCTGTATGAATTTGTGGCATCAATTTTTTTAAGGCCATCTAAGCCAATTGCTGTCTCACCATCTTGCAGCAGTGGATTTATTCTGCTGTACAGTGGTACCTCTGGATGCGAACGAGATCCATTCTGGAGCCCCGTTCGCATCCTGAGTAGAACGTAACACGCGTGTGCGTGGGTTGCATTTTGCCACTTCCGCGCATACACGTGACGACATTTTGAGCGTATGCGTGAGCGGCGAAACCCGGAAGTAACGTGTTCCATTACTTCCGGGTCGCCGCGGAGCATAACTTGAAAACGCTCAACCTGAAGCATATTCAACCTGATGTATGACTGTATCATAATTCCTTCTGTTTCTGGTGTTCATACTGTGAGAGGACTTGATGCTTGTGTTGCCCAAATGGCATGTGGAAGAGGGGTGAGTCTTGGCAGGAACCCTAAGGCTTGCAGAAGTAGAAACAATTTTTTTGACCAAAACCCCAAAGAGGAGGCCCCTCAATGGCTGCCAATTAGTTACTGGATAAAATTCAGAGTACTGGCATTGGGGTACAAAGTCCTATACAGCTTTGGACCAGGGTACCTAGAGGATCGCCTTATTCCTTGCATACCCAACTTAAAATTGCAGATGCCATTCTGTAAGGAGGTCCATTCCACACAGTGTCAGAATGGAGTCTTTAGGTTGGTGGCACCTACCCGTTGAGACTTCCTCTTGTTTCATATCAGACAGGAACCTCCTCCGTAATCTTTTTGGAGCCTGCTAAAGACATTCATCTTTCAACAGGCCTTTTAAAATCTTTGTCCCAGTTGGCATCTGTCTTGAATACGAATTGATTTTATTTACATGGTGTTTTTAAAAACTTTTTAATATCATTAATTGTTTTAATATATGCAGTTGATTTTCTATGTATGTGATTGTTTTATTACATTGTTGTACTATAAACTCCTTTGGAAGTCCTCAAGGGAAGAGATTCATAGATAAAAGTAAATAAAACGAGAAGAAACTTTGCCAACCATTGGGTTTTTTTCTGAAAAGAAACAAGCCAGGTTTTCTAGTTTGCATGTCATGCTAAGTCAAAGCTTGTGGTCTGTTGCTCCTGGAAGGGCAGAGCAACATGTTACAAACTATTATATACCGGTGCACCTCTGGTATATAATAAGCTATGGTTTAGCATAGATCTCTAGCATTTATTAAAGTTTTCTAACTGACTGTCCGGGTTATTTTTCAGTTCCCCATCACAGCCCTACGGGAGATCAAAATCCTCCAACTACTCAAGCATGAAAATGTTGTGAATCTCATTGAGATCTGCAGGACCAAAGGTAAGAATTGTGGCTGCAAAAAAAGCGGTTTTTATGATTTGCAAGCTCTTATGAAAGCTGGAGATAATAATCGCAATCCAAGGCATTGAGAAATCACTATCCCGCAACTCATATGATACGATTGATTGATTGATTGATTGGTTAGATTTAGGCATATGCCATCCTTCCACACTAAAAAAAAAAAAAGTGTTCCAAGACTGCTTATATATATGAATGTAAAAACAGCAGCACTATAAAGATATGAATCAAGAGCAGGTCCTGGTGGTTTCTGCATGTGCTGTAGAGGGAAGTGAGGTCAGATAGGGCTCATCAACCTGGCAAGATAGCCCATCCAGAAGAAGGAAAACTCTGAACTAGGGGGTGGAGGGTAGGGGATGTGGGATGTGTGTTTCTCCCCCCACAAATAAATAACAATAATAACAAACAAACTGCCCAGGCTTGCACCCTGGGGAGGACACTTTGGTGTTGCTAATGCAGCGGTTTGGCTTCACCCCTGGAGACACACTCCATTGTCTCTCAAGATGGATGCCAACACCAACAAGTCAATATGGTGCCTTCCAGAGGTTGCCGTGCTCAGTGTCCAAGGTAGCTCTGTGTGTAAATAAATCTGTATAAGTTGCATGTGTTTTGGTCTTGAGTACTGGCATGCCCTAAGGGACATGGGTGGTGCTGTGGGTTAAACCACAGAGCCTCTTGGGCTTGCCGATCAGAAGGTCGGCGGTTTGAATCCCCACGACGGGGTGCGCTCCTGTTGCTCAGTCCCTGCTCATGCCAACCTAGAAATTCAAAAGCACGTCCAAGTGCAAGCAGATAAATAGGTACTGCTCCGGCGGGAAGGTAAACGGTGTTTCCGTGCGCTGCTCTGGTTTGCCAGAAGCGGCTTAGTCATGCTGGCCACATGACCCAGAAGCTGTACGCCGGCTCCCTCGGCCAATAAAGCGAGATGAGCGCCACAGCCCCAGAGTCGTCCGCGACTGGACCTAGTGGTCAGGGGTCCCTTTACCTTTTTTACTGGCATGCCGATCCCTCCCGATTGTTGGTGAGACTGGCAAGAGCTGATGTGCATTGTATTCCCAACAGCTTCTGGGGGCACCACATTGGCTACACCTGCCACCTGTGGGAGGTGGTTCTGTGAGAGAGGGCTGTGCAGAGTGGCAGCATGTGAGGGACAGAAGCAGTTCTCATTTGGGGAGGTGGGAAGGACAGACATTTTGCTTTGCATTTTTGGGTGGATCTGTGAGTACTAAATCTTTTCCTTCTATGTCAGATGGTTTTCGATGCTGTATCCTTGCTCCTTAACGAGCCTTGAGCCTTTGAAGGCAAGACTGTGATTGCAGCTGCTTCCTTTTAATTCCTACAGCCTCCCCGTACAACCGCTGCAAGGGCAGCATCTACCTGGTATTTGACTTCTGCGAGCATGACCTGGCTGGACTCCTCAGCAATGCCCACGTCAAGTTTACACTTTCGGAGATAAAGAAAGTCATGCAAATGCTTCTGAACGGCTTGTACTACATCCACCGTAATAAGGTGAGGGGGGTTCTTCTCTGGTTGAGACTTTCCCCTACTCCTAAGCTTCTTGACCTGAAGGAAGTTGGGAACTGTAGCTTTGGAATTTTCTGCCTGCTTCTCAGGATGCACCTTTTTTATAAATCTTTTTTCTACACCTACCCAATTGTTTTCCTTCTCCAGATCTTGCATCGGGACATGAAAGCAGCCAACGTGCTTATCACCCGCGATGGTGTTCTGAAGCTGGCCGACTTTGGCCTGGCTCGGGCCTTCAGCCTGGCAAAGAACAGCCAGCCCAATCGCTACACTAACAGGGTGGTGACTTTGTGGTATCGTCCTCCGGAGCTGCTTCTGGGTAGGCAATAATTTGGGACGGGGGGAGAATGGCCTGTTTGTGCTTTCCCCTTCAACCTCTTAAAGGAGCTTTTTTGTGTGTGTGTCCAAAAACCGCATTCCCTTGTGGGCAGCCTTCCAGGGGCTGCATTCTAGTGATGGGCAGGGACAGAGGTGGGTGCAGGTAGAGCAACAGATATGATTTTCAGTAGGATACATTCCAGCCACACAGCCATTGGAGGCATTCATATATATATGTATGCATTCCCCATACATACTGGCAAGCAAGAGGCAATATCACATTTCAGTGGCACATTGTAGTTGGGCAAAAGCACTTCAGGGGAGTCCATCACAGCAAGGTCTGTATGGGAATTGACCTGAAGAGAGGGAGCCTGCCCTGGGCAGAGTTCAAAGGGATGGAAAGAGAAAGGGCTGGAGGGTTTGTTACCCCTGAGATCTTACGCATATAATAAAAAGGTATGGCTGTGGTCATGCAGCAGTTTGTTTGGCTGCCAGCGGGTAGCATTGCAGACTACAGCATGACTACGGACCTGCTGGGAGGGAGGAGGGAGCTGGGTTTAATAATAATAATAATAATAATAATTTTTTTTTATTTTATTGTATTTTATTTATACCCCGCCCTCCCCGGCCAGAGCCAGGCTCAGGGCAGCTAACACCAGTAAAATCATAATGGGGGGGGGATACAGGTTAAAGTGCAATTTAAAATGCAGCCTCATTTTAAAAGTAGCCCATAGATCAAAACCATAAGGGGGTGGAAAAACATAAGGGTCAGACTGAGTCCAAACCAAAGGCCAGGAGGATGGGGTTTACAAGTTCCTTTTTGCGTATTCATAGGACATTACGTTTTTAAAAAGATAATCAACTTTACTCCTGCATTTAGCATTGTGTGTGTAAGGCCTGAAAAAAAATATAAGGATGAACATGCCTGTTTGCCGCCTTTCTCCTCAGCATGGAGGTCTTCACAACCACATGAAGCAGTGTAGTGCAGACAAGCACTTACTGTTTCTGGCAGAAGGGATCTAAATTGTGCTCGTTACTACTAGCCTCTTAATTGACTAGTGAAGGATTTGCCTTCTGCATAGGAAGCTGCCTTCTACTGAGAGACCAATGGCCCCACCTAGCCCAGAACTGGCAACACTCACTAGCAGGCATCTCTCTAGGGCTTCAGGCAGGGCTCTGCTACTTGGAGATGCTGCTGGGGGTAGAACCTGGGTCCTTCAACATGCAAAGCAGGTGCCCTACCGCTGAGCTATAGCCTTTGTGCAAAGCAAGTCTGGGAAAGAGGATGTATCACTCCATGCCTTCTCTGCTGGCCTTTTGCATTTCCATGCTTCTTCCCCCTCCTCTTGATCTTCTGCATGGAATTGCTCATCACAAAGGATGATTAGACAATCTGTAAAAAGAGAAGACTGTTATCTTGATTCTTTTAAAATTTGCATTGTAAATTGCTGAGATATTGTAAAGAGATAGCCTACTTGTGCTTTTTGTTTACCTGAGGAATCTATGCCCCGCCTACTAACCAAAGTTCTTGGCGCAGTTTAACAACCGTATTTAAAATGCAATACAATAGACAGTTTTCTAGGGCTTTAAAGATCCACACCATGCGTTGTTAATCCTACTTAGAGTAGACCCACTGGCTAACATGGGCACCTTAATTGCAACCCTAGGATTTCCAGTTGAGACTGGAAGCAAATTGCTAATGTGTTTTTGAAGCCGTGTTGTCCAGCAAGCCTGGTTTCTTTGATATTAATTAGTTTCCTTGTGTTTAGGGGAACGAGATTATGGACCACCCATTGATCTCTGGGGCGCAGGATGCATAATGGCAGAGATGTGGACCCGAAGCCCCATCATGCAGGGAAACACAGAACAGCACCAGCTCACTCTCATCAGCCAGCTTTGTGGATGCATCACCCCGGAGGTATGTTCCCTAATCTTTCAGGTTAGAAAATGAGCCCCCGCCCCAGCCTGTGATGAAATCCTGCCCATCCATGATAGGATATTGCTTCCCACATGCTTGAGCAAGAGCTGGATTTAGTAGGTATGGCATTTGAATCTCTGGATCATATTTAAACTGCTGGCATGATCTTTGCTGTTTTTAGAAACATGGGAAGTGGCCTTATTTAGGGTCAGAGAATTGGTTCATCTACTTCACTGCACTGAGTCTCTCCAGCTGGTTATGCCCCTGTTGAGAAATGCTGGGGGGGGGGGGGGAGTGAGCATGGTGCCTTTTCCATGCAAAGCACAGCAGAGGCCCTCACATACTTCCCACACTTTGATTATTTTAATTCTGAGATTAATACACTCTTTCCGTTTTTTAAAAAAGTTTCCTAGCCTAGGATAATTCATAGCATTTAAGGCTGCCTTTCCTGCAAGAAGCTCCACCAAGGAAAGTGGAACTTACCTCTGAGAAAACCATGTTCACATTCTGTTACGGGATAAAACACTTTGCTGTACAGCACAGCAAAACAACATCCAAGCTAATTATGCTTTGTGTACAGTTTTTAAAATTAAATCCGAAGGAGGGTAAAATATAGAGGCCTAGGGAAGCGATACAGCATATCATGTGAACTTCTCTGGAGTGATCATGGTTAAGGTTTCATGACTGAGGGCCTCTTCTTGTGCTTTGCCATCTGCCTCCCCTTTGCTGCTGGGGCATTTGGAAGAGGGTCTGCAAAGGAGGTTTTAACTTCACAGGCAAGCTAATAATGGGGACGGGTCATCCTTGGGGACCAGGCATGTGATGTAGGCATCACCTCCTTGAATTGTGCTCAAAAGCTTGCCTTGTGACCAGTGGAGCTGTTCAAGCTAGGAGTGGCCAATGAGGTACCCTCCAGATGTGATGGACCTCCAGCTGTTATCAACCACAGCTGGTGATAAGGAATGGTGGTAATTATAGTCCTGGAGGGGGGCAGCATCCTCAACACCCTGGGTTTTGGCACTAGCAAGGTGTGATTCCCATTTCCCTTTAGCAGTCCAGCAGTTTCTGAACAGACTTCAAGGGAAGCCCCATGAATTGCTAGGACAGTAATCTTAAGTGATCACTTTCAGTGTTTCTGTTAGTTTCTTTACAACTAATGTAGAATAGAATAGAATAGAAATTTATTTGTCATTGTCCGTATATACACAGTATACACAACAACGAAAATCAAACACCCACCCAAAGACCGGCTTCACATACACATTTGCACGTACCTCCAACACTCTCATCCCATTCAGACATACATAATCCAGAATATAACATGACCTATTCAGCAATGATAAAAATAAAAATAAAACACAAATCACTAGAAACCGGTCTCCGGAGTGCCGAGCCGCTGCAAGTGCTTGCGCCGCCATCTTAGCACTAAGCTGAAGTCACTTTGTGGTACAAACTCACAGCTTGTGTTGGGGCCACATTGGGGGGGATTGTGTATAAAGCTGAAATCATGTATAGTCTGAACAACTGCCGTGCAACCATCCCTACTTTTTTGAAGACGGTGCATTTAGCGGGCCTTGTCCCCGATGCAAGGTGGAGAGCTTAGTGGCTGTTTCTGCATCAGAAAAACCTGGCACAGAGAAAGCTCTCTGCCTTGCATCCAATTTGGTGGCCATTTCTGCATCATGTGGGAACAAACCATAGTTTGGTTGTTCGAAGCAGTGCTTCCTTTTGCCTGGCCTGATGGGGATTTTTGACACTTGGAAACTGAAATGGTTATCAGTCTCCCTCCTCTGGATTTAATGCTTGTCCGGTTACTCCTTAGGTGTGGCCAAACATGGATAAGTACGAGCTGTATGAGAAGCTGGACCTGCCGAAAGGGCAGAAGCGCAAGGTGAAGGAGCGGCTCAAGGCGTACGTCAAAGACCCATATGCTCTGGATCTCATAGACAAGCTGCTGGTCCTGGATCCTGCCCAAAGGATAGATAGCGATGACGCCCTGAATCACGACTTCTTCTGGTCTGACCCTATGCCCTCTGATCTCAAGAACATGCTCTCCACCCATAACCAATCCATGTTTGAGTACCTGGCTCCTCCCAGGAGGAGGGGTGGACATATGCCACAGCAGCCTGCCAATCAGGGCAGGAATCCAGTGGCGACGAATCAGACAGAGTTCGACAGAGTGTTCTGATGGCTGTGGACCAAGAACAAGAATGGAGTACTGGTTTCCAATGGAATAACGAAAATGATTTGTTTCAGCTGGTTTTTTTTTTTTACTGTTGCAAAGCAAAACAAAACGAACAAAACAAAAACTGGTAGGAAGAGAACAAGACAGCTGCAGGTCTGTGTTTTAAGAGCTACAGGGCTAGATTAAACACTGGAAAGGTGTGTAGAGTTCTGCCTAGCTGGGCTATCACAGACTGAATTGCAGCTTTTCTGTGCTTGTTGATTTCTAAAGTACTGAAACAATCTCGATGAACTTTTTTTTTTTTTTTTAATTCATTGGTTCTATGAATTTGCACTGCTAGGAAAGTGTGTATCTGGTGTGCAAGAGGATGGAGCAGACTGGGTAGGGTCTTGTGTCCGAGAACGGCTGCTGACTTTGAATCATACCGTGGGGCCTGCCCACTTCTGCCACACACGTGTTGTGGCAGTGGGTTGGCTAGGGTGGCCAGGAAGGAAGCTGCAGATATCCCAGGCTTTGGTAACAGAGGTAGCCTTCCCATGGTGGCAGAGAAGAACGTGGACCCATCCTTGAGCCACTGTAGGATGGCCATCTAACCATTGTTTCTTAAATAGGGGTCTCCAGCTGTTGGACTACAAGTCCCATCATGCCTGGCCACTGGTCCTGCTATGGATGATGGGAGTCGTAGTCTAACAGGTGGTGAAGCAAGTTTGAGAAACGCTGAATTCTGATCTTTTTGCTGCACCACTACGTAGGTCTGCCACGGATTTTGTAGGCTTCAGACTTTTTTTTATTATTATTTAAAAATCCCAACAGCAGGCAGTAAATGCTTACTTACTTGGACCTAACAAGGCAAGAGGTCTGATGACTTTCCACCCTGGGTATGGGTGGGATACTTATCTGTATTATACTTTTATCATGTTCTGGTCTTTTTTTCTAAATAGCTCAACTGTAATAAAATGTATTTGCATATATATCTGGTACTGTGTAAGAGCTGCTTTATTTTCTAGATTGCAGAGTTAGCCAGCGGTGTGGTAGTTAAAAGTCTCAGATTAAGTGTGGAGAGAGTGGAGTGCAAATTCTCCCTTTTGAACCTGTCTGTCTGTCTCATATGTCTGCACACATACACACACAATCTCCTGGCTTACTTCACTTCCAGGGTGGATGTGAAGATAAAATGAAACAACTATGTATGTCATCTTGAACTCCTCTGAGGGAATGTGGGATAAAAGAAATCACTAATAAATAAATACCATTCTGATCAGGAGGTTTGGCACGAAGAGGGCTGGTTGTCTTATCTTCTCCTCTTGGAAGTTACAACTGCGATCGTTCTGTCTAGTGGAACACCCAAGGAAGAGGGCATATTGGGGCTGGAAGGGGGCCTGCAACCTCCCCTCTGTATCACATCCAACCACCTGCCCGCCCTCAGATGATGGCTTTCAGACAGTCAGATCCTACCTCCACACAGCTCTAAGGGAATTACAACTAGAATAATTTAAAAGGAGGAGTTAACCCACATTAACAGTATCGTTATATTGCTAGACTTTATTTGGTATTGTAAAATGTGTATGAACTCTCCCAAAAAATAATTCTTTGGCCTGAAATTAGTTTAAAGGGGCATGAATTTCTGCCTTTGTTTCTGCCTTTGGTTTTTGGGTGGATACTACCAGATTATACTGCTGCACTAAAATATACTGGGAATCTGGTTTTATTCTATGTGGCGACAAACGCCTCCTCACTAGTGAACCCAGCCAGATGGGAGGGGTATAAATAATAAAGTTGTTGTTAATCTATATAAAAATGAACCACCATCGGCAGACAAATGCTTCTCATTTGCTTATTTTCTCTGTGGCTTGTACTTCTCTCTGAAATGTCAAATCATAGATTGGATGAGAACATGAAACTAGCTACCAGGGTAGTTTCTTACGCAGCTCTGACAGAATAGTGCCTCAACATTTTACTCAAATCCCTGCTGCTGTTACTTCCAGAGATGGGGGAAAAAGGCAGCTGGGAATTGTGGCCACTAGATGGTCTAAATGGACTTTGCGTGGTAGGGTTAAAATGTGCGTAAACCAGCCAAAGTCAATTGGAAGTTTAAGGGTTTCAAATACGTTTGCTTTGCAAGGTTGAGCAGGGTGGAGAAAAATGTGGAACAGTGCTCACCTTGTGCAGGAGAGGAAGACTGTCTTGGTATGTCAGAACACAGCAGTAGAGAAGTGCAGTGTAGTGGTTAGAGCAGACTTCCTCAACCTCAGCCCTCCAGATGTTTTTGGCCTACAACTCCCATGATCCCTAGCTAGCAGGACCAGTGGTCAGGGATGATGGGAACTGTAGTCTCAAAACATCTGGAGGGCCGAGTTTGAGGAAGCCTGGGTTAGAGTGTTGGACAGGGACCAGGGTTCCAATCCCTGTTGACCAATCACTCACTCTCAGCCTAAGCTTTCTCATAGGGTTGTTGTGAGGATAAAATGGGGAGCAGGAAATCTATGCTGCTTGAAAGAAAAGTGGTACACAAATGTAATTAATCAGTGTTTTTTTTCTGGGGGGATGCAGGGGTATACATACCCCTAAATATTTTGTGAATCTAACGGGAGAAGGAACTTTTTTAAAAAAGTTTCTTCGCTAGCACAGTGAATTGTCAGTTCCTTTCCTAATCCCAATGGCAGCTTCATTTCCTGTCACGGTGTTTCCTGAGTCTCGGATGGAAGCGAGCGTTTAATGTGTGAAGTAGGAGTTGGAATCCAGCATGGTGATTGGTTAGTTTCGTTGTTACCACATCCGATGGCAGCTTCATTTCCTTTCCAGGTGATTTTCTTGAGTCAAAGTGAGAGTACCCCTAAACATTTTTTAAAGAAAAAAAAGCACTGTAATTAATAAAATAAATAGATCAGGAACATGCCTGTTTACTGATGAGTACTGACTCAGTCATGCTCACTTCTTGGCCATTCAATGTGAGGGATTCAGATATGCCTTAAAAAATTTCAATGGCCATATATGCTCTTATATTAAATGCTTGCTTGAAGCTTTCTATTTTTATTAGGTATTCTGTGGTTTTATATCTTGATTTTATTTTGTGAACCACCCTGAGACCCCTGCGTATAGGGTGGTATATAAATTCAATAAATAAATATAACAACAACAACAAATTTTGAAATATATCTCAACCATTGAGTTCCAAAGGTTTTATGTCTGGGTCATATTGGTTAACAGTTTCCTGTAAGATGAAAAAGGGAAGTTGAACTAGACACTGAAACAGCTTGTGGTTTTTAACTACAGCGTTTTGAAGTCAGAAATAAAGGGTCCTCTCTCTCTCTCTCTCTCTCTCTCTCACACACACACACACACACACACACACACACAAAATCTTAGTGGGTACTGTGAATTTCACAGTAGATTCCTGCAGTTGTGATAGGAATTTTATGGTCTTAGATATATGGTAATGTTCATAAGTGTACCAACCAAGCACATACATAGATCATCACAGGAAGACCAACCTGGAACCATTTTGATTCCTAAACTGACCAAATGTTTTCTCTACAAGGTCAAAGTGGGAAACCTCCCCATTGTCTCTTTTCTCACAAATCCTGTCTTAAGGGCACATTTAAGATATGAATAGGGTGTGAGCCTGTGACCTGGCCCAGGAACTAAGTATTTATCATTACAAAAGAATGGCCAGGCTCCCCAGGCAATCCAATCAAGTAACCTGCCAGACAGGAGATAAACAACAATACAGTGGTGCCCCGCAAGACGAATGCCTCGCAAGACGGAAAACCCGCAAGACGAAAGGGTCTTCCATTTGCAGAGGCGCTTCGCAAGACGAATTTCCCTATGGGCTTGCTTTGCAAGACGAAAATTGATGAAAATTCTTGCGATTTTTTTCCGCTCCAAAACCCCTTTTTCTGAAACGCTAAGCTGCTAAAAGCATTTTAGCAGCAAAACCGCTAATCCCTTAAGCGTTAAAAAGCCGTTTTTAGCCTTTAAACTGTCAATAGCGCTAATAGCGCTAATCCGCTAATGGGCTTGCTTCGCAAGACGAAAAAACCGCAAGACGAAAAGACTCGCGGAACGGATTCTTTTCGTCTTGCGAGACACCACTGTATTCTCTGGTTGGCCTCTGTTATTTTCTCCTACCAATAGGGAACCTATTGTAAGGACTCTATATGGATACCCCATAAGGGAAAAGAGCAATTTTTGTTTACAACAGTGTTTGTGCTAGTGGGGAAACTTGGTTCCTGTGACCATGACTATCCAATCTGAGCATCACATTCATTCATCATTTATAAACTGCTTAATATTTTTTTAAAAATCTATTTAAGTGGTATACAGCTAAAAACAACAACATCTATGGTTCTATAACTATGACAAAAAACAAAAACAAAACCAGTAAGATAGCAATATACACACACACACATATGAGAGAAAAACTAAAAAATGAAAGCATATGAAAGTGATTAAAATAAAAGTTGAGGGGAGTCAAACCTGTAAAACAGGGTCCAAGCCTGAACAAAAAGGTTAAGTTTTCTCAATAAATCTGAAGGGCATGATGGCTGCTGCTTCATATACAGCAGAAGGTGATTGCTTTCCATAGCTCAGGGGAAACAGCAGAAAAATGCCTGTTTCCCAGGTCAATGCTCTATGATATTTTGCAGCGCCAGAAGTAAAATTTCCCAGGAGGATCAAAGTGAACTTACAGGTCTATACAGAGGGAGATGGTCTTTCTGGTAACCTGGACCCCAGTTGTTCAGGGTTATGTGCATAAACAACAGGACCTTGAAACATGGTCCTGTGTGCAGTTCCCTCAGCACTGGTGTAACATGTACCTGTCCAGGTGATCCACTCAACAACCTGGCTGCAGTTTTTGGCTTTTGTGACCTTGTTAACGGAGAAATCTGAGGGCTCCCTTGGACAAAAAACAAGGACACCAGCCAGGAATACCAGAGCAAAACAGCAGCCAGTAGGCTTGGTCTTTATAGAAGACTGTCGCAACAGGACTCCCACCTTCCACAAGGTGGAACAAGATGGAAGCCCCGAACAAAAGAGAACCCAAACTTTTATTAGCTGCTAATCCCCATGTTACACCCCCCCCCAAACGGTTACATCATGAAAGGGGAGGTCTTGTGGCAGTAATCTGAACATCCTGGACCCTGCCCCATGGTTCCCCTTGCCCTCCACCAAACACCCATCAAGTGTAACAAAAGAGATATTTACATTTCCCTGTTTCCCAGCCAAGTTAATCACACCCTTTTGTCTTCAACTGGATTTGTTATTTCTGGAATCGTTATCTGTCTGGCACTCAGGTATCAGGATGCCAGGAATTATCACTCAGGCAGAGGGGCTGCTGAGTAGCTGAGCTCACATCTCTATATGAATTTCTGAAGTTTTCCCAGTGAGCCAATACAGAGATACATTTATCAGTGAATTCTTACATTTGTTATCGTGCAGCAAAAGCCCTTTGCATAGATAGGAAGAAACCGTGATGAAGTGTTTTGTGGGGACAAATCACAAAAGTCACAAATGTGATTGTGCTGATTTTGGTAGTGAGCTGCATGTGCATGATATCTGCTGAAGGGGCAACCCCCCCCCAACCTATACATAAATTCCTGCAACAACCTGGACAGTCACAACAGTCCTGTAATTACTTAATATTATTACTTAGTAGATGGGGGTGGGGCAGCTGAGAGAAGAGTGGCTTGCCTAGGGTGATAGGAATTTTGGGGTCTTAGATATATGGATATATAGGAATTTTGAGGTCTTAGATATATGGTAATGTTCATAAGCATACCAACCAAGCACGTACATAGATCATCACAGGAAGACCAACCTGGAACCATTTTGATTCCTAAACTGGCCAAATGTTTTCTCTGCAAGGTCAAAGTGGGAAACCTCCCCATTGTCTCTTTTCTCACAAATCCTGTCTTAAGGGCACATTTAAGATATGAATAGGGTGTGAGCCTGTGACCTGGCCCAGGAACTAAGTATTTATCATTACAAAAGACTGGCCAGGCTCCCCAGGCTATCCAATCAAGTAACCTGCCAGACAGGAGATAAACAATGACAGGAGAAAAACAACATTCAAATTTCTGTTTTAGAGCACCTTTTCTGTGATGTATGTATGATGTTTCTGGGGGTGGTCTTGATCTACAGGGTGGCAATTTCAAAAGTATTTATTGCACGCCATTTTTCTGGGTTCCTCCTCTCTCTTGTGGGTGAGGGGAGCACCCTGTTGCAACAGATCAATAAAGATCAAGCTTACTAGCTGCTTTGCTTCTCAGTGTTCTCTGGTTGGCCTCTGTTATTCTCTCCTACCAATAGGGAAGCTATGTAAGGACTCTATATGGGCTCTTGGATACCCCATAAGGGAAAAGGGCAATTTTTGTTTACAACACTAGGTCTTCTACAAGACTGTGGCTGAGGTGAGATGATCTGAATGATTATTCTATGGCTTCTCCCAATAGAGTCCTGGGAACTGCCGCTCACTAAGGGTGCTGGAAGTTGGAACTCTGGGAGGGGTAGACAGCAGCTCTCAGAGTTCTTTAAATGCATGGCGGGCTTGTGACTGACTGTCTTTAAAAGGCACATCTGAGTAGTATTGTAGTAGGACATGGCTCACGCATATCTGAGTCATAGGCTAACCAAACAAACAAACCCAGGGTGAGACTCTGTACCGAATGCAGCCTCCAGTGACCTCTGTTTAGTTGTAGTTTAACTAGTTTTGGGAACTGTTAGGAGGCTGCCCGGCACGCGTTCTGCCACAGGGCAGAAGGAATGATCAGACCTTCCTTCTGGAGAGTCATAATGGAAAGAAGAAAGTTCAAAGAAACATACAAGGTAAATTTGCCTTCGTCCTACCTAGGTGGAGGTCTGAACAATGTGAAATCTAATTTTAAGAAGCTTCACCAGTGTGAAATCTGCCCCTAGAGATTGTGGTCATAATAAATAGTTACTGGTGGGCTTTCTGACAAATGGCTCTTGCTCAGAAAAGTCTTCCTAATGATTAGTCAGAATCTCCTTTCTTGCAATTTGAATCATTTGGTTCGGGTCCTGTACTCTGGAGCAGCAAGGACAAGCTTGTTGTCTTCCATGTGACAGCTCTTCAGATATCTGGAGATGTTAGATATACAGTACTGTATCAGTGCAAACTGCGGAACCGGCTACCTCAGAAGGTGGAGTGAACTCTTCTCCACCGGAGAGTGAGTTTTTTTGGGGTAAAGCATTATTATTATTATTTCATTTTATAAAGTATAGAGAACAATTATAACAACAGACAAAAATTAAAAGATGAAAAACAATCAAAAGGCATGTAGAGTGAGTTGTTGCACATGAGTTTAAAAAACAAAGCTCAAGAGAAGACTATCAACTTGTATCAGGTCATGAAGTCAAATTTCAGATTTGCCAGGATTTTATGATGAAGGTTGTATTGAAAGTGGTGGTTCTGGTGTATATGTCATAAAAGACTGCCATATCATCTAAAATGTGTCTGGAGCTTCTAGTCCTTGTCAAATTAAGTCTGATTTTCTCCATTATAGCTATTTTCCAGAGCGAGCGGTACTAAGCATCCGGTGTAAGATTTTGGGCTGTTTTCCACTGAGTTGCAACCACTCGTCATGCTGCCAAGATCATATATAAGACCAATTCTTTTGACAATATATCATCAAAAATATCTGGCAACATTATTTTAGGGCAGCAAACAATGCTTTAATTTGTCAAAATTAAATCCCAAAAATCTCACACCAACCGACATTCCTGTAAATGATAATATGCACCAATATTACCACCCTCCAAGAATTAGGTGATATAAAACATTTCTGACATTTGCAAAGGGGTATAATACCATCCGTGTAGTAATTTTAATGAGTTTTCTCCAAGGATTTTAAGGGTTGCGATTCCCAAATTTTATTTCGCTCCCTGGGAATAACTTGTGTGCCAATATCCAGCTCCCATATCTTTTTAAGGAGTTCCATAATTACACTGAGAAATGTGATGTACAATTTGAAAACCAATCTCTTCTTCCCGCAACCCGCATCGTGCTTAAATAAATTTTCAAATTGTGTTACGGGTCTGAGAGAACATTTCCACATGTTCTTTTACAACGAAACTGTGAGTTTGATTGAAACAAATCCAGTTTGTGTTAAATGCATAGCTGTCGACGTTTCCCTTTTTTTAAGGGAAATTCCCTTATTCCGAATAGGATTCCTCGCAAGAAAAAAGGGAAAGGTTGACAGCTATGGTTAAATCTGAATCTGACACATCCGCGTCCCTTTCATGGAGAACCAGCCCTGCGCCCGTGCGCGCACCTCTCTGCAACTTCTTACCTCTACCTGTGGTTTGATCTAAAGTGAGGGACGAGGGAGGGGGCGGGGCAAGAAAGGGAATCGCCCTTCCCAAAGATGGCCGCGTTGGTTCTACTGGTTGCTTCTGCGCAAAACGGCCTGGGCCCCCCTCTACTACCACCCGCAAAGATGGCCGCTCCGGCTTCAGGGCCGCTTCCGCGCCTGCGCGCAGCGGGGACTGTTTCGCGGCGTGGTGCGGCCGCGGCTTACGATCGGCTTGGGGAAGTTGTGCTTGGGGGGGAGGCGCCTGCGATGGGCTTGCGCCGGGTCCGCGCTCTGCACCTGGCCTTCCTCCAGCAGCGGGTGCAGGTTCCCCGTCTGGGCGCCCGGAGGTGGCTCAGCGCCCGCCCGGCCCACGCGCCCAGGATGGAGTACCAGGTGAGGCACCGCCGGGGCGCCGGAGACCCCCTCGCAAGCCCGGCGGGGGTTGCGTCAGCCGGAGGGCAGGCAGGGATACTCTTCGCACTCGCGCACCTGCTGCAACTATTGGTCGGTGGGCTGGTTCCGTGAAGGGGGAGTGCAAGCGACCCCCCAAAGCAACGGAAGCCTCGGAGAAAGGCAGTAAAACACACACATGCAATTCCAGCCCGACCCCGCTTTTGAAAGTTAAAGATATTAAACAAGCAAACAAGCAAAGACCAGTTTTAAAATTCGCACCAGCATTTTTAAGCGTCCGGGCAGCCACGACTAAGCAGGAATGCTTTTTGCACGCGCCAAAAAGATTGCCGCGTGGACGCCTGCTTGATCTGCTTCCCTCTTTTGCTTTGTTTTATATTCCATTGGTGTGCGTGTGATTAGTGATTTCTAACGTTGGCGCCGAATTTTAATTCGATTTATTTCCGTTGCATTAGCTTTCTAGGCTGCAGTCCTGTTTTGTTTTGTTTTATTGTTGTGTTCATGTGTGGGGGGGGGGATTCTAGTGCTGGATATTAATTCGATTTCTTTACGTTAGTTTTATAGGCTGTCGCCCTACCTTTTATTTTTCAAGTTCAGCCCTGGCGACTTGCAGACGCGAGGAATGAATTGCATTCCAAGCAGAATGTATTGCACTTGCGGGGGGTGGGCTGGTCGGGGACCAGACTTTATACTGTACTTTCTTGTGTAGTAGATTCCGAGCCAGAAAGGGAAGGAACAAAATTCTAGTGGCGAATCTACTACTACTACTACTACTACTACTACTACTACTACTATTATTATTATTTTGAAATAGGTACTGTAGTTGTATTAGTTTTTCCACAGATAAAACAGTAACCGCAAACAAAAGAAAGCAAAATTGGAGTACACGTTTGTCAATTGGAGGCAAATCACTTTTAAAACAAGGGAGGGAGATATTGCCAGGTGATCGGAAGACCTGGCTCTCTTGAGGCATGTGCTTTCACATGTTTTTGGACTCCAAATCCCATCATCCTTTGCTGCTGGCTTTTCTGGCAAGGCATGAAGGGAGTCCAGCGGCGCCTGGAGAGTTGCACGTTGCCTGCTCTTAAGACCTCAGCAACAGGTGTCTGTGGTCCGTTTTTTTTTAGCTGGCAATTCAAGGGACTGAACTTGGGGAGGGGGCTTTTGTATGCAAAGTTGTGTGCTCTTTTGTTGATCTGGCTGGCCACTTCACTGACTGGTGCCCTCCAGATGTTTTGAACTGTTTCCATCAGCTCCTAGCAAGCACATTTTGGACTCAGGTGGCAGGAGTAGTGCTCTAAGCCGGAAGCATTCCCTGTTCTCAGTGGTCGATTTTGTTGTGATTTTATGCTTCCCACACCACAATTGGCCTCATAGGGGTTTTTTTGTAGCCACCTAACTTGTTTCAGGTTAACATTCAATGCCTTGTGTGTGTGTGTGTGTGTGTGTGTGTCCATCCATCCATTTTAAACCCTGTATCCCAAAGGACAGCCAGTCTGGTGTCCTCAATATGTTGTTAAACCACATCTTCCATCATTCTTGACCTTTGCCCAAGCTGACTGGGGCATATGGGAGCCGGAGTCCATCAATATCTGGAGAGCCACTGATTAGCCACCCTTGTGTCAGTTGAATTTTTAAGGCATTGTCCACAGCGCTGGGCAATATTTGGTTTTCAACATCGCGATAAATCCCTACCTAAACATTGCGATAGTCCAGTGTGTCACAATGTCTGAAACAAGGATGGACAGCAAACATGGTAATGTCCTGACAACTGCTACTACTGCTACTAAAACTAACCTTTAATCATAATGAATACAAATAATCTGGGAAAATATTGAGGGGGGGATTAAGTTTGATGCATAAATGAAAATAAACTCAATGATTTCATGCTTCAGCTAAACCATTAAAGATTTCTGGAGAATATATTAATGTTCTATGCAGTTTTAAGGGCATTAAATTTAGTAAATTAATGTTAATTACACACATACAATTAAAAAATTATTTTCAACTAATTTAAGAGTTATTTAAGTACAGTGGTACCTCAGGTTACATATGCTTCAGCTTACATATGCTTCAGGTTACAAACTCCGCTAACCCAAAAATACTGCTTCAGGTTAAGAACTTTGCTTCAGGATGCTTCAGGATGCTTCAGAAATCGTGCTCTGGTGGCGCAGTGGCAGCGGGAGGCCCCATTAGCTAAAGTGGTACCTCAGGTTAAGAACAGTTTCAGGTTAAGAATGGACATTAAGTACTTAACGCGAGGTACCACTGTAATTTACACAAACCACAGCCCCACACCCCATGACACACCCCACATCTCAATTACCCCCTCCCCACCCCACCCCCACTTTTTCTTCCAAAACCAGCACCTCACAAGCGGCTGCCTAAGCTTGGGTGGGTAGTTCTGGTGAAAGTGATTTTGCATCTTACTTAGGCAAACATTCGCCATGCAACCTGGTTTGTGAAGCAGGAGCTGGCAGCAGATCTGTGTTTTTTTATTTGTTTTTAAGCCTAACCGGCTTCTCTACTCCCTTCACAAAGTTGTCGGAGGCAGTGTGGGAAGGTGGAATGAGGGTGAAAGGGATTTCCTAATCGATTTCATCAGAGCATCTCGCAGCAGATGATTCTTTCCTGAGGATTGCCAAGGGGAGAGGCGCGTTAATAGGGAGAGGGAGCCAGCTCTGACAAGGCTGCCACACACGGGTGCATGCATTCTCACACAGGGAGGGGAGGGGAAGAGGCTTAAACAACATAACCTACCAGCCTGGTGCCCCTAGGACCCCTGACCATTTAAGTCCAGTCATGACCGACTCTGGGGTTGCTGCGCTCATCTCGCTCTATAGGCCGAGGGAGCCGGCATTCAGCTTCCGGGTCATGTGGCCAGCATGACTAAGCTGCTTCTGGCGAACCAGAGCAGCGCACAGAAACGCCGTTTACCTTCCCGCCAGAGTGGCACCTATTTATCTACTTGCACTTTGAGGTGCTTTCGAACTGCTAGGTTGGCAGGAGCTGGGACTGAGCAACACCCCGTTGCAGGGATTCGAACCCGCGACCTTCTGATTGGGAAGTCCTAGGCTCTGTGGTTTAACCCACAGCGCCACCTGTGTCCCATGGTGCCCCTAGCCTTGCTCTAAAAGAAAAAAAATCTCGGTGTCTGCTCTGAGGATAGTTCCCCGTCATTCTGCCTTCATTTGTGAGCGCCTGCTCTTGTGCTTTGCTGCCCCCTGCAGGAGAGAGCTAAGCCAGCAAAGCTATACAATTTGGGGGAATTGTGAGCAAAGTGACAATCAGCTTCACGGTTTTCCCCACATGATTAGCAATATATCTCCAGGTGGAATGTTATGAAACAGCTATCTTGATGTGGTTTTTTTTTTTTTGAATTGGGTTTTATAAACAAGAATAATGTTATGCAAACAAGTATACCAAGTTTTCTCATGCCATTTGTATACAGTCATGCCTCATGTTACGTTTGCTTCATTATACGTTTTTTCAGGTTGCGTCCTGCGGCGACCCGGAAGTACTGGAAAGGGTTACTTCCGGGTTTCGCCGTTCGCGCATACACAGATGTGCAAAATGACGTCATGTGCAGAAGCGGCAAATTGCAACCTGCATGTGCACAGACGCACCACTGCAGGTTGCGTTCTATTCATGTTGCGAACGGGCCTCTGGAACGGATCCCGTTCACAACCAGAGCTACCACTGTATCACAAAAATAGCATAATAAATGTGGAAAAGAACCTACAACATATGTTTCATTATTAGTGGTCCATGTACAGGTTCTTGGTTCATGAATTGGTTTAAACCAGTGGTGGCCAGCCTTGGCCCTCCAGCTGTTTTGGGACTGCAATTCCCATCATCCCTGACCCCTGGTCCTGTGAGCTAGAGACGATGGAAGTTGTAGTCCCAAAACAGCTGGAGGGGCAAGTTTGGCCATCACTGGTTTAAACAATTAAGAAGAAAGAAAGAAAGAAATGGGAGAAATGTAAAGTATTGCACTTGGGCAAAAAAAATGAGAGGCACAAATACAAGATGGATGACACCTGGCTTGAGAGCAGTACATGTGAAAAGGATCTAGGAGTCTTGGTTGACCACAAACTTAACATGAGCCAACAGTGTGACGCGGCAGCTAAAAAAGCCAATGCAATTCTGGGCTGCATCAATAGGAGTATAGCATCTAGATCAAGGGAAGTTATAGTGCCACTGTATTCTGCTCTGGTCAGACCTCACCTGGAGTACTGTGTCCAGTTCTGGGCACCACAGTTCAAGAAGGACACTGACAAACTAGAACGTGTACAGAGGAGGGCAACCAAAATGGTCAAAGGCCTGGAAACAATGCCTTATGAGGATCGGCTAAGGGAGCTGGGCATGTTTAGCCTGGAGAAGAGGAGGTTAAGGGGTGATATGATAGCCATGTTCAAATATATAAAAGGATGTCACATAGAGGAGGGAGAAAAGTTGTTTTCTGCTGCTCCAGAGAAGCGGACACGGAGCAATGGATACAAACTACAAGAAAGAAGATTCCACCTAAACATTAGGAAGAACTTCCTGACAGTAAGAGCTGTTCGACAGTGGAATTTGCTGCCAAGGAGTGTGGTGGAGTCTCCTTCTTTGGAGGTCTTTATGCAGAGGCTTGACAACCATATGTCAGGAGTGCTCTGATGGTGTTTCCTGCTTGGCAGGGGGTTGGACTCGATGACCCTTGTGGTCTCTTCCAACTCTATGATTCTATGATAGAAAGAGGGGGGGGGATGGTGAGTTGGGTGGGGTCGGGTGGTTATGCTTCTATTCTTCTACTTAGTGGCGGGGTCAGCGTTAATTATATGGGCTCTCTTACTATTCACTTGTTGTATTTCCTTGGTGGTGAGAGAGGGTGGACTTTAAATAATATATAGAAAAATTGTCCAGGCCTAATTGTCTTATCTCCCCACAGATAGAAACTATACACATCAGTAAGAGAGCATCGAGTAAAAGTCTATACAGTGGTACCTCGGGTTACATACGCTTCAGGTTACATATGCTTCAGGTTACAGACTCTTCTAATCCAGAAATAGTGCTTCAGGTTAACAACTTTGCTTCAGGATGAGAACAGAATTCATGCTCCGGCGGCATGGCGGCAGCAGGAGGCCCCATTAGCTAAAGTGGTGCTTCAGGTTAAGAACAGTTTCAGGTTAAGAACGGACCTCCGGAACGAATTAAGTACAGTGGTGCCCTGCAAGACGAATGCCTCGCAAGACGGAAAACCCGCAAGACGAAAGGGTTTTCCGTCTGCAGAGGCGCTTCGCAAGACGAATTTCCCTATGGGCTTGCTTCGCAAGACGAAAAATGACAAAAAAAATTTTTTTTGCTCCAAAACCCCTTATTCTGAATCGCTAAGCTGCTAAAAGCATTTTAGCAGCAAAACCGCTAATCCCCCACCCCTAAAAAAAGCCGTTTTTAGCCCTTAAAGTGCCAATAGCGCTAATAGCGCTACTCCGTCAATGGGCTTGCTTCGCAAGACGAAAAAACCGCAAGATGAAAAGACTCCCGGAACGGATTCTTTTCGTCTTGCGAGGCACCACTGTACTTAACCCGAGGTACCACTGTACTGATTTTTATTTTTATTTACTACATTTATATCCTACCTTTCCTGTCTGCTTCCGGGGAACTATTTTCTGCTTCTTTTTAACATTGAGTATTTTTCCAAATGTGCAGCCTTAAGCAGTATAGTCAGTGCAGTGTCTCATGGCCCTGCATGCGAGTTGGGTGAGGTGGAGGAGAATCGAGAAAGTGATGAATGTGGCCAGAACTAGAAGCAAAAGTGCTTTTAGCACATTGCCTGCTCCTGGCCTATTGCCACCTGAGGCATCTTTATCAACTTGCCTTTACAAGCATGTCACTCCCTGCTGGGATATTCATGGCAACTACTCAATAGAAGTTATATTGGCCCTACTCAATAGATATGTCGAACTAGGGTATAGGGATGTGGGTGGCACTATGGTCTAAAGCACTGAGCCTCTTGGGCTTGCTGATTAGAAGGTCGGCGGTTCAGATCCCCGCGACGGGGTGAGCTCCTGTTGCTCTGTCCCAGCTCCTGCCAACCTAGCAGTCTGAAAGCACACCAAAAAGTGCAAGTAGGTACTGCACCGGCGGGAAGGTAAACAGTGTTTCCATGCGCTGTTCTGGTTTCGGTGTTCCGTTGTGCCAGAAGTGGCTTAGTCATGCTGGCCACATGGCCCAGAAAAACTGTCTGCAGACAAACGCCGGCTCCCTTGGCCTGTAAAGCGAGATGAGTGTCGTTCGCGACTGGACTGGACCCCTTGTCAGGGGTCCGTTACCTTTACCTTTTTAACTAGGGTATATCAATTTCAGTGTGTCTGCTGTCAAGAAAACTTAGTTGAGTGAAATCTAATGTTTTTAATTGTTTTTAGAAGTCTTAAAAAAGTCTTTAAAATTATTAATGCTGTGGTTGCCACCTGGGGCTCCTTCAGAAGGAGCAGGATATAAATTGAATAAATAATAATAAATACATAATGTGTGCTTGGGGCCTGAGATCTTTGTACCCATTTTACATAGCTGGCTGCGGTGCCTGATAAATGGGCGGTGGAGGAGCAGGCTCTAAAAGAGCCATTATCAGTCTGATACAATCTTGTGTACATTAAACATCGTCATATAAGCTAAGTAAGAAAGAGTAAGGTAGACAGTTTGTTTAGTTTGATGGTTCGTTTTTAGTTGCATCCTCACCTGTAAAGGTAAAGGTACCCCTGCCCGTACAGGCCAGTCTTGACAGACTCTAGGGTTGTGCGCCCATCTCACTCAAGAGGCCGGGGGCCAGCGCTGTCCGGAGACACTTCCGGGTCACGTGGCCAGCATGACATCGCTGCTCTGGCGAGCCAGAGCCGCACACGGAAACGCCGTTTACCTTCCCGCTAGTAAGCGGTCCCTATTTATCTACTTGCACCCGGGAGTGCTTTCGAACTGCTAGGTTGGCAGGCGCTGGGACTGAACAACGGGAGTGCACCCCGCCGCGGGGATTCGAACCGCCGACCTTTCGATCGGCAAGCCCTAGGCGCTGAGGCTTTTACCCACAGCGCCACCCGCGTCCCTATCCTCACCTGTGCATCAGTGGAAATGTAAATCAGTGTGTGATTCCGTGGGGCCTCTTAAACTTGACACAGCAGCACCCTGGCCCTCAGTATGCCCTCATCTGGCCAAAGGACTGCCTGCCTGAGGTGAAACTCAAAACCCAACGTCCGCTGTACTAAATCTAGCTGTTTCTTTATTAGGCCACGCCAGCTGATCATAACCTATAATTTGGAGGTGGGAGGAGAGATAAGAAGGAAAACAGGAGAACACTACACTAGTGACATGTTGTGAAGGAGCAGTTGGCTGCTGCTTGGTTGCGTAGGGCGTGTGGGGGGAGTAATAGCTTCCCCCAGAATTCAGGAAGTTACCTTCTCCTGAGTCGGACCACTGACAGTCTAGCCTGGTGACTGGCAATGGCTCTCTGCAGGGACCCGCCGGGGCCTTCCGCCTGGAAGCAGATGCTCCACCACTGAGCTATGGTCCTTCACTTAAAGAGAAAATAAAATTCCAGCCCTCTTGCTTCTGTAGGGGTTGAAGCTGCCATATTCTGAGCCAGGGCATTTGTTCCATCTAGCTCAGCAGAGTCTACACCAGCCTTTCTCAACCTGTGGGCCCCCAGATGTTATTGAACTATAACTCCCATCACTCCTAGCTAGCAAGGCCGGAGCTCAGGGATGATGGGAGTTGTAGTCCAACAACATCTGGGGACCCACAGGTTGAGAACCGCTGGTCTACACCATGGGTAGGCAAACTAGGGCCCGGGGGCAGGATCCGGCCCAATCGCCTTCTAAATCCGGCCCGCGGACAGTCCGGTAATCAGCATGTTTTTACATGACTAGAATGTGTCCTTTTATTTAAAATGCATCTCTGGGTTATTTGTGGGGCATAGGAATTTGTTCATTTCATCCCCAAAAATATAGTCTGCCCCCCCCCCAAGGTCTGACGGACAGTGGACTGGCCCCCTGCTGAAAACGTTTGCTGACTCCTGGTCTACACTGACCAGCAGCTCTCCAGAGCTTAAGGCAAGGGATTTCCACAGCCCTACCTTGAGAGTCCAGTAATTGGACATGGGTCCTTTTGCCTGCAATGCCATTCTACTGAGCGCACAGTCCAACCACTTTCAAGTGCAGCACGGGAATAGCCTGATCTTCCCCTCGCCTCGTGAGCTCAGCGTGCATATAGTAATCCCACATCCCTGTGCCAGCAAGTACAGTATCTCACATACAAGGCAAATGAGGAAGTCACTTATTATAGCAGTGGACAGCCCGTTACCCACCAGCTTGTGGCAGAGATATCCAGCCTATTTTTGAACATGCTTCTATCCCTGTCCACTTAAATTGCTTTTCTGCAGAAAGTAGGTAAGGAGCTTGTTTCCCTCCAAGGCAAAAGGTAAAGGACGGTTAAGTCCAGTCAAAGGCGACTATGGGGTTGCAGAGCTCATCTCGCTTTCAGGACGAGGGAGCCGGCGTTTGTCCACAGACAGCTTTCCGGGTCATGTGGCCAGCAGTACTAGTCCACTTCTGGTGCAACGGAACACTGAAACCAGAGCAGGGGCACGGTTACCCCATTCAGGACCAGGGAGTCCTCCACACCGGCCCGCCCTCTGTCCCCCCAAAACAGTACTTCTGTCTTGTCGGGATTCAACCTCAATCTGTTAGCTGCCATCAATCTGCCAACTGCCTCCAGACACACAGGACCTTCACCGCCTTCACTGGTTCTGATTTAAAGGCGAGGTAGAGCTGGGTATCATCCGCATACTGATGAACACCCGGCCCAAATCCCCTGATGATCTCTCCCAGCAGCTTCATGTAGATGTTAAAAAGCATGGGGGAGAGGACGAAACCTGAGGCACCCCACACAAGTGAGAGCCCAGTGGTCTGAACACTTATCCCTCAACACCATGTTCTGGACACAGCCCAGGAGGAAGGAGCGGAACCACTGCAAAACACTGCTCCCTGCCCCTGTAGATGGTCCAAAAGGATGTTATGGTTGATGGTATCAAAACCCGCTGAGAGATCCAGCGGAATGAGGAAACAGCTTTCACCCTTGTCCCTAGCCCGCCGGAGATCATCGACCAGCGTGACCAGTCTTATCTGGATCAAGCTTCAGTTTGTTGGCTCTCTTCCAGTCCATTACCATTTAACTTTTAAGATGGCAAATTTAGGATGATCTTGGCATTCATGTGGGAGGACATAGTTCTCTGGGGAAACCTCCCAGCTGTTGCCAGACTACAACTCCCAGCATCTTAGGAATGCTAGCAGGGGCTGATGGGAGTTGGAGTTGGGGCTGATTTTCTACCCCTGGTGTACATCATTTTGACAGAAAAGGAAGCTGTACTATGAACATTTTAAGTCATTTTCAGGCTTATTGAAAGGACAGAATGAATAGCTAGCTGAGCTTTCCTTCTGGTCCACCTGGGGCCAATTATTCAACACAACCTTCTTCATGGAGTTTGTTCACCGTAATTTCTCAGTCCCACTACAAATCTCAGTATCAGGCAAGATAAGAACAGACCTCCAGAACGAATTTAAGTACTTAACCTGAGGTACCACTGTATTACAATAAAAAGCACACAAAAATCTGCAAATCGTGCCCTGTAAAACAGAAGAAAAACTTGGGTAGCAAAACAGCTTGGATCTGTTTACTCATGAGATTTCCTTACCCCACCTGTGCCCACTCGCTTTGTACAGTGGAATTGGTGCTGCTACAGGTGCCAACCCACACCCGTCTTTCAATCGCTTAGTGTGACAATGCCAACACTGGAACTCCTGGCCTATTGAATTCAAGCAGGAGCCTTCACTGTACTCTTGTTTGTGCTTGCCAAGCCTATCCGGATGCTTACAAAGTAGAAGTAATTTCAATCTGTTTTAGTATTTTTACTTCTGTATACTTTTTAAGGTTTGGTTGTGTTTTTTTCTTGATTTTACCTTTTTTTGTAAATGGCTTTGAGGGGTTTGTTTTTTTTACAATCAAGTGGTGTACTGTGGTACCTCTGGTTACGTACTTATTTGTTCTGGAGGTCCGTTCTTAACCTGAAACTGTTCTTAACCTGAAGCACCACTTTAGCTAATGGGGCCTCCCGCTGCTGCCATGCCGCCGCCACGCAATTTCTGTTCTCATCCTGAAGCAAAGTTCTTAACCTGAGGTACTATTTCTGGGTTAGCGGAGTCTGTAACCTGAAGCGTATGTAACCTGAACCATATGTAATCCGAGGTACCACTGTATAAATCTTATTAAGTAAATACGTAATAAGTTAAACACATCCTGCAAAAATCTTCATAACTCTTCCAAAGTACCTTGGAGGGAAGATAAAAGAAGCCAGAACAGCAAGAGGGATTGCTGCTTTCACTGCGCAGTGATCCCGCTTGCTGTTCTGCCTTCTGAGATTCAGAATATTTTTTTTCTTGTTTCCCTCCACCAAAAACTAGGTGCATCTTATGGTCTGGTGCATACGGTACCTGTGAACTGCGCAGTGAAAGCAGCAATCCCTCTAGCTGTTCTGGCTTCTGGGATAGCTGTGCAGCCTGCATTTGCTCCATAAGACGCACACACATTTCCCCTTACTTTTTAGGAGGGAAAAAGTGAGTCTTATAGATAAAAAAATACAGTACTTATCTGCCTTTTAAAATGTGCCCTCATTTTGAGCACACCAGCAGCTTTGCTAATAGCCACTGGGTTCGTATCTTTTTGCTGAGTCCCCAGCTCCTTGCTCTTCGACTGCTCTGTGGCCTGAGTTCATTGATGGCCGTGTTGACCATATGCCAGCTTCCCTCAGTGCCCTTACAGTTTGCTTGGTGGAGGCAGGAAGAGCCTGTGCTTTTTCTGTTTCTGGGTTTTTATTAAAAAATGTTCTTTCAGTTAACTGGTACTTTACGCCCCTAGACATGTGATTGAGCTGTTGAGGGAGAGGCACATGTGTCATAAGCTACAGGAAGGTCATTATCTTGTTTGTTTGGGGGGGGGTAAACACTGACCACGTGCATGGAACTACTGGTGCGTTCATCAGAGCAAGGAAGGCAGATTCCTTTCTCAAGAGGGATAGGGTGCGGATTCTCCAGCGGACCTGCCGCCTGTGGCAGAATTCAGACATGAAAAGGCAGAGGACCAGCAGGAAAGCGGGCGTTAAGAAAAGAGGTTCCTGTGCTCCTGTCCCCTGCTTTCTTGCAGCCACTGGAGTGTGCAGTGAGAACCTGGAACCGTGGACAGGGGCATCACAATTCGAGGTTTATTTTTGGAATGGGGCAGAGAGGAGATTGTTAGCATTGACCCGGAGTGGTTGATTTCTTGTTTTCCATAACGGACGGCTGAAAAACAGGTCTTGCGTTCAGGCACTAGCCTGGTTGCAATAGCCAACAAAGGAATTGTGTGCAGGCGAGTTGAGTGGGTTGGTGGAGGAAAGATGGGTTGCTCTGATTCCCTTCCACGCCCAGCATAGAAAGCTGGTGGGCTATAGCTCAGTGGGTAGGGCATGTGCTTTGCTTGTAGTAGGTTCCCAAGTCCAGTCCTTGGGATCATTAGGTAGGTCTGGGAACAACCTAGGGAGCATCTGCCGGGCAGTGTAGACAACTCTGAGGTAAATGAACCCTGTGGTCTCTGTATAAGTCAGTTCCGTCTATTCCCATGGAAGAAGGAGCAGTGCTTCCCCTTCCTTCTCAGCCAGCCAGTCAACTTTCTTTGCAGGCTAGTAACTGCTGTGTGGTTATTTACAAGGCTGACCAAAAGGGGGGAAGCAATTAACCGCTGCCTCATATGCCTTCTAGGATGCCATTCGGACTCTGAATACGCTCCAGACGAACGCCAGCTACCTGGAACAAGTGAAACGGGAGCGAGGAGACCCCCAG
This sequence comes from Podarcis tiliguerta, assembly GCF_965153285.1. Taxonomy (NCBI): domain Eukaryota; kingdom Metazoa; phylum Chordata; class Lepidosauria; order Squamata; family Lacertidae; genus Podarcis; species Podarcis tiliguerta. The sequence goes on from NC_139553.1 coordinate 3,976,812, forward strand.
GCACAACTGGAAGCCATGAAAGGTTTTTTGGAACGAAGTGGATTGAAGGTGAGGAGGTTGGGAAGCTTGTGGGAGGCCCCTGGCTGTGATGCGATGCAGTCTTGATTTTTCTAGGGTTAGTGATGGGATGGGGGAGAGGGAGGGCTGTCTATTAGCAGCCATTGCTGCCTGCACTGATGAGGTGGGGCGACGGGCGAGTACCAGAACAGCTAAACTGAAAGGTTCATTCACTTTTTCTCCGGCAGGTCGAAGACCTGGATCAACTGAACATCATTCACGTCACTGGGACGAAGGGCAAGGTGAAAGGGGTTGCAGGGGGGAAGCAATACCTGGAATAGCTCCAAAGGCCTTGACACATGGGGGAAACGTGGGGCAGTTTGCTGTGGGGAATTGAGAGTGCTCAGTTCCAGAGTGTTTGAATGACGTATGGCTTGTCGATGTATCAGTATTGTCCAAAACCAGTCTGAAGTCCACCTCGTGGTAATGGTTTCATAGTATTTGATGTGGTGATATATCGTGAATCACAATGCATGCATGTGCTGCAAAAATCACAATGTGGGGAAAACTGTGGGTTTGGTCATTGCTCCTCTCCTCATTCCTGCTGCCCCTCAACTCTCCTCTGCCTCCTGCAGCGAATCCCAAGAGCAGGAGCTGAAGAAAGCAGTCTACCTGGGAACTTTCCTCATGAGCTTCTTGTTTTAAGCGCAGGTGCCAGGTTGGTAGGCGGTTGAGGGAGACGCAGTCCGAGCCAGCTCCAAGCTTCTTGCTGGGAGTCCCTTTCCTTCCTCTGAGAGTCAGCATGGTGTAGTGGTTAAGCGTGGTAGACTCGTAATCTGGTGAACCTGGTTCGCATCTTCGCTCCTCCACATGCAGCTGCTGGGTGACCTTGGGCCAGTCACACTTCTCTGCAGTCTCTCAGCCCCACTCACCTCACAGAGTGTTTGTTGTGGGGGAGGAAGGGAAAGGAGAATGTTAGCCGCTTTGAGACTCCTGAAGGGGAGTGATAAAGCGGGATATCAAATCTAAATTCTTCTTCTTTTTCTTCTTCTTCTTCTTCTTCTTCTTCTTCTTCTTCTTCTTCTTCTTCTTCTTTTCTTTGGGCTGTCTCTGCCTGCCCACAAGACCCTGACACCGGAGCCACACCGGGGTCCTCACAAGTGCAGGAAGCCCTTTCGGCTTCGCCTCCCCAGCCCCCCCCCCCCAGTTGTTGCCCAGCCCTGCCATTTGAACTGCTGCTGCCCTCAGCTGGGGCTCTCTTGGAAGTTGCTGCTAGTCCTGTGGAAAAATTAACTGGGTTATTTACTTCTGAGTTAAAGAAAATAAAAATAAACCTTGCCCTCTTTTTAAGCTTCTTTAACAACAACAACAACAACTGTTGTTGTTATTATTATTATTATTATATTTGTACCCCACTCATCTGAATGAGTTGCCCCAACCCCTCTGGGTGGCTTCCAAGAAATATAAAAGCATAATAAAACATTAAAAAGCTTCCCTATACAGGACTGCCTTCAAATGTCTGGACATATGACAGGAGGGCATTCCTAGGGAGGTCACCATTATCGAGAAGGCCCTCTGCCTGGTTCCCTGTAACCTCAGTTCTCGCAGAGAAGGTTCTCAGAGCTGGATCCAGTGTCCAGGCTAAACGACAGGGGTGGAAATGGTCCTTCAAATATACTGGGTTGAGGCCATTTAGGCCTTTACAGGTCAACACCAACACTTTGAATTGTGCTCAGATACGTACTGGGAGCCAGTGCAGATCCTCCGGAACCCGTGTTATATGATCCCAGCGGCCGCTCCCAGTCACCAGGGTAGCTGCCACATTCTGGATTAGTTATAGTTTCCAAGTCACCTTCAAAGTTAGCTCCACATGGAGCATGTCGTGGTAATCCAAGTGGGAGATAACCAGAACATGTACCACTCTGGCAAGACAGTGCACAGGAAGATAGGGTTTCAGCTGGTGTACCAAATGGAACTAGTAGACAACTGCCCTGGATACAAAATTGACCTGCATCTCCATGGACAGTTGTACATCTAAAAAGACCCTCAGATTGTGCACCTGGTCCTTCAGAGGCACAGTTACCCCATTCATAACCAGGGCATTTCCCACACTGGCCCTCCTCCGTCCCTCAATACTTCTGTCTTGTCGGGATTCCACCTCATTATATTGACTGCCATCCATCGCCCAATTGTCTCCAGATACCCACACAGGATGTTCACTGCCTTCACTGGTTCTGATTTATATGAGAGGTAATAATAATAATAATAATAATAATAATAATAATAATAATAATAATTTTTATTTATACCCCGCCCTCCCCAGCCAAGGCCAGGCTCAGGGCGGCTAACAAGCAATAATAAAAACAAGCTGACAAACAACTTAAAAATAAGATTAAAATACAACAATTAAAATATTGAAACATTAAAATATTAAAATGCAGCCTCATCACAGGAGAAAGGAAAAAGAAAGAGGGGGAGGGAATCAAATTGGCTCCAAGCCAAAGGCCAGGCGGAACAACTCTGTCTTACAGGCCCTGCGGAAAGAAATCAGATCCTGCAGGGCCCTGGTCTCATGAGGCAGAGCGTTCCACCAGGCCGGAGCCAGAGTTGAAAAGGCCCTGGCTCTGGTTGAAGCCAATCTAACTTCCTTAGGGCCCGGGACCACTAGGGTGTTGCTATTTATGGACCTTGAGGCTCTCCGTGGGGCATACCAGGAGAGGCGGTCCCGTAGGTACAAGGGTTCTAGGCCGTGAAGGGCTTTAAAGGTCAAAACCAGCACCTTAAATCTGACCCTGTACTCCACTGGGAGCCAGTGCAGCTGGAAAAGCACTGGGTGAATATGCTCCCATGGCAGAGACCCCGTGAAGAGCCTCGCTGCTGCATTCTGCACCCGCTGGAGTTTCTGGGACAGCTTCAAGGGCAGCCCTGCGTAGAGTGAATTACAGTAGTCAAGCCTGGAGGTGACCGTTGCATGGATCAATGTGGCCAGGTCGGGGCGGGAAAGGTAAGGGACCAACTGCTTGATGCAGCGAAGGTGGAAAAATGTCGCCTTGGTTGTTGCTGTAACCTGCACCTCCATGGAAAGGTAGGCATCAAGGATTACACCCAAACTCTTAACGGAAGGCAATGACACTAATTGGGCCCCTGCAAGAAATGGGAGTTGGTCCCTCATCCCCATGCCATCCCGACCCAGCCATAGGACCTCTGTCTTCGAAGGATTTAGTTTCAATCGGCTGCCATGAAACCATCCAGCCACAGCTTCCAAGCATCTGGTCAGTGTGTTCAGGGCCGAGTCAGTGTGGCCATCCATCAGCAGATAGAGCTGAGTGTCATCAGCATATTGGTGACAGCCCAGCCCCAACCCCCAGATTATCTCTGTCCACGGCTTCATATAAATACTAAGAAGCATGCAGGATAGGACAGAGCCCTGTGGCACCCCACAAGTGAATGCCCAGGAGTCCAAACATTCACCCCCAACACCACTTTATGGACACAACCCAAGAGGAAGGAGTAGAACCACTGCATAACAGTGCCCTCAGCTCCCAACCTGCCTAGATGGTCCAGAAGGATGTCATGGTCATTGGTATCAAAGCCGCTGAGAGATCCAGCGGAACGAGGAAACAGCTTTCACCCTTGTCCGTAGCCCGCCGGAGATCATCGACCAACATAACCAAGACGGTTTCCATCCTGTGATGGGGCCTGAATCCCGAATGGAAGGGATCCAAATGGTCCACATCCTCCAGACATACCTGGAGTTGTTCAGGGACCACACAATCATCTTGCCCAGGAATGAAAGATGGGATTGGGCAATAATTGGCACCTGAAAGAGTCTCCTAGTACTGTTTTCTGCAGATGCAGTAGAGGTGGTGAAGAAGGTCCTCTTCACCATCACTATCTCCACTTGGTAGGCTAGATATTGAGCTCTAACCTATGTCTGGTCCGATTTGGAATGTGTTTTTCTTCACTGGCCCTCTAGCCATCTCAATGATTGTTTCATTGCCTTCAGCTCCGGGGGAAACCACAGGGCCTTCCAGGCTCCATGCAATCAGAGGACACTTCACAATTTGCATTCCAGTGTGCCACCAGGGAATCAAAGGCAATCAGCATGGGATAATACATCCCCAACCACTCTCTGGGAGCCATTTGGGTCCATTAAGTAGCAGGGATGGACCATTTGAATTGGTCTCACCTCTCTGTGTAGGGGAAGGGTCGCGGAGAAGTCCAGTTGCACCAGGAAGTTCTCTGACCATGGCACATCTTTTGTTCCACTGGAACTTAGTGTCAGATCACTCACGTCCACAGAGGTAAAAACACCTAATCTAAGGCATGTCCATGGCTATGAGTCAGGCCAAACTTATTCAGGAACATCCCCATGGAGGCCATGCTTTACACGAAGTCCTGAGAGGCTCCTTGTAAGGTTATGTCGGCATGGATGTTAAAATCCCCCAGGACAACCAAACTAGGCGTCTCCAGGAGAACATGTGTCATCACCCGAGGCAGCTCTGGCAGGGAATCCTTGGTGCAGCAAGGAGGTCGGTCCACAATAGGAATGCTGTACTGCTCCTATTGCCCAAGTTCTAGAACATGCACTCAGAAAACTGGGTCTCTCCCCCTAATAGGACACCTGGTGATAACTAATGACTTCCTAAAAATCACTGCCACCCCCCTTCCCACTCACATGCCCTGGGTTGCTGTGCATAAGAGAAACCTGGTAGACAAGCAGGAGCAAGAACATCTGCCATGTCTAACCAAGTTTCTGTTACACACGCCAGGTCAACTCCTCCATCCATGTTCAAATTATGGATGGCAGTGGTCTTATGAATTTTGACCTGGCATTGCACAGCAGCACCTTAAGGTCACGTGGGACACCCTGGTTGATACCTGCATCCTTCTGGTCAGGACCAGACCTTCAGGCAATGACTAAACCTGCCTCCTTGGTAATGACATGGTCTGGCCCTTGAGTAACTCCTCCTCCTGCCCCAGATCACTGAGATTGGGTATCCCAATGCATCCCCCCACCCCCCCCGTGGAACCTGCCCCAGACATGTTGGCTAGGACCCACTCCTGGGACAGCCCTGTCCCTCTCCCCTTAAATAACTTTTATAATTTAACTAACATAAATAACTAAGCTAAAAATACAAATGCAAACTAACACATGAGCATTTCACAATTACCCCCACCCCAAGAAATATACCCCCAATTAAAACTCTACATTAAAACAATTGAAATAATTAAAAACAGCTTAAAATATTTCACAGCCAATGGCTCCTTCCTCCCTTCTCCCCTTCTGTGTTTGTGTCTCCCTGGTGTCTATTAGGGAACATTTTCTCATCTTGCCTTTGATATCTATGCTACTAATTACTCCTACAGCTTTAATTTTTTTGAAAATGTGCTAATTTAAAAATTAACTATACTATAAAATAACAGCCATAGCAATATGTTAAAGGGAAGTTAAATTTTGTAAGTTTTAAACCCCTAAGTAGTAGCAGTTGCCAGGGGATTACCCAGTTTGCCTCTACAGAGTTCCATCCTTATTTCAGACATCATTCTGTATCGGTATATCGCAATGTTTAGCTGTTGATATATCACGATCCTGAAACCAGACATCGCCCAGCCCTCATGCAGCCCTTTTCATTTCTGGCCTCTGTGTCTGTCAGATGCTCATTTCAGTCTGTCGCTCTCCACACCGTTTCAAGTAGCAGAACCTTCTCTGTTATCTAGGAGAGTGCATACAAGCCCTCCTTTTCCTGTAGGTACTTAATGCTGTTTCCAGTCCACCATTCTGTTCTCATTTTTACATAGCGCTATGCTGTTTCATCCGCCCAAAAATCCTAACTGCACCTCTAGTGGTGGAGCCCCAGAATTGTACAAAAAGGTACAATGGAACTACTGCGCTTTATTGTGGTTCTTCTAAAGATGGTTTCTGAGAAACGAAGGTGTCCTTCAGCTGTAGTTTTTTAGGGGCTTCTGTTTTGTTACCTCAGGAGAGCCATCCCTTATCTCACTTTAACCGACACCTGTCTCTCATGTGGAAGGGGTTTGTGAAGACGGAACAATCCTTACTCCCTGGACAGAAGCAGCGGGAGGGGAGGGGGGTGCATGCATTTCACTCTGCTATTTTGCTGCAAGTGTATTGCGTCTCCTAAGGACGGACGGAGGGCTCTGGGACCCTGCAGCTTCCTTCCCAAAGCCAGGCGCCTTGCTTAGCCGCAGTGCGGGATTTGGAGTACTGGATGTTTCTCTGCACATGGTGCTGACGTAATGTGGTATGAAATTGAGACGGTCCAGTTGGGGGCGCCAAATATTGGCCTCCACAGGCGCCATTTTATGAAGATTACAAAGGCCCTTCCATTTTGTTTGGCCTTGGGAGGACAGTGCAAGGGCTCTGGGATGCTGTCAGAGCCCTGGCACCACCTTCCCAAAGCCGGAAGTGGTGTTGAGGTGCTGCAAAATTGAGAAGATCCACTTGGGGGCGCCAAATATTGGCCTCCACAGGCGCCATTTTATGGAAGATTACAAAGGCCCTTCCATTTTGTTTGGCCTTGGGAGGACAGCGCAAGGGCTCTGGGATGCTGTCAAAGCCCTGGCACCACCTTCCCAAAGCTGGGGCGCCAAATATTGGCCTCCACAGGCGCCATTTTATGGAAGATTACAAAGGCCCTTCCATTTTGTTTGGCCTTGGGAGGACAGCGCAAGGGCTCTGGGATGCTTTCAGAACCCTGGCACCACCTTCCCAAAGCCGGGGCACCAAAGATTGGCCTCCACAGGACGCCATTTTATGGAAGATTACAAAGGCCCTTCCATTTTGTTTGGCCTTGGGAGGACGGCTCTAGGGCTCTGGGATGTTACCAGAGCCCTGGCACCGCCTCCCTCAAGCTGAAGGTGGTGCTGAGATGCGGCAAAATTGAGAAGATGCATAGCTGTGAGGATCCACTTGGAGGCGCCAAATATTGGTCTCACAGGGTCAATTTTATGGAAAATTACAAAATCCCCTTTGTCTGGTTTTGGGAAGGCGTCACAAGGGCTCTGGGATGCTGCCAGAGCCCTAGAGCCGCCTTCACAGAGCCAGGCGGATTCGGCACTTTGGAACTTTTCCTATACAGGGGCTGTACAGGAAAGCTTTTATGAAAGACTATTTTGTCTGTGTCTCCTTTGTGTCTATGCCCCCCCTCAGTATGTTTCCCATTTTCTTCCCCTTACGCTGAACTCTCCTCAGTTCTCCCCTAGCCCTTCTGCTTTCTCACACATTTGTTCCCGAACCCTATGCTGCTTTATGTGCTTCCCCCACTTCCCTTCTCTTCCCTCCCAACCACCCCACTAGCGATTACACAGGGTTGGGGGGAGTGTTTTTTGTTTTTATTTTTCTTGTGTTTATGTTGTTGGTTTCCCCTGAATAGCTTCCCTTCATATTACAAAGCAAGCCTTTATTAAAAAGCAGGTCACCTCCTTGTTATAGAGTTCCATTCTTATTTCAGACATCGTGATATGTTGGTATATAACGATGTTTAGCTGGTTATATATCGCAATGTTGAAAACCAAACATCGCCCAGCCTTAGTCTGAAGAGCTGACTCAGTCTGGCTTTTCTGTGTGATTGGAAGCAGACCTGGATTTATTCATTAGTGTGTATATACAAGGGGTAGCTAATGTGACACCACCGGACACTGCTAAAATACAACTCACCTCAGTCCCAACCAGCATGTCTAACCATCAACATCTGGAGGTCACCATGTTGACTGTCTCTGATATACATGGACACAAAACATGCTCTTTTAATCCAGACACTGTTTTTTAAGGAATGCCGTTCTTAAGCAAAACGTTCTAAACATTTTTAGTGCTTCTGGTTTTTCCAGTTGTGTTTATGGTTTATGGTTAGAGTGCCAAAAGGGCAGGATATGATATTGTTGCTATGTATTGTATTTCTTGCCAGCCCTTCACCAGAGTCACATTATTATTATTATTATTATTATTATTATTATTATTATTATTTCAGGGCTACCCATTGTTTGGCCCTGGGCAAAATCTTTTATCTCTCTCTCAGTTCTCCAACTATAAAATGGGCACAAAAGGAAGAGTTCATGAATGGAAAAGCACCAGATATGTCCTAGAAAGAAAACATCTAGATGGTGGTTGATTTGCAGGCTTTAACCTGGCCAGATGGTTCACAGTTTTCTCACTCCCCCCTCCCCCCCCAGTGTAAGTTAATGAGCAATTCTAAATGAACCCCCATTTGAATGAGTAGCCACGTACATGTATTACTTGGGCTCCTGTGTCAAATCACCTGAGTTGTCTTGGGCAGCAATTTTGTCCAGATTCCCCTTGCCAGACTGATGTGTCCCTGTCCCGATTTCTTTTTTAACCAGCAGCGTGTGGGTAGAACATGAGCCTGCCTTCCTGCTAGAAGAAGGGATACCCTTCCCTTCTTGCCTTTGTCCACTTGGTAATTTCTTTCCCGCTTTTCTCCCACCTCAGGGTTCAGCATGCGCCTTCACAGAACGCATTCTTCGCAACTATGGCTTAAAGACTGGTTTCTACAGGTAGGTGCTGCTGAGTTGAGGGCTGGGCTGGCTAGGCGTCTCTTTTTTAAAAAATAATAATAATGTTTATTTCAATTTTCACAAATACAAAAAAATTGAAAAAGACAAAATACAGTAAAGGGAGAAAAAACAAAAATAATAATTAAAAATACATAAAAGACCACCCCTCCACCCCACCAAGAGAAAAAACAAAAAAGAAAAATATTTTAAAAAAGAAAGACTTCCATTTTTCAGAATTCCATCCTTCAATAGCTTATTTCCTCGACCTCCTCCCACCTCCCTTTTTGTATTCCAATTATTAATTAATTCAGCAAATTCTTTCCATGGCTAGATGTCTGTTGGTTCACATTCCCACCATACATTAAAAGCACTATGATACCAGTTTTAAACAGCCATTGCTTCCACCCCGCAAAAAAGAATGCAGGGGACTGTAATTCGTCAAGGGTGATGAGAGTTGTTAGGAGGTCTCTATTCCCCCTCAAAGCTGCAACTCCAAGGATTCCCTGGGAAGAGGGGCTGATCATTAAACCACTCTGGGAATCATAGTTTTGTTAATTTTGTCAATTCTGTAACACAGGTCAATTCTGTGTCCACGGCAGCTGTTTATCAGCTCCATCTGGTACGCAGGCTGAGACCCTACCTGCCCACTGTCTGTCTCGCCAGAGTGGTGCATGCTCTGGTTATCTTCCGCTTGGACTGCTGCAATGCGCTCTATGTGGGGCTACCTTTGAAGGTGACCCGGAAACTACAATTAGTCCAGAATGGGGCAGCTAGACTGGTGACTGGGAGCGGCTGCCAAGACCATATAACACCGGTCTTGAAAGACCTACACTGGCTTCCAGTACGTTTCCAAGCACAATTCAAAGTGCTGGTGTTGACCTTTAAAGCCCTAAACGGCCTCAGTCCAGTATACCTGAAGGAGCGTTTCCACCTCCATCGTTCTGCCCGGAAACTGAGGTCCATCTCCAAGGGCCTTCTGGCGGTTCCCTCCATGCGAGAAGCAAAGCTACAGGGAACCAGGCAGAGGGCCTTCTCGGTAGTGGCACCCGTCCTGTGGAACGCCCTCCCACCAGATGTCAAAGAGAAAAAAACTACCAGACTTTTAGAAGACATCTAAAGGCAGCCCTGTTTAGGGAAGCTTTTAATGTTTAATAGGTTATTGTATTTTAGTGTTTTGTTGGAAGCCGCCCAGAGTGGCTGGGGGGACCCAGCCAGATGAGCGGGGTATAAATAATAAATTATTATAATCATAGTTTTGTTAAGGGAGCAGGTGGGACAACATGTGTAGGGGCCGTGCTGAGACTGGGATGGGATAGGACAGCGGCAAGCGGAGTGGAGGGGAGCTTTGGGGGTGGTAGCAGCTACAGATGTGCATGCTTTCACACCCGTTACCAACTTGTTGCTGCTTTGCATCCTGGAGTGCGACAGCACTGCTGCAGCCACAAGGGTGCCCAACCTCGTGCCTCATCTGCCCTTCACCAATGTTTGTAGGAGAGACAATGCAGCAGGGCATGCAGTGATATCTGGGCTCTACTTGGTGGGTTCACACAGAGTCTAGGGCTTAATCCTCTCTGTCTGTTTCTCTCCAAAGTTCTCCACATCTGGTTCAAGTACGCGAGAGGATCCGGATTAATGGGCAGCCCATCAGCAAGGAGCTGTTCAGCAAGTACTTCTGGCAGGTGTATAATCGGTTGGAGGAGAGCAAGGTGAGTGCAGCAGAACCTGTTTGCCACCAGTGTTGCGAGGGGCTCCTGTTCACTGTCCCTGATGGCCAGCAATGGCCTTTTCCAAAAATCTCCCATTCCATTACCAGACTGCTAAGTCGGTTGTCATTCTCTGGCTGCTGATCATGCATAGTCTTTGTGGGCCTGTTTTGGGGTGGTTTCAAGAGAGTGTTGGGGGTTTCCTGTGGTACTGCTGCAAACCTTGGGGGTTCCCCAGGTCTGCTGATCCACTTTGTCTTGTGCATGGATGGTGGTATTTAGGCTACATCTTCCACGGCACTCACAGCATGAACGTTAGAAATAGAAGGAATGATAGGGCAAAATGATGGTTTTCCATTAGTAGATTTCTGCCTAGAGTTGTGATTTTGTGGGTTCAGAGCTGTCACTTTTGCCATTTTGTATATATTTTTAAAATTATCTTGGTTTATTTGTTTAAAACATTTCTCAGCCATTCCTCTTTTTAAAAATCAAATAAAAGTATTCAAAAGTTAACAGAAATGTTGCTATAAAGTATTTCTGGAACTGTGTTGCATAAAGTTTGAGTGAGAAAATAGTTCACATAATTCTGATGTGTGATTGTTTTTGCTGTAAAAGCATTTAAATAAAATAGAAACTTTTGTTGTATGCTTTGATAGATTTGTGGTTGGTGGTTTAATATTGACATAGCTGTATGAAAATAAAAGACTACTGTCTGGGGGAAAAAATAATTCTAGCTTTGCTGTTCAACTAAGCACAACAGTTTGAAAGTCACCTGCACTATGGAGCCCAGAGTTCACATCTCAAGGAAACCCGGTTTGGTTGATTAATGGTGAACAAAGAGAGGCTTTGTTTTGGGGTATAGATTGCTCATTGGTGAATTGCAGTCCTCCTAACCCACAGCTTGCTTTCTCCGAAGGTTTCTGAACATCCAGCCATGCCTGCCTACTTCCGTTTCCTCACCATCATGGCTTTCCATGTCTTCTTGCAGGAAAAGGTACTGCTTGCACTCAATCATTAATGTTGACCAGAGTGAGACTAGGCTTAGACTTTGGGTCTAAGCCACATTGACACCATACATTTAAAGTACTATGACTCTGCTTTGAACAGCCGTGGCTTCCCCCAAGGAATTATGGGAGCTGTAGTCCGTTCAAGGTGAGAATTGTTAGGAGGCCTCTATTGCTCTCACAGAGCTGCAGTTGCCTGAGTCATTTAAAAAAATCAGTCCTTCTTCACAGGGAACTCTAGGAATTGTAGCTCCCATAATTCTTTGGTGGAAGCCATGTTTAAAGTAGTATCATAGTGCTTTAAATGCATGGTGTTTGGCTACATTCCAGTTATGGCATCTCGGCCTTTAAGGTGCTGGGCCGGACATGGAGGAAGTGGTCGTGCTTTTGGTAGGCATTAGAAGACCCCAGGTTAGTCTTCAGGTTGGGCTGAGAGAGAACTCTGCCAGAAATCATGGAGAACATTGCTGCCACTCACTGTAGACAATACTGAAATAGGTGGGACCAATAGTCTGACTTGGTATAAGGCAGCTTCCTATGTTCCTAAGGAGCTTGGTGGCATTGCTCGCATGGCCCTTTAAAGAAAAGGAGATCAGACAGATTAGTGCAGGCTTCCTCAGCCTTGGCCCCTCCAGATGTTTTTGGCCTACAACTCCCATGATCCCTAGCTAGTAGGACCAGTGGTCAGGGATGATGGGAATTGTAGTCTCAAAACATGGAGGGCTGAGGTTGAGAAAGCCTGGATTAGTGGAAGATAGAAGCCTGTCAATGGCTCCTAGTCGTGGTAAATGGGATTTACAGCAAAATATTGCCATTCCTCCCTGTTCCTCTCAGAAGAGTTATTCTGCTTAGGGCTTGCACAGCCTGGAACAGAAGCCTTGTTTTTATGTTTCGTCACCACAAAAGAGGGCACAGATGCATACATATTAGCAGATGCAAATATATGAGTCAGTGCAATTTTAGAGATAATGGCTGTGATTTCAATGGATAACTCACCTTAGTGTGGAAGACTGTGAATGTGCGATTGGTTGCTTACTCTGCTGTTCAGGTGCTAACTATAGATGAACAACTTCAAGGCTCCATCCTGTTCTACCTTTGTTATCAGATTTGACTGGACAACCTTCCAACAGATGAAACTTTATTTGAAAGTGTCCTCTGTAGAGAAGGACATGTGGCCACCCTACTTATAGTGTTGTTCAGGTCTATCCAGTTTTCAGAGCGAGAGAGGGATAAAGGATGCCCCGCCCCTTGAGATTCCATGCTGCCCTTTATGGTGCAGGGGTAACCAATATGTCACCCTCCAGAAGACCGACTCTCACTAGTCCCGGAAGGTGTCTTTAAGGCCAACCTTCCCCCAGCTTGGAGGATTTCCATAACTCTTGAACCCCCATCAGCTCCAGCCAGCATGACCCAGTGGCCAGAGACAATGAAAGCTGTAGCCCAACTTCCCCTGGAGTGTGCCTGCTCTGTGTACGTACTTTGCTGATACGCACCTTTCTTCTTCCCAGGTAGACCTAGCAGTCATGGAAGTTGGCATTGGTGGTGCATATGACTGCACCAATATTATCAGGTAGGGCATCTGTGCGCGGTTCGAAATGGCCGTCATCTTCTTGGTGGGAAATGCTTCGAATGCCATCTCATAAAAAAGAACATTAAGCAGTTTCTTGCTTCCCTAATGAGTGGGCACAGTTCACCAAGCAGTTTCCCACGGATGTGTGTGCTCCATTTCTTAATTTATATTATTACTATTATTTATTTCCTTTTAAAAAAATTTTTTTTTTATTAAAATTTAATAATTACAGAAAAAGAAGAAATAAAAAAGAAAAAAACAGTAAAGAATTTAACAAGCAATACATCAAAAATAATAAGTAAAAAGGAAAATATATATATAAAAAAGATGAAACAATATATCTAAACAACAAGAAAAACAAAACAAATTTAAAAACACATCCAATGTTTCCATATCTTTACCTTTCATTTACTAGTTTCATCGACCTCCTCACACCTCCCTTTTTTGTATTCTAGTTCAATTAGCTATTTCAGCAAATCCTTTCCATCTTTCTCAATTTTTTGTTCTGAATTTTTTCTTAACACAATCTAACTTTAAGTTTTTCACTTTAACCCCCTAACAAGCAGTTTTTACTTAATTCTTTATAACATTTCTGCTAAAACCATATAACTTCATTCCATTTATTTCCTTTCCCACCTTTTCTCTAAGGGGCTAATGATGAATGCACATGGCCCTCCCACTCCGCATTATAGCCTTATAACAACCCTGTGAGGTAGGTTAAGCAGAGAGGCCATTCCTGCCTCATTTCCACCCAACTGAGGTTCATGACTGAGTGGAGATACGGCCCCAGGTCTCTCAGTCTTTCACCCACTGCATCACACTGGCTTTCAGCATATCAGCTAGTAGTTGTCGTTATATATAATTGCTTACAGTCTTAAGGGACATGGTACAAAAGGCAAAACAAATGTGAAGAGAAAGACAGGCAAGTTCAGTCACCAGAGTGTGACAAGATTACGTAACTTAAGATGGAGAATGACTGCTGATGCTGGCAGTTTTGGGAAGGGAGGAACCAAATTGGACAGTTGGTCCCATGCTGGCTGGTACACCTTGCAACTGGGAGAAATGCAGGCAGTTCTAGAGCTGGGTCGCCTGCCCCATATAGCACAATAGCACCAACTTGCAGGAATTGTGGGCTAGCTTGCAGCAGTCATTGTACGGGCCTGTCATCGTGCGAGCTACCTCAGCGAGGCCTGGCGAGTAAAGGGGAGGTGGAACACTGACCTCTGGTTTGCTCAAAAGAGGTGTGTGAGTGTGAGCACTTGGACCCCATTGCCATTCACTGAGACCTGTGGTTTGGATACAGTAGAGTCCCCAAGCCCAAGTAGAAGGGATGTCTTTCTCACACCTTCTCCTCCTTGTAGGAAGCCGGTTGTGTGTGGGGTTTCCTCTCTGGGTATCGACCACACCAGCATCTTGGGTGACACCATTGAGAAGATTGCCTGGCAGAAGGGAGGCATCTTCAAGGTAAGGCCTTAATGTCCTTAGGTGAGACGTCTTTATTACCTCAGGTGAAACATAGGGCAGGAAATGGATGGGGAGGGGTCTGCTGCTGTGGGGTTGCTTTTATTTAGTGGGCCTATTTTTCCGTACAAGATTATTGGTTAGCTATTCCTTGTTTCAATGTTGGAGTGTTTTATCGGAATGAGAATTGAGTGGATGAAGAGATGTAGTGATTGTAAGGAGAGTCATTGTATATGTGGGGTTGTGTGTTTATATTCATTTTGTGTAGTGTGAAAGGTTTTTTGTAATTTGGATTCATGCATATTTTGTAATTTTTTAAAAATTATAAACTGTACTTATGCTGCATTGTTTGCACATTTCCCTTTTTCTTATCCTTTGAATCCTATGGAAATATTGTGTTTTTAATATTCGGTTGGAAGCCGTCCAGAGTGGCTGGGGAAACTCAGCCAGATGGGCGGGGTAATAATAATAATAATAATAATAATAATAATGGTGATGTATCTATCGTCTGAGGGGATGCGGGTGGCACTGTGGGTAAAACCTCAGCACCTAGGACTTGCCGATCGCATGGTCAGCGGTTCGAATCCCCACGGCGGGGTGAGCTCCCGCCGCTCGGTCCCAGCTCCTGCCCACCTAGCAGTTCGAAAGCACTCCCTGGTGCAAGTAGATAAATAGGGACCGCTTACCTAGCGGGAAGGTAAACGGTGTTTCCGTGTGTGGCGCTGGTGCTGGCTCGCCAGTGCAGCTTCGTCACGCTGGCCATGTGACCCGGAAGTGTCCTCGGACAGCGCCGGCTCCCGGCCTCTAGAGCGAGATGAGTGCACAAACCATAGAGTCGGTCACGACTGGCCCATACGGGCAGGGGTACCTTTACCTTTATCTATTGTCTGTCTATTGCCATATCATCTATCTATCTATCATCTATCTATCTATCTATCTATCTATCTATCTATCTATCTATCATCTATCTATCTATATCTTTCTATCCACACACACACATAAACTGATGTTTCACATTTGAACTTTCTAATTGTTTGAGGCCACTTTCACACCATTCACACCTCTTGAATCTGAACCTTTGAATGCTTCCCTGGCCACTCACCTCCACTGAACCTGCTTTGCCCGCGGAGTGTTTTTCCCTGGCTGGAATATATCCCTAAACTCTCATAATTCCTTTTGCTTCTGTGGATAGATGGAGGATAGAGAGGGCTCTGCAAGTGTGTGCATAAGCTAGCCTGTTGTGCACCCCTGGCATGTGGCCCTCGGGAGGGTTGTCCAGAAGGAAAGGTGGCCCTTGAGCTGAAAAATGTTTCCTATCCCTGATGGAACAGACCCTGACTTCCCACTCACTCAAGCAGCCCACACAGAATGTATGTTGGCACCTCCTGCTCAGATTTGGCGCACTGTGCAACTTGGTGGAATATGGTCAGGCTGCATTTGGGAGCAGAAACTGTGTGTGTCCCCTTTTCTAGTGGCTGCTGATTTATTCTTTCTCGGCTTGCTTTCCAGCCTGGAGTGCCGGCCTTCACTGTTCCTCAGCCAGAGCGGCCCTTAGATGTCCTGAGAGAGAGAGCTGAGAAGAGCTCGGTAAGAAGTCACACAAAACACACCCTTATGTCCTTAGCCTCCTTCTCAGAACATGAGTCCCTCCTGGTGTGTGAAAAGGGGGTAGGATATGGAAACCTAGTTCCATGAAGAAATGCCCAAGGGAGTGGACACTTTTAGCTTGGAGAAGAGAAAACTGAGGTAAACATGGAGGTGAGCCCTCTTCCTGTGCAGCTGCCTTCACCAGCCCTGGTGTTCTCCAGATGTTTTGGACCACAACCTGCACCAGCCCCAGCCAGCTGTAGCCCAAAACAACAAGGGAACCAGGGTAGTGAAGGACTGCCATGTTTGGAATAGGGAAAGATCTTGTCTCTGGTATCACCCAGGGGAGGATAGGTAGATTTCAGGTGAACATCTAGAAGCTTAATGACAACACCACCAGTTCAGCAATGGGACAGTGCATGTTTGCAGCAGGGGCAACGTGAAGTTAGGGTTAAAAACCACTGGTTCATGTTGGGTGTTATCCACGTTAGGCAGTCCTGTTTCCTACGTGACTGGTTGGGACGGCTGGCGTGGAGTGGATAACCGGAGGGTAGAAGCCTTTGTCTTCTGCAGCCCTGTTTAGGGAAGCTTTTAATGTTGAATAGACTATTGTATTTTAATATTCTGTTGGAAGCCGCCCAGAGTGGCTGGGGAAACCCAGCCAGATGGGTGGGGTATAAATAATAAATCATTATTATTATGCAGTGCCAGCTGTACCTGTGCCCTGACCTGGATGCCTTCGAAGAGGATGGGAAGCCTCTTCCATTGGGATTGGCAGGTGACCACCAGCGCTCCAACGCTGCCTTGGCCCTCCAGCTCTCTCACATGTGGCTTGGACAGCAGGGGTATCTGGGTGAGTGGAAGGAGTCATTTTTCACTTTTGGGGGCAGGGCGGGGCTGTGCCCCTCAAAACAACTTCCAATCCATAACTGGAACGCTCAGGTATAAGATGGAGTAGCCGTGAGAATATGCCATGCTACAATGTTGGAAAAGCATACAACTCCACTGTCGTGTCTGAATTGACTCTGTACATAGCAGCAAAGCAAGGGTGGGGATCCACAGGCCTGGGAGCAGAATGTGTCCCTCCAGGCCTTCTGTCTGGCCCTCAGCACTCTTTCTGGGACACATCCCATCCCCAGCTACATGTCTTGCAAGCCCTACCTTGCAGCCTCTTTGAAAGATTACTCTTGCCATGCTGGAATGTGTTCTTGGACTCTGATAATGTCTCTCGCTTGCCTGCATGGAAGATAAGAGAATTATTATTATTATTATTATTATTATTATTATTATTATTATTATTATTATTATTTTATTATTTATACCCCACCCATCTGGCTGGGTTTCCCCAGTCACTCTGGGCAGCTTCCAACAAAATATTAAAATACAATAACCTAATAAACATTAAAAGCTTCCGTAAAGAGGGCTGCCTTCAGGTGTCTTCTAAAGGTCTGATAGTTGTTTCTCTCTTTGACATCTTGTGAGAGGGCGTTCCACAGGGAATGTGCCACTACTGAGAAGGCCCTCTGCCTGGTTCCCTTGGCTTCTCGCAGTGAGGGAACCGCCAGAAGGCCCTCAGAGCTGGACCTCAGTGTCCGGGCAGAATGATGGGGGTGGAGACGCTCCTTCAGGTATACTGGGCCGAGGCCTGTGCTAAGTCTTTGTAGAAACCATCATGTTGTGTTGTTCTTGCTTGTAAAAGCAGTTGGTGGCTCTTGTTGCATTAGTCAATGGGCCAGAGAGTCCTTTACTTTGACTTGCTCCTACAGTGGTGAGGGTAGCTGATGGGTCTCAAGCCCTCAGTGAGTTAGGGACTTGTCTATCACCTGCATGCGTGATAGCAGATTGAGCGGATGGGTAGGTCCAACGGTCATGAAGGCGGTTTCTGTACATGCTATAGAGAGACGTGAGATGGGGCTCATCAGCCTGGGAAGGTAGCCCATATAGGAAGAGGAAATCTCTGACCCTAAACTTCCACAGCCTTGCAGGACATCTTCAGGAGAAGAAAAGGCTAAGGAGTAAACCCTACACAAATTCAGAGTAGAGTCCATAAGATGGTTGGATGGCACCTTGTACACCTCCTTTTGGCAACACTCTGCAGCCAAGTGGGGGCCATATGCTTTCCTTTCCTTCGGACCATATCAGCAAGGCCGAGGGGGGTTCTTGTCGTCTGGGCATCCCAGGACCTCCATACACATTGCCCAGGCTTGCTCCTACAGTCCCTGGGGGCAATTGGAGCTGAGTGTTTTTTTCAGACAGGGAGGGGGCAAGTGAGCTTCTCCTTTTGGCGTGGTGGCCATTGGTTGGTCTTATTCTTCCTGGGAGCGAAGGGCATGTAGCCTCCCAGTGACCCCGGGTTACTAGAGATTGCAAGTGGAGAAAGCGTTCTTGTGTTCTGGCTCCGCTCGTAGACTTCGCATTGAAGCATCTGGTTGGCCACTGGGAGAACTGGGTGCTGGAGTACATGGGTCTGTGGCCTGATCCAGCAAGCAGGCTCCTCAGCTGTCCTTAGACACCAGAGCGTATGCTTCTCTTCTGGCCACTGGAGGCTGCGCAAGCAGGGCCACGCCCCACAATCTTAGTCTGCTCTCGGCCAGCACCTATCTGCTTGCCTTCCTACTCTCATTGAGGCCAGGGGTTGGTGCTGACGGCAAGCCTCCTCCCCTTTAGTCTCAGTGTTGCACCATGTAGAACGGAGCAGGAGGAGAATGGGGACAAACTAAGACTAGTTGGCTGTGGCGCCACCTGCTGTTTGTCTCCCTGCCTTCCACCCTACCAGCTCTAACAGACACCACCCATCACTGCTTCTGTTCTTCAGTGTCTGGGCATGCGGAAGATCACAGGCTCGATCCCTGTCATCTCCAGGTAAGGCTGGGAAATAATTCTCTGCTTGAAACCCTTGAGAGCCACTGTCAGTAAATGCTGACTACATACAGGGCAGGATGGGCAGGTGGTCTCACCCGAATAAGGCAGCCCCTTACACATAACTTACATAACTCAGTTATGTGTAAGTTTGACTTATTATCTTGACATTGTTGTGTTTTAACTTTGAAATAAAAATAATTTAAAAAAATGCAGTTCACTTACAGCACAAAAAAATAGGCTGTATGAAATAATACTTTAGAATTCAGTCTTTTAAAAGCCATGGGGGGGGGGGGGGCTGGGTCAGGGTCTTAAGCCCAGTTTGGTCCAGCAAGTAGAGACATCTGGCAATACATTAGCCTGCCTCCCCAGAGCACGTGGTCTCACATTGGTTGGTTATTGGGACTGGCACCATCCACATGTGAGGATAGCTGGATGTGTAGGAAACTAACTTTCCTGGGGGCTATAGTTGGGAAGAGAGCGAACTGATACCAGTCCGCTTTGCAAGGTTGTTATAAAGGTAATGCCTATAATTTTAAAGATTTAGGTCCTACCTTAATCACAAACGCTTTAAAGTGGCTAAGTTTGATATGATGATGATGATAATGATGATGATGATGATGATGATGATGATAATAATAATAATAATAATAATAATAATATATTATTTATACCCCACCCATCTGGCTGGGTTTCCCCAGCCACTCTGGGTGGCTCCCAACAGAAGATTAAAAGCATAATAAAATGTCAGACATTAAAAACTAGAGCATGCACCACTCTGCCGAGACCGTCCACAGGCAGGTAGGGTCTCAGCCAGCATATCAGATGGAGCTGGTAGACAGCTTCCCTGGACACAGAATTGACTTACACCTCCATGGACAGCTGTGAGTCCAAGATGACTCCCAGGCTGTGCACCTGGTCCTTCAGGGGCACAGTTACCCCGTTCAGGACCAGGGAGTCCTCCACACTCGCTCGCCCCAAAACAGTACTTCTGTTTGTCAGGATTCAACCTCAATCAGCTGCCATCCATCCGCCTCCAGACACTCACACAGGACTTTCACGGCCTTCACTGGTTCTGAGAGCTAGAGTGCGAAAGTCTGGAGTTCTTGTAGAGTTTTGTGCCTCTCAAAGACCTCCTCCTTGCTGATTTTTAAAAATATCTTTTTAACAGTGACTTAAATGGGGCTCAAGATATAAACTCTATTAATTTAGTGATAGCCTCATCGGCTGCCTTTGATTGCTGTTTTTGTCTTTCTCATTAGCGTGTTTGTGCTGAAGGCTTTCGGATATAAATAAATGAATTTTTAAAAATTAGGATTGCAGCAAACACTTAAGTGTTCACTAACAGAGAAGAGGGTGGCTTTTTCTGTGTCTGGACAGAGATTGGTGAGCTGAAGGCCCCCTGGTTGAGCTCAGAGCTGCCGGCAAAGAGATCTCCACCATTGGCCCCTGTCTTCAAGCCAGAAGAAGCCATGCTGCAAGGTGAGTTTCTCCTTCTATCTTGGCTCCTCCAATGCTCTAAAAAAGGGGGTCACGGGCCTTTCCCTTGGCTGTTTTCCCACACACTGCTGTTGCCTTTGACTTTTGGCAAGCGGTAGTTTGACCCAGTGTGAACATTTTGCTTTCGCATAAACAACAGTGTAGACACGTTTAGCCTCCTTGGCTTTCCTGTCAATGACTTCAAAGGAGGCAGCTCCCACGCAAATGGATGCGGAAGGCAAGGCGTGATACGAAAAGAATGAATTCAAAAATATTTAATCGCTCAAGGCAAGGTCTCAGCAAGAATTATGGCTTACCTTCCCTCAGAACTTGAGGAAACCAACAATTCATGCTTTTGAGGTGGCGATTCCTATCTTGGTGTGTTCTGCCTCTGTTCCGTCAGTTCCCACATTAGACAAAGGAGAAAGAGTGCAGAGTACGTGCTTTTCCCAGCCTCCAGCATCCGCAGTTAGCGCCACGGTGGCGAACTTGCAGCCCCTCCAGATGTTGAATTCCCAACTCTCACCCGGCCCAACCAGCATGGCCAATGCTCAGGGATGATGGCTGGTGTAGATCAACAACCTCTGGAGGACCACAGGTTATCCACACACAGGTACAGACACAGATGTTTGAAAGGATTTTGTATTTTGTGTGTGTCTGGCTGGTTGAGTTCTAAAGCTCATCTTCTGGCCCTAATGTTATGAAGGAAAATGTGTAAGAAACAACCTCTACACTGCTTGATCCAGAGTTTTGCACTCAAGGAATGGTGGCAGTAATATGCTAAAACAGGTCTGGCTTCAGGCATGAGGGTGTACAGGGCAAAATTCCCTCTAGTGAACCCTTTGCTACTTTAGTGGGTTTTGCGCAGCTGACCGAGGAGGCAGTGCCCAAACAACTGGATCCAGGAACCACTGTTTTAACTTTCCACAACGATCCTCATGGAGCCTTGCTCCAAAGTTTTGTGGGAAATTAAGGCAACAGCTACTGGACCCATACACTGCCCCCTCCAAAGAAGATCGTCACTGGACAGGCATCAGCATCGGGCTCACTTTCAGGCCCTGGGGCCCTGTCAGATGCCGCAGAGCGCTGTGTGCTGATGCCAGACCTGTGCTGAAATCAAAATCTGTGGCAGGGATTAAATCCACCATTCCACTTGCTGTATTCTGGGAATATCAAAAGCCAATGAAACATTGTGCCTCCTTCCAGAAGTTGTCTTGGTTGGGGCCTTGCTGTGTCTCCCAAGAAAAGGGCAGTTCCACCACTATGGACCAGCTTCTAAGAATACTTTCTGCGTGCATTGGGTTGTCCTCCTCAGAGTGGACCCATTGAAATGGATGAGCATGGCTACCTTGGTAACGTTAATTTCAGTGGGTCTACTCTGAGAAGAATCTAGCTGGGTTACAGCCCAGTTGACTTTCCTTCTCTCTCCATGCCAAGGAAGTAGGCTTGGAAGGGGGTCATTTGCAGCACAGATCTGCTTTTGAAGACTCGCTAGCTCAGCCATAGGCAAACTCTGGCCCTCCAGATGTTTGGGACTACAATTCCCATCATCCCTGACCACTGGTCCTGTTAGCGAGGGATGATGGGAATTATAGTCCCAAACATCTGGAAGGCCGGAGTTTGTCCATGCCTGCACTAGCTGCTAACTGCGCCTTCTCTTAGCTTGTCAAAAGGCTGGATTGTCATGAAATTAGTAGAGTGCAAGAAGAATGACTTGCTAATAGAAAAGGCCCTGTTAGCTGCATAGTCTGCAGACTATGTTCACCTTATGATGCTATGGAAAAGAGCCTACATTGTGGTGGGCCTTAGCCCAGGGAACTGGTAGATGGGTTGTTATCTGCACCAGCCCTCAGGGACCAAGTCTGGCAAGTGAGCAGAGCCCAAATCATTTGACCGCACAGTGACATCAGATGATCTCTCCCTCTGCCTCTGAAGGTCTTGCTGTTCCATTTTCAAAGCACTGTTTTTTAAGTAATCTTGTTTTATTTATAGTATTGAAATATGTGGGGTTTTTTGTATTTTGTATGTTGCTTTGTTAGGGACGCGGGTGGCTCTGTGGGTAAAACCTCAGTGCCTAGGACTTGCCAATCGCATGGTTGGCAGTTCGAATCCCTGTGACGGGGTGAGCTCCCGTCTTCGGTCCCAGCTCCTGCCCACCTAGCAGTTCGAAAGCACTCTTAAGTGCAAGTAGATGAATAGGTACCGCTTTATAGCGGGAAGGTAAACGGCGTTTCCGTGTGCGGCGCTGGTGCTGGCTCGCCAGAGCAGCTCCTTCACGCTGGCCACGTGACCCGGAAGTGTCTTTGGACAGTGCTCTTAAGTGAGATGGGCGCACAACCTAGAGTCGGACACCACTGGCCCCTACAGGCATGGGTACCTTTACCTTTTTATGTTGCTTTGTTGTTACGATTTTTTTTTTTGTAGTGTTTGTTTCTTTGTTGTAGGCCGCTGAGCATTATTTTTGTGTGTGGAAAAGTGGTATAGAAATAAAAGGAATGAACGAAGAACTGTCTTGTGGAGCACTTTGAATGGGTCTTTGTGGACACTGCAGATCATCTGCTTAGGGGTTCCTGCAAAACTCCTTTCAGCTGAACCAGGTTTTTACGTGCCCCTTGACACTTGATGTCAACTATGCTGTTGGATGTAGGGGAACCGGGCATGGCTCAGCTGACATGGACCAAACTGCTGTTGCCTTTGACTTTTGGCAAGCGGTAGTTTGACCCAGTGCGAACATTTTGCTTTCGCATAAAGTAAACAACAGTGTAGACACGTTTCGCCTCCTTGGCTTTCCTGTCAATGACTTCAAAGGAGGCAGCTCCCACGCAAATGGATGCGGAAGGCAAGGCGTGATACGAAAAGAATGAATTCAAAAATATTTAATTGCTCAAGGCAATGTCGCAGCAAGAATTATGGCTTACCTTCCCTCAGAACTTGAGGAAACCAACAATGCAGGCTTTTGAGGTGGCGATTCCTATCTTGGTGTGTTCTGCCTCTGTTCCGTCAGTTCCCACATTAGACAAAGGAGAAAGAGTGCAGAGTACGTGCTTTTCCCAGCCTCCAGCATCCGCAGTTAGCGCCACGGTGGCGAACTTGCAGCCCCTCCAGATGTTGAATTCCCAACTCTCACCCGGCCCAACCAGCATGGCCAATGCTCAGGGATGATGGCTGGTGTAGATCAACAACATCTGGAGGACCACAGGTTATCCACACACAGACACAGATGTTTGAAAGGATTTTGTATTTTGTGTGTGTCTGGCTGGTTGACTTTTAAAGCTCATTTTCTGGTCCTAATGTTATGAAGGAAAACGTGTAAGAAACAGCCTCTACACTGCTTGATCCAGAGTTTTGCACTCAAGGAATGTTGGCTGTAATATGCTAAAACATGTCTAGCTGTGAACCTTTGTTACTTTAGTGGTTTTTGTCCAGCTGACCGAGGAGGCATAGTATTGAAATGTATTTTTTTTTGTATTTTGTATGTTGCTTTGTTGTTACGAAATTGTTTTTTGTAGTGTTTGTTTCTTTGTTGTAGGCCGCTGAGCATGATTTTTGTGTGTAGAAAAGTGGTATAGAGATAAAATGAATGAACGAATGACTGTCTTGCGGAGCACTTTGAATGGGACTTTGTAGGCACTGCCGTTCATCTGCTTAGCGGTTCCTGCAAAACTCCTTTCAGCTGGACCAGGTTTTTTATTTGCCCCACACTTAATGTTAAATATGCTGTTGGGTGTGGGGGAACTGGGCGTGGCTCAGCTGACATGGACCAGTCCAGGCTGAGGCGGCAAAGACTCCTCACCTTTGCTATGAAACAACTTCCTCTCATGAGCTCATGCGCCACAAACGTTTTGGTGCTTCCAGCCTCTGTTGGAAACATCTATCCACTAGTACATTCCCAGACTATTAACGCCCTGATTTTTAGCACCCTGATTTCTGTGATTGTTAATAATTTACTAATGTTTTATGGGTGTGTGATTTATACATTTTTTTATTACTTAGTGTTTTGTTATTGCACTGGTAGAGAATGGCTTTGGGTCCTCTCTGGAGTGAAAGGCTGGGTTTTTTACCGTATTTTTGGCTCTATAAGACTCACTTTTTGCCTCCTAAAAAGTAAGGGGGGATGTGTGTGCATCTTATGGAGCGAATGCAGGCTGTGCAGCTATCCCAGAAGCCAGAACAGCAAGAGGGATTGCTGCTTTCACTGCATAGCGATCCCTCTTGCTGTTCTGGCTTCAGAATATTTTTTTTCTTGTTTTCCTCCTCCAAAAACTAGGTGCATCTTGTGGTCTGGTGCGTCTTATAGAGCGAAAAATATGGCAATTTATTTTTCTGTCTCATCATGTACTACTTTCCTCAGGGGAAATGGGGAAGATGCGAACGTAGCAGCAGATACAAATAAAGGCCTGTGTAGGTCTTGTTGTACAGGGCATTGTTCCTGCTTAGCCTCCACCTCTGTCTGTTTTGCTCTCCAGGGTTGCAGGAAGCCGTGTGGCTCGGTCGAAACCAGGTGCTGCACCACGGTCCCGTGACGTGGTACATCGATGGGGCCCACACCACCAGCAGTATACAGGCCTGCGTCCGCTGGTTTCGCAAAGCTGCCCTGAATGAGGAGAAGCCTGCAGAGTAAGCGAGGGTTTGGCTGGGGTCTCTTTCCATTCTGAGCCTCTACTGCTTAGAATAGCCTTATCCTGAATAAATTTGTCTGATCCTCTTTTAAAGAAATTGGTGGCCGTCCTTATAACTTGTGAGATCTTCTGGCCTTCTGAGTGTCTGTCTTCCACTGAGCTGGGCTGGTGGTGAATAGATCATGAGACCTGACTCTTTCCTTGCCTTTGCAGCGGTTCTGAAGTCCGGGTGCTGCTCTTCAACGTGACAGGCGATCGTGATACTGCCGCTCTGCTTAAGCTGCTGCTGGTGAGTTTTCTTGTTTGCTTCCCTCCCCCTTAAAAAATAGGAGGGGGGGGAAGTGCCTCACTCTGCTTTAACATGGCTTTCAGGACAACCATCAAACCATTACAAAAATAATAATAGTAATATTAAATGATTTGGAAACAAAGGTCAGCGGCCATTAAAGCAGCAGGGGAAAATGAAATTCATCAGCTTATGTGCAGAATAAATGTAAGAGCTCTGCTGACACTGTGAATGGTCTGGGAAATAATACAGTGCGGTATATGCTTCCCTGGTGGCAAAAGGACATAAAGTGTGCCCTCAGCCATGACTCCTTGAGGAAAACATTCCACAAATGGGGTTTCCTCAAGCCGACCTACCCCTTTAGAGGCTCTGCTTTCTGGCCAATCAGTTAGATTTGAAAATGCCAATGCAGCCTTTGCCAAGCTGGTGCCCTTGAGATGTTTTGGGACTGATAGGAGTTGTAAATCAAGACTGGTGAAGGCTGCACCAGAGACGGGGCCTTATAAGAGGTGTCCCCCTCATGTGTGGAACTTCCTCCTGAGGGTCATAGGGCTGGCATCCATCATAACTGGCTTCCAAGTGTTTCAGCTGAAATGCTTCTATCATTATTTAAAGGTTAAGGACCCCTGTCAGCTAAGTCCAGTCGCAGACGACTCTGGGGTTGCACGCTCATCTTGCTCTATAGGCCGAGGGAGCCAGCATTTGTCCGCAGACAGTTTTTCCAGGTCATGTGGCCAGCATGACTAATCTGCTTCTGGTGAAACCAGAGCAGCGCACGGAAACCTCGTTTACCTTCCCGCCGGAGTGGTACCTATTGATCTACTTCCACTTTGACGTGCTTTCGAACTGCTAGGTTGGCAGGAGCAGGGACCGAACAACGGGAGCTTACCCTGTCGTGGGGATTCGAACCGCCAACCTTCCAATTGGGAAGCCCAAAGCTCAGTGGTATACACCACAGCGCCACCCGCATCCCCCAATCATTATTTCCCCCCCCTACATTTACAACCTTTCCTTCAGCTATTGCAGGATTCAGCAGCCAGGTTGCTCACTTGGACAAGACGGTCTGAGCACATAGATCCTGGGCACTGGCTGTTGATTAGTTTCCAGGCCCAGTTCAAAAGTGCTGGTTTTTATCTATAAAGTTGTATGCTGCTCAAGACCCTGATGCCTCAAAGACCACCTCTCTTCATATGTGCCCCCTGAAGGCACATATGGAGGTCTGCTTGTAGGTTGGCAACATGAAAACAAGCCTTTTCAGTGGTGGCTCCCCATTTATGGAATGTTCTCCAATGGAGGCCTGCCTGGTGCCATTAGTACATATATTTAAGTGCCAGACAAAAACACACATCTTTCATCAGGTCTATGGCTTTTTTGCACAGGTGGGATCTTTTAAGGATTTTTTAAAATGCTGGTCTTAATGCATTTGGGTTTGGGTTTTTGCTTAAAATATGGTAAGTCACTTTGAGTTGCTGTGGTAAACAAATAGAAAAGAGTGACTAATAAATTTAATAAATAAGTAAGAAAACTATTCCTGACATGCTGTGTTTCCACATGTAAAGGTTTGTTCGGGGTGGGGAACCTGTAGCCCTCCAGATGTTGTTGGAATGCAGCTTCACCATCTCTGACCATTGGCCATGGTAGCAGGAGCTGCTGGGGGTTGGCATTCAGCAACACCTGTAGGGCCACAGTTGCCCTATCCCTGCTTTGTATATCCTGCGGTTCACTGAGACATAAGACATGCTGTGGTGCAGTCCAAGCCAGATTCAACCTTTGCTTTCTCCCTCACAGGTGTGAATCAGTGCAGTGGCTGCTTTTATAATCTTTATTCCTCTTACATTTTCAGCCTTGCCAGTTTGACTATGCCGTTTTCTGCCCCAATTTCACCGAAGTGTCCACCGTGGGAAATGCAGGTCAGTCACAGGGCAGGGTTGGTAAATCGCTAATGAAATATGGCCACATGGAGTTGGGCTAGATCAGCTGTGGGGACCTTTGGTCCCTGCATTGCGGGGCGTTGGACTAAATGACCCTTGGCTCCCTTCCAACTCTATGATTCTAGATGTTGAGGTGCAGCTCCTATCACCCCTGGCCAGGAGCTGATGGGAGTTGTACTCCAGTGACATCTGGAGGGCTAAAGGTAGACCTTCTTTGCTATAATTATAATCTCTCTCCCACTCCTATTTAAATAACTGCAAATGCCCCTCATTGGTTTTCATTAGCTTAAGCGTGCAGGGTTTTAATGCTGTATTGATTTGGGAATCATACTGTCAGAGCTGGCTCCGGGTCCCAGCTCACCAAGGACCAACGCTAGCCGGTAGTACAGTATCAAAGTCTTTATTGAAGAATAGTGTCCATTTACAAGTCTCAGCGTCCCAGCTCTACGTCTGAGCTTTAGACCGGCGAAGCTCTATCTGGATCTCCGCCCCCTGTGCACCAGCTTAACACTCTAATCTTACTCCACCTCTTCCTTCTCTCTCTCTTCCTCTGGGTCTTACTACCCCCCGGTGTCTCTTCCCTCCTGGACTCTTCTGACGCAGAGCTTGACCCCTCTGACTCCTCCCCCTCTCTTCGGCGGGCTTTAGGACCTGGCTCCTTACCCGGGCTGCCCACCTTGCCGCCCTCCTGTACATTTGAACTTGGCGCGCGCGCGCGTTTAACTTTCCTGATGACCGTTTCCTCGCTCCCTGACGAGGGTGTGGCCACTCCTGCCTCACGTTCTCCCTCTGCCTGCGCGCTCCCTGATCCCGATGCCTTGGACTCCTCCCCCCTACTGCACTCTGGGGGGGAAGCTGGTCCGGATTTCCAGCTGTTACTCTCTGAGTCCCCTCTGGCCCCTTCTTCCCGAGGTGTCCCCCTTGCCCTGACCATGGGGGCCCCTTTCTGTGAATCCTCCGAGTCACTGGAGAGACTCAGAGACCTCGGACTACTGTCGTCGCTGACATTTCCTTCAGACTCCTCCCCCTCGCTCTCCGTTTCCTGCCTCTCCTGCGACTCTTCTCCTGAACCCCTGACATCCATCCCCCCCTCGAAGCCCCCCCTTCCCCCCTCCCCTTCCTCCGGCGGGGGTGCTGGGTGCTCCGTCGTTGTGGGGGTGAATGGTGGATACAGTTCGTCCCCCGTGGCGTGCATCCAGTTAGAGAAATCCGGCTCGTCCTCCATGTCTTCGCCGACCTCGTTCTCCTCTGCTTCCATCTCCGTGCCGCCATGCTCAAACCCCACGTCCTCCCCCATCACGTCCATGTCCCTCTCACCCTCGTTCCCCTCTGGGTCCGTTGCCTGCCAAGGGCCCCTCAGCCACCTCTCTTCTCCTCGATTGTCCCACCAAAAGGAGCGGTCTGAGGCAAACCCCGAGGGCGAGTCCTCCGGTGAACGTGTTTCTAATGCTGGTTCTTCGTCCGAGGTGAATCCCTGGAACGTGCTGGTAGAAAGCGTGGGTGTGAAAAGCCAGTCGTCGAAATACTCGGCTGGCATGGGCCTGTGTGGGAACAAGGCATGAAACTCCTCTTTGAGGAGAGGCTCGTCCAGGGCATAGTCCGGCACCCAACTGTTGGCGCTGGCCGGGGTACCTTCCCTTGCGAGAAAATATTCTACTCCCTCTTCCCCCCATCTCGAGTCCAAAATCTCTGTGACCTGGTTGATGGGTTCCCTACTTGGCGACTCCCTCCTTGGGGGGATCTCCCTATACTGGTCTGGTGCCGTGCCCTGCGCCTGAAATCGGTGAGGCGCTTTGTAGGGCGTGAGCACCGACCTATGGAATACTGGGTGCATTCTGGATCCTTCCGGAAGTGTCAACCGGAAGGCCACCGGATTGATCTGTGCCTCAACCAGGTAAGGTCCTAGCTGCTTATGTCCGAGTTTCTTCTTAGCTAAGGATCTGGTCGGCACTGCGTGGGCCGCTAACCACACCCAGTCACCCACCTGTATGTCTTCCCCAACCCTTCTGTGCTTGTCAGCCTGCAGTTTGTATGCGTGCTTTGCAAGCTCTAACTGCCTCCTAAGCTGCTCGTGGACTTCCTGCAATTCCGCCGCCAAGACTTCCGCTGCCTGTGGCTCCCCCTCCCCTAGTCTCTCTAATCCCGGGAAGGTTCTGGGATGCCTCCCGTTGTTGGCGAAGAACGGCGTCACCCCTGTGGACACGTGCTTCGTGTTGTTGTAGGCGAACTCAGCGAGCGGCAGGTAGTCCACCCATGTCGTCGGCTGTTGATTTGCGTAGCATCTCAGGTACTGCTGCATGATGGCGTTGACGCGCTCCGCTTGTCCGTTGGTCTGCGGGTGTCTCGCCGACGCTAGGTTGATCTTGACGTTCAGGAAACCCATCAGCTTCTGCCAGAAGCTCGAAATGAACTGGCGCCCCCTGTCGGACAAGATAGACCGTGGCAGTCCATGCACTCTGAAGACGTGGTCTATGAACAGTTTGGCAGTCTGTTCTGCCGTGGCCACCTTCGCGCACGGAATGAAGTGGGCCATTTTAGTGAACATGTCCACCACCACTAGCACTGCCGTTTTACCCCTCGAGCTGGGTAAATCCGTGACAAAGTCCAGTGCCACCCTCTCCCACGGTTCGCTCGGGGTCTGCAGCGGTTCGAGCAGTCCTGCCGGAGGTTTGTGTACTGACTTGGCCCTTTGGCAGGTGTCGCACCTCGAGACGTACTCCGCGACTTCCCCCCTCATCTTGGGCCACCAGAAATCTCTGGCAACGAGTTCCGCCGTCTTCTCTTTGCCGAAGTGCCCGGCGGTTGGCGCGTCGTGTAACTGTTGCAGCACTTTCGCACGGAGCTTATCTCCCGGTACATAGAGTGCTCCTCTGCGGATGAGCAATCCGTCTCGTATTTGGAACTCGTCGTTTTTCACCGTGCCCTTGCGCACCTCCTCCATCTTGGCTAGAGCGAAGGAGTCCTCCTGCAGTGCTCGACGGACCGCCTCTATGTCCACAGTTGCGGAAGCGCACGCCCAGGCTTTCTGGGCGAAAATGTGTTTGGCCGCTGCTGGCGCCGCTTCTTCGAGGTATTGCGGCTTTCTGGACAGTGCATCTGCCATGATGTTGTTGTCGCCTGGGATGTATTCTATCCTGAAGTCGAAATCCGCAAAGAACTCCGCCCATCTGATGTGCCGCTGGTTCAGGAACCTTGCCGTGCGCCAGTACTCCAAGTTCTTATGATCCGTGCGAACCTGCACCGTGTGTTTGGCCCCGATGAGGAAGTGCCGCCACGCCTTGAATGCTGCATGAATGGCCAGCAACTCCCTGTCCCAGATGGTGTAGTTCTGCTCTGACTTGCTGAGCTTCCTGGAGTAGAAGGCACACGGGCGCCAGTCCCCCTGCGGGTCCTCCTGCAACAGTACGGCGCCCACGGCTCTGTCTGAGGCGTCCGTCTCAACCCTCAGCGGTTTGCCGGGATTCACATGCAGTAGCTGCCCTTCGGACGAGAAGAGACGCTTGAGGTTCTGGAAGGACTGCTCCGCTTGCTCCGTCCAGATGAACTTCTTCTTCTTGGAGCTGAGCGTGTCGGTAATGGCCGCTGTCTGCATTGCGAACCCCTTGATGAACTTGCGGTAAAAGTTGGCAAACCCCACAAACCTCTGGACCTCCTTCCGATTGCGCGGGCTCTTCCAATCCAACACCGCGCGAACCTTGGCGCTGTCCATGGCGAGCCCCTTGTCCGACAGCTTGTAGCCCAGGAAATCCACCTCCTTCCTGTCGAACTGGCACTTCTCCAGCTTTGCGTATAGCCGATGCTCCTGCAGTCGCTGCAGAACCTCCTTGACGTCCCCCTCGTGGGTCTCCTCAGATTCTGAGAATATCAGGATGTCGTCCAAGAAGCAGACGCATTTCTTGTAGAGAAGACCCGCCAGGACGTGATGCATGAACGCTTGAAAACAGTGGGCGCCATTTTGTAAACCGAAGGGCATAACTCTGTATTCATATGTGCCCAGGGGCGTGAACATGGCAGTCTTCCACTCGTCCCCCTCCCGTATGCGAATCAGGTTGTACGCCCCTCTCAGATCCAACTTTGTAAAAACGCGTCCTTTCCTCACCGTTGCAAGCAGGTCATCTATTTTGGGCATTGGAAAGGCTGTGGGCTTGGTCTTTGAATTTAAGAGCCTGAAATCCACTACAAGTCTTTTTGGGGGCGTGTCCTTTTTCTTCACAAAGAATACAGGACTGCCCCCCGCTGCCTTCGACTCCCGGATGAAACCGCGCTTCAAGTTGAGGTCTATGAACTCCTTGAGCTCCTGCAGCTCGTCTTCAGACATGGAATACAGTTTCCCTGCTGGCAGCGTCGCCCCTGGCAGGAGGTCAATCTGGCAGTCATAGGGCCTGTGGGGAGGCAGCTTGTCCGCTTCCTTCTCGCAGAAAACCTCCAAAAACGCTGCGTACTTGCGTGGCACTGCTTGCAGCGTGCTCAATTGTAGCTGCGTGTCTTCCCCTCCTTCTTCCGGGCTATGAAGAATGCAATGTTCCGCGCAATAGGAGGAACCGAAGGTCAATTGGCGCTGATACCACGCCAATGCTGGGCTGTGCCTGTGCAGCCAACTCATGCCCAACACTACCGGCGTGCCTGACAGTTTGGTGACGTTGAAGCTGATGACCTCTTGGTGGTTCCCAATCCGCATCACCATTGGTTGCGTTTGTTGCACCACCTGCCCCCCTAACAAGTCTCTGCCATCCACTGTGACAACCTTCAGGGGCAGTGTGGCTGGCAGCAGTGGTATATTGTGTTGCTGAATAAAATCCAGTCCTATAAAGTCGGCGTTGCTGCCGGAGTCAATGGTGATCGGCACTTCCAGAGTGCTTCCGTTGGGCAGTTGGAGAGACGCTGTAAGCTGCACCACTGGTTTGGGTGGGAGGGGGTCTGTGGGTTGCAAAAGTGCTGGGGATTGTTTCATTGATTTGTCTGGCTGGACCCCAGTACCTCTTCCTCCAGCCAGACTCTGTCGTTTCCCTGCTGCGTTGCTTCTGTCACTGTTGCCGATGCTGCAGTATGCTTGTGGAGCCTCTGGGGACACTCTTTCGCCATGTGTTGAGCACTGTCGCAGATGTAGCACTTCCTGTTCCCTCTAGGAGGCTTCGGTTTGACTGCTCCCGGCGTGAGGGCTCTGGTAGCTGACTGAGCCCTGGCACCTCCGAGTTCCATCGGTTCCTCTCCCCCTCCCTGTGAGGGCGTGGACTGCGCACGCGCTGCTTCTTTGGGATAGAAGGGAGGTGCTCTGGCTGGTGCCCTTCCCCAACGTCCTTCTTCTCTGTTGTAAGGACGTTCCTCCAGATGCACCCCGATCTCCAGAGCCCTCTGGACCACTTCCTGGGTGCTCCTTGGCCTCTCCCCCCTTCCAATTTCGGCTTTTACTTCTGCATTCAAGCCCTCCCAAAAGAGATCTCTCACTGGCACAGAAGCTTTGTCCCATCCCAGTGCATGAACCAGTCCGAAGAAACGCGTATGGTACTGACGCACGCTGGCTTTGCCTTGCTTAAGTCCATGTATGTCTCTCCTGGCAATATCAACGTCTATCTTTGATAAAAAACACGAGTCCATAGCTTTAATGAAAGCCTTCGCGTCTTGGAGCGCCGGATCATTGTCCCTCCATAAATTTCTCAGCCACGTTTTGGCTTCACCATGCAAATGGGATAGGATAAACCCCACTTTCTCTCTTTCATCTCTAAAGTCTTTGTCAAGCAGATCCAGCGCAAACAACAGGTCTGCTCTAAAGTTGGGGTACTGCTGTAAACTCCCGTCAAAATGGGATACAAGGCTGCCTCCCCTCTTTCCCAATCCAATGCCCTCTGCTCTGGATCCAGGTGGCCCCTGTTTGGAAATCACGTCCAATCTTACTTGGAGATCCCGGTAGGCGCTACTCATTTCCTCCTCTCTTTTTCTGGATGCAATTACCTCCGTGCTGAGTCGTGTCACAGCTTCTTGCAGGGCTGATATCTGCTCTTCCGTCGTCATCTTGCCTGAGTTTTGTGAGCTGGAAGCACCCCTCCTCTGCCCTCGCTGCGTCAACTCACGTGGCGAGGTTCTTGGTGCCAAAACTTTAAAATTTGGAGATAGAGCTTACTGTCAGAGCTGGCTCCGGGTCCCAGCTCACCAAGGACCAACGCTAGCCGGTAGTACAGTATCAAAGTCTTTATTGAAGAATAGTGTCCATTTACAAGTCTCAGCGTCCCAGCTCTACGTCTGAGCTTTAGACCGGCGAAGCTCTATCTGGATCTCCGCCCCCTGTGCACCAGCTTAACACTCTAATCTTACTCCACCTCTTCCTTCTCTCTCTCTTCCTCTGGGTCTTACTACCCCCCGGTGTCTCTTCCCTCCTGGACTCTTCTGACGCAGAGCTTGACCCCTCTGACTCCTCCCCCTCTCTTCGGCGGGCTTTAGGACCTGGCTCCTTACCCGGGCTGCCCACCTTGCCGCCCTCCTGTACATTTGAACTTGGCGCGCGCGCGCGTTTAACTTTCCTGATGACCGTTTCCTCGCTCCCTGACGAGGGTGTGGCCACTCCTGCCTCACGTTCTCCCTCTGCCTGCGCGCTCCCTGATCCCGATGCCTTGGACTCCTCCCCCCTACTGCACTCTGGGGGGGAAGCTGGTCCGGATTTCCAGCTGTTACTCTCTGAGTCCCCTCTGGCCCCTTCTTCCCGAGGTGTCCCCCTTGCCCTGACCATGGGGGCCCCTTTCTGTGAATCCTCCGAGTCACTGGAGAGACTCAGAGACCTCGGACTACTGTCGTCGCTGACATTTCCTTCAGACTCCTCCCCCTCGCTCTCCGTTTCCTGCCTCTCCTGCGACTCTTCTCCTGAACCCCTGACACATACAATATGACTTTTGCTTTAATTTACTTATTTTTTAGTTGTTGCTTTGTTAACAGTGTTTTATAGATTGTAATTGTTTTGTCGATGACTTGTTTATTATGGTATATGATTTACGCTGTATTTGTGATGTTCTATTACACTCTAGCATGTTGTTATTATTTATTGTTTGTAAGCCACTTCGGGATTATAGAAATATAATCAGTCTGTCTAGGAAATCTAGGATGGGAAAAGTGACCTGTCTGAGAGAGAAATGGGTTACCTTGTTTTCTGCAGGGGTGTTGCTAAGCAGTGGGTCCTATCCTTACTGATCCGCAGGGCAGTCGTGGACCTTCGGCCTGTAGGCCAAATACTGCCCCTGAGGCCTCTGCATTTCGCCAGCCAGGCCACACCCACCTGCCTTAGACAGACAGTGACATCCAGGTGTGGGGCAGGTAAAAGATGGGGCTGCGCTGAAAGGTTTCCAGGTGCCACAGAGCAACTAGTGGAGTGCTGTACCTTTGGCCATGCAGAGTGTACTGTAGTGGCTAGAAATGCCAAAGGCTTTGAGACAAGGGTTCGAAACCCTACTCAGCCACGAAGCTCTTTAGGCCAGTTGCTATTTTTGAGCCTAACTTGCTGGCTGCTGAGAAGATAAAATTTAGATGGGGGACCATCTGTGCTGCCCTAAACACACACACACACACACACACACACACGAGCCTTTAGAGCTGGCCATTTGTCTGTCTAGCCCATACTCTGTTTGGCAGCAGCTCTCCAGGGTCTTGGACAGAGACACCAGCTACTTGAACTTTCCATGCCAAGGTTGGCTAAACTTGAGGCCTTGTGGCATGCAGTGCACATGATGTGCCACTGAGCTATGGCCCTTCCCCATAAATAAGAGCTCACCTCAGTTTCTGTTGGGGGGTGGGATCTCCAGGGCCAATGAAGCCCACCATGCCTCCTTGTTTGGCCTATCCAAGGCTATTTCACCCAAGCCGTGCCCACCTGTCAAAGACCCTCACATCATATGGCGTCCAGTTCAGGAACAGGTGGAGGCGTAGCTCCCTACCGGAAGCAGGCGCAGCTGACCACTGGTGCTTGAAGAGCCCTGTTCAGGTGAAAGGTTGCCAGGTCCCATTGCTAAGTCAGGTGATTGACAGGCAAGTGGTTCCGCCCACCAGTCAGTGCTGGCCCATGTAGGGAAGGTGAGGTGAGGATTTATTTAGTTATTTATTTATTGCACTCCACCTTTTTCTCCAAGCAGCCCCAGGTGGCCTCATGGTTACCCCCTTTCAATCTGAACAATAGCCCTGTGAGGTAGGTGAGGCTGAGAGGCTGTGACTGCCCCACAAGGTCGCACCCAGTGAGCTTCACGGCCTAGTAGGGATGTGAACCCTGATCTCTCCCAGGTCCTAGTCCAGTACTCTAACCACTATACAGTGGTACCTTGGGTTAAGAACTTAATTCATTCTGGAGGTCCGTTCTTAACCTGAAACTGTTCTTAACCTGAAGCACCACTTTAGCTAAAGGGGCCTCCCGCTGCCGCCGCACTGTTCTCATCCTGAAGTTCTTAACCCGAGGTACTATTTCTGGGTTAGTGGAGTCTGTAACCTGAAGTGTATGTAACCTGAAGCGTATGTAACCCAAGGTACTACTGTACTACTTTGGCCAACCGTCCAAGGGAGGCTGCCCCGAAGCCGCGTTAGTGTGGGACTGGGCGGGTGGGTGGCCCTGGCATCCCTGTGACTCCACCTCCTCTTCTTTCTATTCTTTTCAAAATGGTTGTTGTGTTTGGCCTTACAGATCAGCAGAACTTCAATGTCACCCTGGAGAATGTCCTGACCCGTTGCCTGCAGAACCAGAGCCACTGGAACCGCCTGATGGAGGCGAAAGAGGGCACGGACCCCTGGCTGTCTGCCTCGCCAGAAGTGGAAGGGGTGGCTGGCTGGCTGAAGCAGGCCCCCCTGCACGGCCCCCAGCTCTTCTTCCCACCCTCAGCACGCCCACTCAACGCCAACTCCTTGGTCTTCCCTTGCATTTCCAAGGCCTTGCAGTGGATCACCCAAGGCAGGGACCCTCACTTCCAGCCTCCAGCGTCCCGGGTGCTCCACCCTCACCCCGCAGCCAGCAGCGGGGCTGTCTTGCTCAAGGAAGCGGCCACCATCCAGGTCCTGGTGACGGGGAGCTTGCACCTGGTGGGCGGTGTCTTAAAGCTGCTCAACCCATCTCTTTCGGAGTAGAGGGTGCTGTTGGACACCCCTCTCTTGAGGCCTGGGTTTGCTGCCTACTTGAAATGCCACTGGGAAGCTGGATCACGCCTTCACACTGATTTCACTGCAGCATGCAGATGGCGGGCTGCCTCCTGAGTCCATGGAACCTCTAATTCCTCCTTAAATTTTTTTTCCTGAGGAACATGGCTTGACACCTGAACAATATGGAAACCTCCTGGTCAAACATGCTATGCAAAGAAGATGCCTCCTCCAGCAACATTCTAGATGCCAGAATTCCCACCCCACCCCAGCACTGAAGTTCTACAGGTGGGGGAAATGGCCACCAGCCCACCACCCAGAGAAAGAGATTCCCCTGCCTTCTCCCCAATTTGGAAATCTTCCTCTCTTCCCTCACCCCCCTGCTTGCTTCATTGTGTGTGGCTGCTGCAGACGAAGCCCCCATCCACTACAAAGCACCCGCCTGCCCCCCAGCCACCATCCTGGGCCAAGCACAGTGTGAGTTCTCACTGGTTTGCTGGCTCTTTGTTGTCATCTCTACTGGTCTGACCAAGTCAAATGCATGGCTGGTAGCCTTTGACTGATGACTCTTGCAATGTGCCTTTAGAAAAGAATCTTACTGCTAGCCTCTTTCCTTCACCACCTCATCATCTCTCCTTCTGGAGTGCTGGGTATCAACTCAGCATTTTGGTACGGTTTTGAAACACTGTGTTGGTTTTTTCGGTTCTAAACAATTCCTCTTGAGCGAGGAACTCCTGACCTTGCCGTTGGCTTCTGAGAAAGCCAATCAGTGTCCCCCGGAGAGCAGGCTGTGAGGCCCAAGTGGTTGACTTGTGCAGAGTTAGGTGCATCTGCACATCACACCCCCAAAATCCTGGTCCATACGGGAGGTTACCCTGACCCATGCAGTTGATGTTGGCAGTTAAGGGGCTGGGGATCATGAGATGGCCAGAGAGGGCTTCCCAGAGGGTGTGCTGGAGATACAAGTGCCTGTCTCTTTGGGCTGGAGTGGGAAGAGAGCAACCACTGTGCTCCTGTCTGTGTGCTGTCCAGTCACAAAGTGCAGAGCAATGACTGCCTGATGACTTGACGGAGCAACCTTTTTCTTCATCATCTTTTCAAAATAACGCCTCTTGGAGAGCAGGGCTAAGTGTTTGAAATGAGAGGTTTTATGCTGTCAACGCTGCAAGCCATTTACTGTTGCTTGGTTTCAGAGGCACAGCTGCAGTCTTTGTGCTTTCTCTGGTTGCACTGGAAAGGGAGCAGAGTGGGGGCCTTTCGGCTCTCCTGGTGCTGGTTGGATTTCACAGCCTTCATCCGCTCCACCCTGCATGCCCAGTGGCTCAGGGATGCTGGCATTTGTAGTCTAGCAACATATGGAGGACCACTTTCTACCTGCCATCAAATTGCACACAGCGAACAAAAAAGAAAGGGCCCAGAATTTTTTTCTGGGGGGTGGGGCACTGGACTCCATTGTGTGCAAAGCAGTTTCAGGGAGGGGTCACTGCTCCATGCAGACTTTGACTTCAAAAATAATAATATTTGATTTATATTTGAAAATCTTCGGGTTGTACCACCCTTGAATATTCAGTGACCTGCTTGTTGCCAAGTATCTCTATGTCAGAGAGAAGCTTGCCACCTTCTCCCTGATGTCTTAGCTTTCCTTGCATGGGAATGCTTTCGATGGAGGCCTTTCAGTCAAGCCCCTCCTGCATTCCTGAGTCTTATGATCTGGCTGCAAGTCCCGGCCCTTGCTGGATGGATGGATATGCACATCTGTTTGGAATCTGCTTGATTTCAACATCTGCCTGCAGGGTGAGAATAAATATGCCACTGGGGAACTCCTGGGGCGGTAGCAGAAGCAGAAGGGGGGAAACTTTTAAGGGTGGCAGTGGGGGCTCTTCCAAAATGGTTACTCTCTGCTTGCGATACGAAACAAACGAGTTATATTCAACATTAGTCCTACTTAAAGTAGACTTGTTGAAATGAATGGGCATAACTATTTGAGAAATTAGTAAAGCCCACCCCCTGGGAACTAGCAATAATCCTCCAGATTTTTGCTAGCGGATCCTTCTGGAGAACATCCCCACCTTTAATGTTAACATTCATGCCTTGTCTCTGTGTCCCCATCCCTGCTCTCGTGGAGCCAAATATGCAGCAAAAAGCATCACCTGCTAGAGCTGCAGGAGCTGGGTACGAGATTTATTTATCCCGCTTTTGTCCATGGTACTGCACTTCAGAGTTCTTAGAGCATTTTCCCCTGGTGGTTCTTGTTGTCCGGGATCCACTCAGCCAATACAACGGGTCCAGTGCCATGAGCAGCAGGTTTGGGGCATCTGTCCTGAGCAGCGTGATCTGCTCACTGCCCACATCCTTTGTTACTTTACGACCAAGCAAGTCTCTTCCCTCCTTTTAACTGTGTGCGTTCTAGAAAGACTCAAGCTAGTTCTAACCGAAATTCAACCTTGTTCTGAATTCCTGTTGAAGGTGGTGGTCCAGTAATCTCTCGACCTTCATAGAGCACATTACAAATAGTGATCACCTGCTTTTTTAGTACAAAACACAGTATTTTAGTATACAAACACAGAGGGCTTTCCACCCCTCTTCCCCAACCCCACCTAAAGGGGGAGGAAACTTAAATGGATAGTTCTTAAGAAACACTTTTCTTTTAAAACTGGATTTCCCCCCCTGATTTCATTTTAAATCTTGTAACTGTTTTTCAATATTCTTGACTTGTTTGTTCCTTTATAAAAACAAAAAAACCTGACTTTGTGTGTGTGTCTTGGAATAACAAAATATGTTGTTTCTGCCAGACATCTGTCGAGTCAGGAACAGGTGCTTTGAATAAAGAACTGACATACTAGAACTCTGCAGTTTGTGTCTATTTCTCTGCCCTTGGAGCACCGTGAGATCTGACAGGACAACGGAACTAAAGAGAGTTTCTCCACTCATCAGGTCACCAAAACCCAAGTCCAGAGCGTGCCCTGTACCATGAGCAGGGCCAGAAATTACTTGGGGAAAGACCCATGATTGTCATGGCAGACATGAAGTCCTGAGCCACTTCTGACAGGGGAGCCTCATATTGAATGTTAAAGCCCACTCCCCAGTATAACAAGCCAGAGGGGCTCCAGCACTAACTCCCAGGCCACCCTGGCTAGCTCAGGAAAGGAAACTGTTGAGCAGTGGGGGGTGGGTGCTACACCCAACAGGATTCCTATTCTGCCCTGGCCACCCATCTTCAGATACACTCTTGAACCCAGCAGGCTGTGGCAGAGGACACCTGGTTAGGGGGATGCAATCACGATAGACGATTGCAACTCCACCACTTTCCCCCCTCCAGATCTTGGCTTCTGCTGTACAAAGAACCAGTGGCGTAGCGTGGGTTGTCAGCACCCAGGGCAAGGCAAGTAATTTGCGCCCCCTAACCCGGGGCAAGGCAAGTAATTTGCGCCCCCCCCCGCTGCACTGTCCCTCCCCCAGATAGTCCCTCGCTCTCTCTCCGCACTGCACGCCTGGCACCCCCCCTCCTCCACAGTGGGCAGCGACCCGGCGGCTCGGATCAGATTCGCACAGCCAGCACTACAGTGAGAGAGAGAGAGTGAGCCAGGTAGGGGCAGAGAGCTGTGAGTGCGAGCGCCCCCCCCCCAGATGTTGCGCCCGGTGCGGCCGGCCTCCCCTGCACCCCCCACGCTACGCCACTGCAAAGAACCCTGGTGAGCAAGGCTAAGAGAGACATTAATGCCCCTGCTCTGCTTCATGCAGCCAGGTCTCTGTTATACAAGCCAGGTCAGCATGTTCCTCCAGGACTAAGTCCTGGGTAGCTGCTGTTCTGCCATTCGCTGACTTGGCCATGAACAGCAGCATTTTCAACCCAGGGAGACTCTTGCCAAGACTATCCAAGCTATTTGGATATAGGGACAGGCAGCCAGCACCCAGTTGTGGTGCCCCTTTAGATGATCATTCTCTCCCCCACCCCCATATATATCTCTGCCTTCTACAACTCTGGTGGCTCTGAAGGTTGTGTACATGTTAGGTAGGTTAAGGTGAGCATGTTTGATTGGCACCAAGCCATTCACCTGGATTTCCCAAGTTCAAGTCCACACAGCCTTCCTAGGGCTGTGCACTAGGTCTGGCCAAAGCCTGAATCCTGAACTGAATTGCACTGATTCCAGGGGAGGGGGCGGGATCCTGCCTTCACCAGAGTCTGGTGGAGAGAGCCCCATGTTGACCTATGCAGAGCAATCCAGGGCTGTTGGGAGACAAGGTGTCGGGCGAGAAGAGCAATGGGCTGTTCGTTAGGCCTTTTGAACAGCCCTGCACTGAACTTTGGCTGCATGTGACTGTTCCCTTAAGGGACACATACACAGTCAAACTGAGCAGGATTGAACCCTCCTGTCACCAGCTGGTGAGCAGAAGATTCAATCTCTGGCTATAGGAGTCAGCTTCACTATTATGTTCTCCCTAGGATGCCCTGGGAAAGCAGCACTTAGCCAGCCACAACCTACCCGCTCTCTGCTGTGCAGTTGGGGAAGGAGATGCAAGGAGACACCATTGCAAAGAGGTTTTGTGTTTAGAGTTTCACCCACTTTGCATGAGGAAAAGAAATAACACATGAACTTATAACCAACCCACAAGATATGCCGCCATTATTAACTCTGCTGCTTCAGTTTATTAAAACTCGGCTGTGTTTCCTTCCATCACTTCCTGGACTGGAACAGCCAGCGGTTTTAAATGCACTTCGACTTGCAAAGCTTTGAATGGTCACTAGGTGTTGCTGTGATTCTTCTAGTGTGTATGAAAGCATGAGCATATACTTCAAACATCTGAAGGGCTGTCTGTGCAAAGACATGTTCTCAGTGACCACATCTGGATAATAACATCACCCCATTGGCTTCCAGAAAGGTGGCCTGTCTTACATCTGGAAGGTCCCAGGTACAGTCTGGAATTCCTGGTTGCAGGTGATTCTCTGCCTGAGACCCTGGAGACTGACTGCCAGTCAGAGGTAAAGATGTCTGAGAATAATTGAATCATAGAATTGGAGAGTTGGAAGGGATCTTGAGGGTCATCTCGCCCAACCCTCTGCAACGCAGGAATCTTTTTGCCCATTGTGGGGCTTGAGCCCATAACCATGAGATTAAGACTCAGGCTCTACAGACTGAGCTACAGAAGTAGACGTTCCCAGTGTTTACTTGTCCCATGTCCAGAGTGGAAATCAATCTTTTTTCTTTCTTTTAAAATATTTTTATTAGTTTTTACAAGAACAAATTTAAAATAATAAGCAAGAAAAAACTTTTAACATATCCATATATGAGATTCTATGAATCTTGTGACTTCCCCCCGTTCCCTGCATGAGTCCTTAAAATAATTTCCCTAAGAGTACATATCATTACGTTCTCCACAATTTTCATGTCTCTCAATTATCCATATATTTCGTTTCTTTACAAGTTATTTTTAAAGTCCAGCTACAATGGTTTCGATTACAATGGTCTCCCAAGTTATGAATTTTCCCCATTCTCTTTTAAAGTCATTATCTTCTTGATTCCTGAGTCTCCCAGACAGGATGGAAATCAGTCTAGCAAATATTATTAGCATTCATTGCTTGTTGTTTTTCAGTCCGAAAGTGATACATAAATGGAGACACATACACCCCATTTGTATTATACTTGCTTTGCATTGAGACCAGTGGTGTGGAATAGTGGAATGAATTGTGTAAAATTCTGCCTCAGTGGACAGTTTTTGTTAGAAGTGTGGCAGAAGGGAAACGGCGCTGCATGAATGGACACGGGCCAGAATGGAAGTCAGGGCCTTGTTGCATCCCTAGTCAGATAAATGTTATTTATATTACTTATTACATGCCTGTCCCATTTTTCCTCCAAGGAGTTCAGGGTATCACACAAGGTTCTCCTCCCCATTTAATCCTCGTGGCAGCCCTGTGAGGTACATTATTGTGATTAAGTGGAGAGAGAGTGTGTGAATGGCGGGGATCAAGGCCATCCAGTGAGCAATGAGATAGGAAACCTGGCCCAGGGGTGAAACTAGGCTTATTTCACCCAGGTGAAATACCCAGTTTGGCACACACACAGAGGCTAGGAGTCTCAATGGCGCCCCTCTGGAGGCTTCGCCCGCAGCTATGGCTTTGCCTGGTCAGAGAATCCTGCTGTTTGATTACAATTTCCAGAACAGAATCCAGGCTCCTGGATCACCCTAGCATAAGGGACACCCACTATGGAAGGCAGACAGAAGTGTTCCTATTCTTCTTTTGCCTTTTAATTAAATTAATAACATTTATTTGCTGAATATCCGCACTAGGAACCCAACTTCCAATCTGGCTGGCTGGACATTTTCAATCAATACATCCCCTCCACAGACACCTCTGCGGTGATGCTGGCATTAAAATATCCTGTTCCTCTTCAATAAAAGAGAAAAAGGGAGATCAGATTGCATCAAACGTATCTTTTTTGGAGATGCTCTTGATTACTCATCTATGGTATGTGAGGCGTTTTGATAGAGCAGTGCTCCAGATGTTAATAACCAAAGCTTCTATGGGTATATTGGAGGTTTCCTTCTGTCGTTGGGCAACAACTAGTCTAGTTGCTGTGAACAGAAAGGAAATTAATTATTTAGCTTTAAGAGTAGAATTGGGGGTCAAGTCTAGTGATGATAAGGCAAGTGCCAAATTAGGAGGGATAGACTGTTTTGTGATTTTGGAGGTCAGATAAAAACTTTTTTGCAAAATGTGTGGACCACAGTACACTCCACCAAACATGAAAATAGGAACCTCATTCTCCAGAGTCTTTCCAACATAATGGTGAGCTTAAAGAATTTATCTTTGCAAGGCATGTGGTGGTCCCATGTCACCAAAAGATAATTTTAAGGGAAATTTCCTAGAGGCGAGCTGTCTTACATGGAATGAGAAAACACAGGCAACCCATTTTTAAAAGTATCATTGATGGCATTGGTGGACTTGGAACTCAGTATTGGCTCCATCACCACTGCTGCCTCTGCTAGATCAGCCCTTATTTATACACGCAAATATAACCAATTTGTAGATCTTGAAAAAAAAGTTTTCTATAGAAGTAGAGGTCTGTTTTTAAAAGGTAAAGCAATTTTAATAGAGGACCTGGAACTCAGCTACATTAGTCAAAATACAGTGTTATAAGTGCCTTGTGACACTGTGACACCAGATGGTGCTGTAGAGCTGAAATCGCAACTCAATTATATTTTCAATTGTGAGCTTTACAATGTTGTTTTTTTTTGCAGAGCATTTTCAGAGTCTTTTATAGCGGTGTAAATCTAGCCATGGTGCCAAAGATGAAAGGCATAAAACAGTTCTGGTTCCAACTGGTTCCAACTATGCACTTTTGCAAAGTATCTGGAATGAAGGGGTGAGGGCTTGAGACCATTGACACCTTTTGACTTGCTATGTAATAGACCTAGCCATGACACAAAAGGGGCAGTTTCAATGATATATGCTATGATATTAGACAGCTTTGTAGGAAACACAAAAGATATTTGGATGAGATGGGAAACTGACATAGGAACTGAAAGCGAAGTGAAGTGAAAAAGCATTGAAATCTATATGGCGTAATCCATCTTTAGAGGCTTAGGCAAATTAATGGCACAGGTGCTCCGCAGATAAAGTTGATCTGTGACAACTCAAATTCAACATGTAATATATATTTATACAATCACTGAGCTTACAAGTTTGTTCTACACAGAAATATTTACAGACCAAAACACAGATAGACCCCTTCATTGGTGGAATAACTGGCCTTGATGCTGCCTGGGTTGCTGAGGAAGGGGCTTCCTTTGACCACCCTGCAGAAGGTCTCACAATGTCTCTTGGGCTTGTCTTCTGTGCTCTAAGCGGCTCTCCTCTGTGTATGTTAGGCATGCTAACAACAGAGCACACACCTGCAGGGCAAATCTGACAGTTCTGTTTTCTCTCTGTGCTCCCCCTCCAACCCCACTCTCAGTTATCCACATTTCAACATGTCTGCATTTTTTTTATATATATAAAAAAAGGGCCATGAAATCCCCATCAGCATTTTAGTGTGAATTTCTCCAAATATACACATTTTTGCAAAACATTTTCCCCTAACTGAATATACTTCTGTAGGTTATTTTCCCCAGTACTGTATATGCTTTCTAGTGCACTTTCTACCCTAATGTATGCCTCTTTCTACAAATTACAGGGCTTGAGGACTGCATTTGGAGAAATGTGAATTGGGGGGGGGGGATATCGAGGTCAGGTTCCACTGGCCAATAAATTCCCACAGCTGAGTGGCAGAGCACCTGCTTTGAATGCAGAAAAACCCCGGCATCTC
Source organism: Podarcis tiliguerta (assembly GCF_965153285.1). NCBI lineage: Eukaryota > Metazoa > Chordata > Lepidosauria > Squamata > Lacertidae > Podarcis > Podarcis tiliguerta. Next base: position 4,021,245 of record NC_139553.1, read on the forward strand.
CAGGTAGGACTGGAGAGCCGCTGCCTGTCATTTTAGACTGAGCTAGATTGTCCCTGGTCTGACCTGGTATGCAGCAGTTTCCGATGTTCCTAGGACTGCAGCCTTGCAGCAACTGTTCATCCATAACTCTGCAGTTCAATTTGTGCAAAGCTCCTCCTACCCACAGCCTTCTTCTCGTGCTGGTGAAGCTAAGCCTGTTTGATGTCCTCCCCACTCTGCACATCCCAATGAAGCTTCTGCCTGTCAGTCTAAATGTACTGGGCTGCTTTTCTTCCGATTTCTGACCTGTATTGGGTCAAGCACTCAGCTCAGCAAAATGTTACAGAAGTCTTTTCACAAATTGCCCCACATCTCAATATCGTAAAACATATCCATAAGTGATTAGACACAGCATTATTTCCTCGTATACATGATTACAAAACATATTCTATGTATAATTATTTATATTTATATCTATATCTATATCATTTCGGAATAGAAAGGGTCCGGACTCCTTGCCCTTTGTTTTGGTAAAAGGCAGTGCTACCTCCCTCTCCCTTTTTGGTCCAAACTTTTTCTCTCCACCTACTTCCTCATCAGAAGATGGTGGGACAAATTTACTGGCTCTACTTGTCCCTCGTTTTCTCAGAAGGTTCTTATACTGAGTCTTGGGGATGTGTAACACTCCCAGTTTCACACTTGTATGCAATTTGAGATTATGGGCAGAGGTGGTAGCTTAAACAACAATGGTAGCCCTCCCTGAAGCCTGTTCAGAAACTGGTTCCTGTCTAGTCTTACCTTTTATTTTTGGAAGCTACTAAGAAGTGTCCCCAAGTTGACGATGAGCCAACAGCTTCCTTGCCCAAATTTCTCAGCCCCTTAATCACAGGTATTGAACGAACAACCAGCTTCTAAAACCAAAGGCATGCTACATTCTGTTTATTGATCAACTTGCTCACACTGTATGGTTTTGGGTAGACACTGGTTCTCCTGGGATAGGCTTGCAACCTTTGCAGCCAGAGGCCGGCTACTCTCACGCCACAGGAGGTACAGGTCAGATGTCTTTACTTGTGTGATTGCTCTGCTTCTCTTGGAGATCTTGATGGCTGTCCAAGGAGTTGGTTTAAAGTGCTGGCTGAAAATAGTCACCCCTGAGTATTAGGAGCTTTGGGATGGGGGGAGGGGGGAAACCATGAAACCTCTTTGCTTGTTTTCAGCTCTTTTCAGAAAAGGCTTTTCCTGTGCCTGACCCAGAGGAGTTCAACTTGTCCGCTGTTCTGACACTGCCCACAAGGAGGTGTCGAGAGTCACTTGTGCCCAGTCCTTCGTCTGGGGGCCCGCTATGCCATGCTGCTGGTGGAACAGGGGGTGCTCTGAGTGCTGCCGATGCTGTGGTTGGTGCTGCTGCTCTCTGAGGCTGGGGGGTTTGCTGAGACCGGTTGCATCTTGGCCATCGGACCTGGAATTCAATCACCAAGTTGCGAAACATGTTAAGAGGGACGGGGTGTGAAAGGGATGCTCTACAGCTGGCCTGACTAGGGGTTGACAAGGGAACAGAAAACACATGGTGGCACTTCCTTATTTGGACCAGCCATCACCCTCGCAATGCAGAGATTAATCCCCCTTGTTGTCTAAGGCCTCCTTTTCCCAAGAAGGCGGGGAGATCTTGGCCCAGCTAATTGAAAAGGAAGACAAACATTTCATGATTTCTCTTGGCTCTTTTACAGAGATTAAGAAATCGTTCTGGGTTCCAACAAGATGTTACTCTACTTGGAGGAATGGTGGGAAAGGAGCGAAGGAATGTGAGAGAGCAAAGATAATAAAGGCCAGCTGTTATTTGACATGGCTCATTGGTAGAGCATGTTTCGATTACAGAAGGCCCCAGGTACGTAGCTGTCAACGTTTCCCTTTTTTAAAGGGAAATTCCCTTATTCTGAATAGGATTCCTCGCAAGAAAAGGGAAAAGTTGACAGCTATGCCCAGGTATAATCCCTGGTATTTCCAAGGAGGGCTGGAAATGCCCCGTGTCAGAAACCTAGGACAGCTGCTGTGTAATCCTGAGCTAGATCAAACCAATGGTTTAACTCTGCATAAGGCAGCTATATTTTAAATTAAACCAGACCTTTATTCTCAACAATGAGAACTGTAACCTTAATTTATTAAGGGAAGAGCTGTAGCTGAGTGGCAGAGAACCTGCTTTACATGCAGAAAGTCCCAGACTCATTCTCCTGGCATCTCCAGGTAAGGATGGGAATCTCCCCTGTCTAAAACCCTGGACAGCTGCTGCCTATCAGTGCAGACAACACTGATCTAGATGGATCTATGGCCTGGCTGAGCATATGGCTCTCACCCCTTAATTTCAAATCATGCATGTACATACAAATATTCTTTGTATGCTTTTGGCCGCTTGCTTTTCACTTCAGGGGAGCCTCCCACCTCAATCGAACCCCAAATATGGACCAAAAAGACTGGAGTGGCTTAGAGATACCTGTACTTACGAGTGTGAGAGTAGATGTACCACAGCGTTGCGGTGAGCATGACTCCGATTAAAAAGGCACCGAAAGTTATTCCCAGCACAGTTCCGATCCCCAGGCCTTGATTTGCACAGGAGGAAAGCGACAATTAGGGCTTTGCCATTGCATGCATGCAGCAGCCTTACTTATTCATTTACTTCATGAAATTTATATCACCACCTGGTCGCAAAAAACCTCAAAGCGGTTCAGAAAAAGATAGAATCAGGAAAAGTTTACGATACATTAAAACATAAAAAGAAGTTAAAATACTAAAACAGATTAAAACTCATGCCAGCATTTTTAAGCATCTGGGTAGCCTTGTCTAAAGAAAAATGTTTTTAGCAGGTGCCAAAAAGAGGACAATGAAAGCTCCTGCTTGATCTCAAGTGGCAGGGAGTTCCGTAGTATATGTGCTACCACGCTACACAATTGAGTTCTTACAATGCTGAAAGGATATTGTGTGGCACTTGTAGTAGTGCCAGTTCCACTGATCAAAACAGTCAAGGGGGCCCAGGTGGGGTTAAGCGTAGCCTTGTTCTTCCTCACCACTGGGTGTTAATTAAAAATGTTCTCCCTCCCAGCCATTATTATCTGCTGAGCTTGAAACAACAGAACATTAAGTATTGACCAGAATATTATTTTTTAAGGAAAAAAAATATTTTAGTAATTCAACTATCCCACACAGCTGTGTTTTGCATTTCTTAATCTAGACTAATTCCACCCTGCCCTTCACTGATTCCTGCAGTCACTGTAGATTTTTATTGCCATTTCACCCACAATCATGTATTGTTCAATTTTGCTCACATTTGAGAACTTTGGCCCTAGGACATAACCAAATGCAAGGTGGCAAAACATTTTAAAAAGCTAGTTACAGGTGAGACTATTTCTAGGCTGTTGCCATCTTGTGAGCGGGACTGAATCACAAACCAGCAAATCCAGATTGTGCAATTAGTCCTGGACTTTTGGCCCAAGGAAAGCAATAGAAAAATGTGAGAAAACAATGGCTTGATAACTTCCCCACAAACAAATGAGAATGTATGCTCAGCAAATTGTCAATGTCCTTTAACCTCCCTGCAAACTTCATGTAATCAAATCAGGATGTCCGTTCAGTAAATAGGTTGGAAGCAACCTGAATTGCAGATTTGCATAAAGAATGGCATAGCAGTGAAAAAAATTTGCAGGGAAGGACAATTAGAAAGTTCTAGCAAGTTAAGAACCGAAGAAGAGTTTGGCTGCTGGATCAGGTCAAAGGCCCACCTAATCCAGCATTGTGTTTCCACAGTGGCCAACCAAATGCCTCTTGTGTTTTGCAGCGCTTGGTATTCAAAGGCACATTGCCTCCGACTTTGGAAATGGAACATTTGCAACCATGGCAAATAGCCACTGAGTTTGCCAAGGCAAAATGTGAAATTCTCTCTTCTGAACAACTAGCCAAGAGGCAGTAGCCCTGCCCTCTTTTGCATATGGCCACCCTATGCTATGGTTTTCCCAGTAGTGATGTATGGAAGTGAGAGCTGGACCATAAAGAAGTCTGACCACCGAAGAATTGATGCTTTTGAATTATGGTGCTGGAGGAGACTCTGGAGAGTCCCATGGACTGCAAGAAGATCAAACGTATCCATTCTTAAGGAAATCAGCCCTGAGTGTTCACTGAAAGGACAGATCCTGAAGATGAGGCTCCAAGACTTTGGCCACCTCAGGAGAAGAGAGGACTCCCTGGAAAAGACCCTGATGTTGGGAAAGATGGAGGGCACAAGGAGAAGGGGACGACAGAGGGCGAGATGGTTGGACAGTGTTCTCGAAGCTACAAACATGAGTCTGACCAAACTGCGGGAGGCAATGGAAGACAGGAGTGCCTGGTGTGCTGTGGTCCAGGGGGTCACAAAGAGTCGGACACGACTAAACGACTAAACAACAACTACACCCTGTTTACTTTGCCATGATATGGCCATCTCTGTAAATAACACTTCAGTACAAGCAATATATTCCTATTTGCTCTCTCTCTCTCTCTCTCTCTCTCTCTCTGTGTGTGTGTGTGTGTGTAACTAGATGACTTGCTTCTTATAAATGGTTTTCAAAGGAGATGTATTTCGCCTTAAAAAATCTCATCTAAAGAGCTAGTCATCATTTGTTTTTCAGGCTGCTTTGCCAGACCCCTTGGAAAGAGGTCTGGTAGGTGTTCAAGGCCCTGAAGAAATTATGACCTGGTTAAGCCAACATTAAGCCATGGTTTATTTAGTGTGCTTTGATACTCGAATCCATTCAAGTAGAGTAGACCAACCAAAGTTTGTTTCTTTGGAAAGAAAGTTTTGTTTCTTTATATCACTGCATTAATAGAATGACTGTTCTCTTCCCTACCCAATCTCAATATACTTTAGTTGGATTTATCAGTGGCTTACAAACCATGGCTAGGGTTGCCATATGTCTGGAATTTCCTGGACATACCCGGAATACTGCAGTCAGAAGCAGTGTCTGGGTGGAAATCGGCAAAATGTGTGGGAAAATCTGGACATCTGGAAACCTATGCTGACAGTGGGTTTTTTTTTGGCGATTTCCCTTAGAAATAGTTCAAAAATGGTGAATTTCTTTGGTGATTTTGCCAAAAAAGTTCAACAACTTTGTGCCCGGATTTTCACTTTTTGAAATATGGCAGCGCTAACCATGGCTTGCTGTAATGTCCAAACCAAAACCCTTGTTTAATCATGATTGGACTACTTCATCCCAGATGCTTTCCAAGCTACAGATGCATGAAGCAAGAGTAGCTGGAAAACGAAGCAAGCTCATTTGTGAAACAATTGGTGCCTAGTCAAACAAACCATAGCTTAGAATTCATGTGTGAATGCTGCCTCCGCCAAGGCTCCTCTCCTGCCTCAAAAGCCAATCTGACACTCAAGGCTTCTAGATAAAGTTGTAAAAAAGCACATACACAAACAAAGCAAAGAGACTCAGGGTCTAATGAAAGCATGGCAGACGTGTGTGATGTGCCGGGTGAGTCCCCACTGGGGCTGGGTTCGTGTCAAAAGCTTTTCCTTGCTTTGTTATTTTCCCGTCCTGAGGGAGACGTGCAAAACAGAGGCAGGAAGGGGAAGATTTAAGGTATCAGGATGACCAGAATCCATCCATTTTTGGATGAGGCCAGTAATTCAATCAATTCTGCCTGACAAAGGACAGTAAGCAAGGAGGGACACACTTCACCCTGTCATGCAATCACTGGCAGAAATTACTTCCACAAGGCTGCAGTGGTGTCAGGGGCAGCAAGGCAGGAAAAGCGGGATGAGAGAGAGGCTGTCCTGAGAGAGTTTTGTGACAGAAACACTTGAGCATCTACATTCAAACTGAAAACGCACAAGTTTTAACTGTCCAGCTACTTTGGAGAGCATAAATACATTGCCAGGGCTAGGGGGGCCCGGCAGCTTCAGACATGTTCCCTGAATGTTTAGCATATTTTCTTTCTTTGTTTTTTGGAAATCTGCAGCCTTTTCCCTTAGGGAGATATATGTAAAAACATACAGACAATATTCTGTTTGGTAACTTGGTAGAAATTAAACCTGTTTCCTGCCTTCTGCTGTTCTGGCCAAGGAATGCAAAAGTTCTAGTTGATAGGGTTGTATCTACCTGGTTCCTTGAGATGACATGTTTATCGATCATTTATCCTGATTTGCTTGAATAAAACTTATGGGGAGGGTAGTCTCTACATGGTTTTTTTTACTAAGCATTCATTTTGATTTGCTTGCATTGCATATATACATCTTCCTGTTAATCATTCATTCACCCTACGCTTGTTAATTCATTTTCCCTTCACTTTTCTAACTGGAGAATATATGTGCAGTTGTTGTTTTTTTAAAGTGCATTTGTTCTGCTAGGGTGACAGAGCACTTTAAACCACTTTAATTGGACAAACCTAAATTTCTATATGCAGTTGAAACCCCCCTCCCCCAAAAAAACACTTGCAGTCTGAAAGTGACCATCAAAATGAACCTAAGATACGCCATGCATTTAAATAATTACGTCTTCCCTCAAAGAATTCTGGAAGCTGTTGTTTGTTAAATATCTGCTCCCAGAGCTACAATTCCCGGAGAATTGTAACTCTGTGGTGGGAATAGGAGTCTACTAACAAATATCATCATCCTTAACAAACTACACATCCCAGAATTATTTGGGTGAAGCCATGGGATGTGGGTGGCGCTGTGCTCTAAACCACAGAGCCTAGGGCTTGCTGATCAGAAGGTCGGTGGTTCGAATCCCCGCAATAGGGTGCTCGGTCCCTGCTCCTGCCAACCTAGCAGTTCGAAAGCATGTCAAAGTGCAAGTAGATAAATAGGTACTGCTCTAGCGGGAAAGTAAACAGCATTTCCGTGCACTGCTCTGGTTCGCCAGAAGCGGCTTAGTCCTGCTGGCCACATGACCTGGAAGCTGTACGCCGGCTCCCTCGGCCAATTAAGCGAGATGAGCGCCACAACCCCAGAGTCGTCCGTGACTGGACCTAACGGTCAGGGGTCTCTCTACCTTTACCTATGACTGTTTAAAATGTTATGATGGTGTTATAAATGTGTGGTGTGGATGTGGCCTTAGACATGTCCATATAATGGATTATATCCAAGCTTACTCCACTCTGATTCACTGAAGGCATTAGACCAAAGTTAGTCATGCCCTTTAATTTTTCAATGAATCTTCTCTTAGTATGCCTAACGTTGGATGCAAAGCCTTACTCCCCTGCCCTTAAGATGCAGTTTGCTATTGAAATATTACATGATACATACTAGTCTGTTTTAATCTAGATACCTGCATTTCCATCTCAACCTCAAGGTAGGCTTCGGCTTCAACTTGGCATATAAACTACTACAACTTGGCATATAAATTAAGTTCCTAGGGCAGTTCCAATTAGTCTGTGCTGCAAACACACTTGAAACGCTATGTGTGGATCATGCACCTCAGCATAGATATTGTAGAGCTAGTTTTGGGCCAGAAAGGGCAGCCCAAATGATCAAAGTGATGGAGCCAACTCTCCTATGTGGTGAAGTTGTAACATTATTTTTTTGGGGTGGGGGGTGGTTAGTTTAGAAAAAAGGTAAGGCGGGATAGAGTGATAGAGGTGTATAAAAATATGCATGGTGTACATAAGAAGCCTCCCACGAACCCACCCCATTCTATAACACCAGAACTGGGTAACATCCAATGAAGCCAAATTACAGAAGATTCACAGCAGACAAAAGGAACTGAATTTGTTCCCACAAGAGGTAGTGACACCCACTCATGTGGACAGCTTTAAAGGAGACTAGACAAGCCCAGGGTGTGACTGAATGCCCTGAATGGCAGCTGCTGGGAATGGCAAGCAGTGAGAGTGCTGTTATGATCAGGTTCCATAGGCAGGCTTCCCAGAAACACCTGGTGAGTCACTGGCTCTTGGTGTGTTAGTTGCTACTCTTGCTTGTGAAATCTTTCTTCTTCCCTCCCTGTCTCATGTGGGGGGAAATGTCTGGACAACGAGAATTAGTGGGCAGCTCCCACCAATTTGGATCAGACGGCAGTGGGCTGGCCTCGCTCTGTGCAAAGAGACGCCTTATCTCTTGCATACCCTTATGGCTACATCCAGTTCCTTCACCCTTCTCTGCCTACCATGTGTCTTCTTTATCTGAAATTGCACAGACTTCTGGATCAAAAACTGTGTATTTTACATGTTGTGAGCAGGCAAGAGCCATCAAACTGTATCTTGAGGACAGGAAAGGGGGAGATAACATTCTTTGTCTTGTGCTGTCACTGGGATGCATCAAATAACTGTTTCCCCAGTGCCATCAGCTGTGTGCATTCCTCTCCCTTATCATGTCCGTTTACGTTGGTTCCAACTCATATCCCAACTTCGCTTCCTCTTTCTGCGCCCCCTCTCCCCCTCCCCCCTCCGCCAGAATTTCACTTATACAAAGGTCATGGCACACACCTTCCGGAGCGTGCAGCCTAGTCGCCATCTGTGGCTCCTGCCCAGCTGCTACCATGGAGACACAAGCACCACACGGCTGTAGCAGTGGCAGCAAGCCATAATTGTGCGAGGGGGGGGCAGAGTGACAGGAAATGCCTCCTAAAGTGCGGGGGGGGGGCATAGGGAGTGAAGGGAAATGCTACGAATGAGGGAAGATAGGCGGCCAGCTTCTCAGAGGGAAATGGCAGGGACTTTGGCCAACTCTGCGCTCAAACTGACATGGCAAGCTAGGAATCTCTAGGAAAAAATCCAGGCTGTGTGAGTTGCATCCAGCCAAGTCCTGCCCAGAGCAGACCCATGGAAATTAAGGAGCCCAAGTTATTCATTTCAGCGGGTCTGCTCTGAGTGGGAGCTTTCTTTCGGCTCACAGGATGTTTCGCAGCATAGTTTTGTTGAGAAACAAACTCCGCATGGTTCTCTTTGGTTTCTGAAAAAAATCAAGCATGCAGTGCCTCAAAGCATTTATAGAGTACCGTATTTTTCGCTCTATAAGACGCAGCAGACCACAAGATGCACCTAGTTTTTGGAGGAGGAAAACAAGAAAAAAAATATTCTGAATCTCAGAAGCCAGAACAGCAAGAGGGATCGCTGCGCAGCGAAAGCAGCAATCCCTCTTGCTGTTCTGGCTTCTGGGATAGCTGCGCAGCCTGCATTTGCTCCATAAGACGCACACACATTTCCCCTTACTTTTTGGGAGGGAAAAAGTGAGTCTTATAGAGCAAAAAATACGGTAATTTTTATATAGGAAAAAATGTGTTTGTTGCTGGGAGGAGGCAGGAAATGGGCCTAGGGACTGTGCCTCTGAGAATGTGCAGAGTTAGGTTTCCCACCAACTTAAAGGTTGGCATTCTGGGATATGTATTCCCAGTGTTGTTTTTTTCTAAAAAATAAAATTGTTTAGGGGTACTCTCATTCCATCTGAGACTCAGGAAAAACCATGACAGGAAATGAGGCTGCCATCGGGGGTAACAACGGAACTGACGATTCACCACGCTGGAGAAGAAACTATTAAAATTTTAGTTTCTTCTCCCGTTAGATTCACAAAATGTTTAGGGGTATGTGTACCCTTGCATCCCCCCCGAAAAAGAAGCACTGTGTATTCCATTCCATGCAGTTGCCACCAATGAATCAAGAACTGAGTAATGGTGTGATGATCACATGCAAGATCCCTTAACAGCAGGGATGGGGGATCTGTGCCCCACTCCCAGTGTTGTTGACTACACCTTCTGTCAGCACCAGCTAGCACAGCCAAAGGTCAAGGACAATGGGAGTTGTAATCCAACAACATCTGATGGGCTACAGGTTCCACATCCTTGTTGATGGACCCAAATGTTCTGTTAGACCAGGGGTAGCCAATGGGGTGCCCTCCAGATGGTACTCCAGCTCCCATCAGCACCAGTCAGCATGGCTGATGGTCAGGGATGATGAGAATTGCAGTCCAAAATTTCTGAAGGTCACCACGTTGACTATCCTTAGATGGTTAATAGGTGCTTTATAATGAGCTGTGAATCCTGCGTGTGAAGCATGGAGAAAGCACAAGGCACCATAAACAACGTAAACGTTGTACTCATAACATGCTCAACTGTAGCCTGATGGTCCTGATCTGAGTCTATATAGCCTAGTTCCTTTTATATTAAATATAAGGGTCAATTAACTCACCGCGAGATAGAGAGGCAGGATTCTTGAGCATCACCTTCATGGAAGCATTATAGGAGCCATGCTAGAAGAGAAAAAGAATGGAAGTGGGGGAGAGCTTTAAAACGAGGCGAATATTTAGCTCATTTAACACACAGCTGTTCTGCTTTCCTTAGAGAACATTTCACGAGTAGGCCAAAGGGTTATCTCTAATTGCCTCTGTTAATCTAGCCAGTTCAATATACTCTAACAGTTTGTCTTGCCTTTCCCTTTTTGTTGGCACAATTTCTTTTTCCCAGTTTTTAGCAATTAGGATCCTTGCCGCTCCTGTGGCATAGAGAAGTATTTTCTGATCTTTGTGGATATTTAAGTTATAATTAGAAAAATCTTAATAATTATTCATAAAGGAAACAGCTTATAAGAAGTAAATGAGGAGGCCAGATACATGATAAAGGAAGTCTTTTATTTGGTTGCTTGTATTGTTGTATGCTATGCTTATTGTATGTTATGTTCACATTTAATGAGGGCGGATTTCTGTATTGGGGGAGTGGGGGGGGTTTATGTTATGTTGCAAATAAAATTTAATAAATGAATAAATAAATAATAAAAATATTCACCTGGTTCTCCCGATCTGCTTGGCAAAAGAGTGTGGCCGACAAAGTTGAATGTTGTTGTTCTTCAGCCTTGTAGATGAAACTAAAGCGATTGGTTTTTGTGTTGGGGGATTTCAAGATCTCCACAGAATAACTTTTTGGCATGCCACTGCGGATCAGCATCTGTGGGGCTGCTTGGTCAGGGATTTGCAGGTAACAGTCCTGGAGTCGAAGTGGAGAGTTCCCATCAGCTGTCTGGAACGACACCTATTGAGAAGGGAGGCGGAGAAAAGGCAGAATGTGTTCAAACCTGGCCCTTGAATTGAGAATCTGGAACTGGGATTTACATGACCCAGCTGGTTTATTCTTCATTCCCATACCTTCTTTGCAGGAGTTGGGCCATATAGCTCAGGACTATGTAATTCCCCCTCCCCCACAAGGGTTTTTGATGACCCTATAAAGCAGCTCAGCTTTTGACTGCAAGTTTTTTTTTTACAGCTTTTTGAAACTTTATAAAGTGGACATTACTGGAATTCTGAGGCGAAGGGGGGAGAGAATCTGCAGGAGCTGTAATTTAATGTCACAGTTATCTCAATCTCATAGTCATTGTGGCCACCTTCAACAATACTTGGGGAGCTCAATTCTATCCATGTCTACTCAGAAGAAAGCCCCAAAGTGTTCAGGGTTGCCTTTAAATATTAAATTTATTCCCTATCCCAATGTACAGGATCAGCAATACCTCGACGTAGGTGACTTTGTTAACTTCTACCACGGTGGTGGGTGGTGAGCTGAAGTCAGGTGTCTGATAAAGATGGAGAAAGAGCGTCTCTGGGAGATCACATTGAAATGGCACCTATGAGAGAAGATAAAGGGGCAACAGACAGGTCCCATATTAACACATCATTTTTTCTAATATCAAACTTGGATATGGAAGCAAAATGAGGCCACCCTAAAACAAGGTTGTGCTTTCAACATACTTCAGGGGCTTTCTAAGTATGCAGAATATCATACGTTGTAAATTTAAACTATTCTCTCTTGTGAATGTTTGCATGCAATTTTATTGTTTAAGTGCATTGGGTTATGTATTTTGACATTTTACTGACAATGGGAGGGTTTTTATTGGCAATTGCAAGCAACTTTGATGGGAACAGACTTTGGTAATATGGTGCCCTAAGCAAGGACAAAATTTGCCCCCCTTGGCTTATTTTCATGCCCTCCTCCCTCTCGCTTTCCGTTCTGCACATGCTCTCAAGTGCATTACATTATAGTGCTGGCAATTCAACTGCCCATCTAACCGGGGCCTGACTTTGAGTAAGTACCACTGTATAAATAAATATAAATATATAGGGCCCACGCTGTTCTAAATCTGGTGTTGACTTGTGGGGGGTGTTCCCCGTATGGTGGTGTATAAATTTTTAAGTAAACATTTTATGCTCCTCAAAATGGCCCATGAGCTTCCAGGACCTGCAAAATATTGGAGCCATAGAGATAAGAAACATGCCTATTTGTAAATAACCAAGAGATTTCAAAAACACCATATGTTTCCAATGCTTTTTCCTCACAGAGAAACAGACTCACAAGGAAAGGAAATATTTCAAAGGCTGTCTTTGGAGTATCCTTCTAGACTGGGAAAATGGCAGTACAAAACAGCTGTTTACAACTAAGCAGGTCATGAATAAATTGCAAGCTTAGAATTTAAAAAACAATTATCATTTTTTTAAGAACAGTTCCACTGCCTGGTTAATTGGGAACCTGTTGTTAATCAGTCAAAAGGTTTTGACTTAATCTAACCAATTAATTGACTAAAAGTTGCAGCCTTATTGAAATAGAAAACAATCTTTTCACAACAGCACAATACAAAAGATGATGGTTTTCAGCAGGAATGTATTTCTTACCATAATTTTATCTGGATGCGAAGCCAGGGTCAGGACCAGCTGATGGGACAATGAAAAAGAAATGTTAATTAAACTCTTAGTCCATGGATGCAGATGTTGTTGGGTAGCTTTGCTTTAGAGCTCATGGCAAGGAGGGAGGGGCGCTGCAGACAGACTGCAGAGACCTTGCTTGAGTTCATTACTCAGCAGTGAAGTTCAGTTGGTGACACAGGAACACAGGAAGCTGTAGCACAGTGGTAGAACATCTGCTTTGTATAACTTGGACAGCTGTTGGTCCATCTAGCTCAGTATTATCTACACTACTAGTAGCAGATGTCCAAGTTATAGCCCTTCAACATTTTGTGGGCCATGAAACTGGGGAAGGTTGGGAGCTCTTTGGAGGGGATGGGCATGCAAAGTTCACAGGTACCGTATTTTTCGCTCTATAAGATGCACCAGACCATAAGACGCACCTAGTTTTTGGAGGAGGAAAACAAGAAAAAACACATTCTGAATCTCAGAAACCAAAACAGCAAGAGGGATCGCTGCGCAATGAAACCAGCAATCCCTCTTGCTGTTCTGGCTTCTGTGATAGCCACGCAGCCTGCATTCGCTCCATAAGATGCACACACATTCCCCCTTACTTTTTAGGAGGGAAAAAGTGAGTCTTATAGAGCAAAAAATACGGTACTTATCCCAACGCCTTGCTGCTGCCATTTCTGAAATAGGGGAGGAAGAGAAAAATTGAGTGCCTTACAGCAGGCAGCGTGGTCAGACTCCAACTCATCAGGTCCAGCTGGCATGGCTGTAATCCAACATCAACACATTGACTACCCCTTGGTTAAAGGGCTGGTCTAGGGAGACCCCGGTTCAATTTTCCCCTTTATATATATATTAGTAGTCTCCATATAATCAAGAGTCTTTACATCAGCCTTTCCTAACCTTGGGCCCCAAGATGTTGTTGGACAACAACTTCCATCGGCCCCAGCCAGTATTGCCCAATGTTCAGGGCTGATGGGAATTGTACTCCAACAACATCTGGAGACCCAACGCTGAGAAAGGCTACTTTAGACAAAAGCATGATTAAGTTAAATAAATACAATTTTAAAATGCAGCAGTGGTGCTAATCCACATGCTCACACAAGCATGTGTCTGAAAACCAACCATACACCTCGCTGGGGGAATTCCCTCACTGTGTGACCTTGGGCTGGTCATTGTCTTTCAGCTTAATCTACCTCAAAGGGTAGTTGCTGGATAAAAGTGTATGTGTGCTGGGCAGTGTCCCATGAAATATTTGGAGGAAGGGCAGGATCAAAAAATGTGGCAAGCAAACTGAACAGGAAGATGGTACCCAAAGACCATTAGAGAATCCTGCAAGCTTCTGTGCTGACCTGATTTTTGGCATGAATGCCCCCTTCTACGTTGGTAGAGCATTGTTCTACGATGCTTTTTAGGACAAAATGAGTCATGTTGTCAGTTGCTCTGCAGTCAGGGTCCTCCAAAGTCATGTCAGTGATGTCTAGTTGTGACCTCTGTGGGGTTAAAAAAAACCAGCAAATGTTATTTTGGCGAAGTGCACCTACGTACCTCCCTCATACACAAATTTGTCAGTTTCGTTTTCTCCTTGTTTCTCATTTTTCCAAGTCTTAAATTGAATTCTATCTCTTTTTCTTATGCTTTTATTAGACATAAACATAAATACAAACTTAACAAACATGAAAGTACAGCAATGACCCTGAGGAGGCAATACTAAATCTCATATGATATATTCAATTTTAATAAGATCGCAAAAACAAAACCATAAATGATGCATGAGAGGTGGAGAAAATAAAAAGTTAAAAACAAAGTAACATTTGAACTCAGAGCACAGATTTCCATAGATACTGCTGAAAATGAATTTATTTGGACTAACGCATACTTTTTTGTGTATAATTTAGAAATAGCCAAAATAAATGTGATACCCAGTTTATAGATGTCTAAGGCTTTCATAATGCATCCTCACTCAATGCAGTCAAAATCCTTATAAGTATCTAGGAAGAATATTACAAGTGGGAACCCTGCTTTCATAGCTGCAAAATAATATTAAAATGTCAGTATACAGGGTTGGAAATAGGCCTTTAGGAATAAATCCCATTTGATTGGAATGATTAATACTTGAAATCACCCCTCTCAACCAGATTGGTCACTGGGTGAACTGGCTGTGGATGATGGGAGTTGTAGTCCAACATCATCTGGGGACCCAGGGTTGAAGAACACAGGTCTATAGGACCTTACTTCTTCTAAAAATTAAAATTAAATTAAGTTCTCCATATTTATGCAGCAATCTGCAGTAAATCTACATGAAAACTCAGACTCAACTTAGTGCAAATTTTTTACTAATAAAATTTCCACGCAGTTTTTGTTAATATAGATGTTTTTGCAAGCATTATGTAAGAAACAACCTAATTCTTATACTAACATGTGAACCAAAACACAGCTATCCTTCAAAATTCACACTTCTCCAATTTTTATGATGTAGTTCTCCAACCAACCAGGGTGTACGAATATGTATATATTAGAGGAAAGTACCCATAAAAATGCATATATCAGTGAAAATAATCTACAAAAATGCATTATATTAAGGGAAATTGCTTATAAGTTTTGGAAGGGCACAACATGAGCAGAAAATCTCCTCACCTTCAAGAGCGACTTGGGCAATGCTACCTCAATGGCGTTCTCTGTGCACTTCCATGGAGGGCAAAGTTGTAGCAGCCCTTGAACCACCTGGGACGGTACTGAAATCTTGCTGTGTGGTGGTGTCGTCATCTCAGTTTTCTTTCCTTCTAAATTAAGTGCCAGTTATTTATTATATTTGGTCATCACTTTTTACAAAACACCTCAAAGCAAGTTATAGACTATTTAAACCTGCAAAACACTGCATCAATAATTTAAAACCCAGAATGCCACAGAGTGCTATGGATATTGAAAGTGCTCATCCATTAGCCACAATCTAAAGGGTCACCACACCTGAACTAGGTGGATATATATATATATCCATCACACCTTTCCTCCCCAAAATGTGGATTGGATTCCTCTGTTTCTGGGCCCTAATTCAAAGTGTTGGTTTTGACATACAAAGCCCTAAACAGCTTAGAACCGCAATACCTCTCTAACCACCTCTCTCCATATGAACCAACCCAGACTCTGAAGTAGCAATCATCTGAGGCCGTTCTTTGTGTGTCTACTCCACAAGAGGTCCAGAGGGTGGCAACATAAGAATGGGCCTTTTCTGCAGTGGCTCCCTGTTTTTGGGATGCTCTCCCCAGGGGGGCTCCCCTGGCACCTTCTCTACATATCTTTAGGAACCAGGCAAAAACATTCCTCTTCTCTCAGGCCTCTGGCTAATTAAACAAACTGGGGGGGGGGTATTGATTTGTTTGATTTTTGTTCTTATTATGATACATATTTTGTGTTTTCATTTTGTATTTTTATCCTGTAAACCAGCCTGTGTCTTGGGATGAAGGCCAGCATATAATTGTAATCAATCAATCAATCAATCAATCAATCATAATCTATAGTTCTATGTGAGGGGTGGCTTTTTTTAATGTGACCAAGGGAACATGTTGAGCATGTCTATAGCCACCCTGTTGCCCTCCATGTGTGCTTGGACTGCAACTCTCCTCATCCCAGACTATTGGCCATAGTGACTTGGGCTGATGGGAGTTGTAGTCCAGCAATATCTGGAGCACACACAGTGACACCCCTGGTCTGGGATTCTAATCACATGAGGTAGTGAATGCCTGGATAGGGCTTTTGTTTCACAGGATGGTGGTTGTTTTGCTACTTTGAGCTTTAAGGAAAGGGAAGGGGAGGCCATAGTTCAGTGAGAGCATGCAGGGGTCCCAGGTTCAATCTTCACACAGGGCTGGTGGGAAACCCTGTCTCAAACCTTGAACTGCCACTGACAGTGAGTGTAAACATTGACAGAGGTGGACCACTCTGTGTAAAGCAGCTTCTTATGTTCCTAAGGGATGCGGGTGGCGCTGTGGTCTAAACCACTGAGCCTAGGGCTTGCTGATCGGAAGGTTGGCAGTTTGAATCCCTGCGACGGGGTGAGCGCCCATTGTTTGGTCCCAGCTCCTGCCAACCTAGCAGTTAGAAATCACATCAAAGTGTAAGTAGAAAGTAGGTACCACTCCAGTGGGAAGGTAAACGACGTTTCCGTGCACTGCTCTGGTTTCACCAGAAGCAGCTTAGTCATGCTGGCCACATGACTTGGAAGAACTGTCTGCGGACAAACGCCAGCTCCCTCAGCCAGTAAAGCGAGATGAGCGCCACAACCCTAGAATCGTCTACAACTGGACCTAATGGTCAGGGGTATTTTTACCTTTACCTTTATGTTCCTAAGGCGTAAGGATTTTTAAGGGAAGGCTTGTGAATCATAGAATTGTAGAGTTGGAAGGACCATGAGGGTCACATAGTCCAACCCCCTGCAATGCAGGAATTTTTTGTCCATTGTGGGGCTTGAACCCACAACCCTGAGATTAAGAGTCTCATGCTCTCTATTAATGCTAGAGGTGACTAGTATCCTGTAGTAGGACCTGGAACCCTCAGAAAATGATCCTGCAAGGTTTTTACTGCACTGGCTCTGTTCCAGCCAAGTGCCACCAACATGCTTAGGTCTGATGTAGCCAACTTGAAACTGGGCAAACTCACCACCACAATCCCTGACCAGCTCAAGGGTGATGCTTTTGGCAGCTGGAATTTCTGTGTAAGAAGCGATGAAGGCGAAGTCCTTGTCACGGGCTTCTTTGATCAGGCCTTCTTTGCTGTCTGGGAGGACAGTACCGTTAATTGGCTCCTTGGTTATTTTCTTAATGGAGTATTTTCCTGACACCTACAGGAGAAAAAGAAATGAAAGTTTAGCAATGAATGATTTTAGAGTGTTGTTTGTGCTGTACTTTTGTACTGTTTTATTGTTGTTAGCCACCCTGAGCCCGGCTTCGGCTGGGGAGGGCGGGATATAAATAAAATTTATTATTATTATTATTCAGCATATGTTTCCATTCATGGTAGTGCACACAGTTGCCCAACAGAAGTATTATCTCCAACTGTGTTCAACTCAGAGTAAACTTACTGAAAGGAACAGAGCTAAGTTAGCCATGCCCCTTTTCTTCTTCTGGTTATTTATTCTTTAGCAAAATTTTGAAAACTTAATATAATCAAAATCAAATGTGTAGTCACATACAGAACTGCAGGGTGTGATCGGACTTCATGACATATTGTAAATCTCATTTTAAAAAAGGTCTTCAAGGTAAGTTTAACAGATGGGGATATTGCAATACCAAGTTCTGACAAAATAGACATTTTGCAGTCAGATAGCCCAAATCCTTATGTACGCTTCCTGTACTTTCCCGTTGCTGCTTGGCTTGTGGTTCTTACAATAAAGTTGTACCAGTTCACAGTGAAAGTGTGTTTCTTTCAACTTAATATGCAAGCTTTTGAGTGAGTCTTTAATTTGAGAGCAACTTGGGGAATCCCTTTGGCCGTTCGACTAACATGCCATCAGAATCCTCACTACCACTAATGTAGGCCCTCTTAAGATTAAAGAAGAGTACGTTTTCATTTTCCTCTGTGAATGTATTCTGTGATGAAAGCTGGGGAATTGTAACGGTTTTACCTATTATGTTGTTCCTCTCCTGAAAAACAGTGTCTAAGAATTTTGTTTCTTTAGCACATGATTACCAATGTGGCTGGCGCTGTGGTCTAAACCACAGAGCCTAGGGCTTGCCGATCAGAATGTTGGCGGTTCGAATCCCCACGACAGGGTGAGCTCCCATTGCTCGGTCCCAGCTCCTGCCCACCTAGCAGTTCGAAAGGACGTCAAAGTGCAAGTAGATAAATAGGCACTGCTCTGGTGGGAAGGTAAAACGGTGATTCAGTGCGCTGCTCTGGTTCGCCAGAAGCGGCTCAGTCATGCTGGTCACATGAGCCGGAAGCTGTACGCCGGCTCCCTTGGCCAATAACACGAGATGAGCGCCACAACCCCAGAGTCATCCGTCACTGGACCTAACGGTAAGGGGTCCCTTTACCTTTTTACCAATGCCCATTATTGCAGCATTGGCTACAATGTCCATGAGGCAACCGCCTCAGGCAGCAGGGTCCACCAGGGCAGCATCTCTCAATGTTGACCTTCCTTCCTTCCTTCCTTCCTTCCTTCCTTCCTTCCTTCCTTCCCCCCCTGTTCCTGATATTGGTCTTCCTTGACCCCATTCTTCCCTGGTGGGGAGGGGAGATGCCATTTCAGGTTTTGCCTCAGGGGCTGAAAAGTGCTGGGCCAGCCCTAATCAGAGTTTGGTGTGACTGGCAGATGTTTCACCCTTGCACCACTCTGTCTGCCTCTGAATACAAGTTCCTGCAGGGAGCTTCAATAGCAGAGGCCTTCGTGCCCTACTTGTGGACTCCCCATAGCCCTCTCATTGGCCACTGTGAGAAGCAGAATAGTCTTCTTAAATGTAAGGCAGAGGTGGAAAATCTCAGGCCCAGGAGCTGAATGCCCCCCTTCATGCCCCTTTTGTCTGGCCTTCTGCTTCAACACATCTAGCTTTGCGTTTATGAATAATAGTAATCATGAAGTTCTAAGCCCATAATTTCAGCAGCCAGAGGGCATTTCTCTCCCACTCTTACCATGAATTTCACATATTCAGGCATCTGATCAATGTTCCAAAACATCCTCTCATGGCTTTTAAGCACCAGTAGCGTGGTCAGCTCCTTAGCTGGTTTTCCATTACTGCACGTCACTTTGATGTTCAGATCCACAGCCTGTGTGCTGGAGAACAAACCCAAGGATAAATGATAAGAGCTCATTGTTGAGCAAGGTATTTCTTTTTAACAGCCCATGCAACACCTAGCAGATCCCCCTTTGGTAGACCAGACTGGAATAACATGTTAATCACCAACATGACACCCACCTTGCTATTAAACCTGTGTTTGTCACCTGCATCGTGTAAGGCATTAACATCAGAGGCAGGCTGGCTTTGGTCTTGTGTAGTCTGCTCTGTTGTTATTTTCAACAAGACTTCTCATGGTCCACTGGTGTGTTTTAAATTTACAAAGGCAAAGCAATACTCACAATCTCTAATGGTTCAACAGACATAGCTACTCAAGGCCTCTTCACAAAAATTTCCACAACTGGTAGACACCAGAAATTGTCCATTAGTCTCCCAGTTGACCATAGATTAGAATATGAATAGACTTTTCTTCTTCCCTACCTTTACTAATGCTACCTCGCTATTAAGCTGATCTATCAAAATTGATTAAGGCCCACCTATAAGGTTGATTGCTCTTTCTTTTTCATTAAGGTTATCAACCTTACAGTATCTATTGAGGCAGATCTTTCTGTGTATCACTATGAATTCTGATCTAAAAGCCTAAGTTTCCTTCCCTTTATAATTGTTAAGGTTAATTTATCTACTTCCTAATGTTGCAAAGTTAGGGAACCTCAGGCTTGGGCTGGCCAACCTTTTGATCATTATCAAGACTTATGTACTTCTATTAAGGTGGGTGTGTCCTTATTTTTTCTACTGAGTTGAATATAATATTCCCCATATCTATCGGCTTATCTGTTCCCTCCAATTTTTCAAGTCTGTGCCTCCTTGCCAATATATATTAACACCAGTCTTCCCTCTTTACAGTTTCTTTCTTTTTGGGGAGCACCAGGAAGCACCAAATGTTTATTGTGGTAAGTCTCTTAAATGGCTATACATTGGGGACCTGTACTATCATCTCAAGCCTTCTTCCTTACCCATTTCTGCAGCCTGATCATTGCCAAAAATGTCATAAGCCACTCAAGAATATTGCAGGACAAAACTGGTGGAAATGTGAACATTATTATTTGCATAATTTACTCGCAAGTCAGAAGTTAGATCCATGCAACCAAATTACCCAGATTCTGGAGGACTCTGCTGGAGCCACATGATGTGGGCCTCTTTTCCAGGGTGTACAGTGGAATCCAGACAGCTCTTGGTATTGTCAGAGTCAAACTCAGCCTCTAGGTACGGCTCAGCATCAAAATAGCTCTCAGGTACACATTCCTCGGAGGAGCTGGGCTCTGAAGGACACAAAAGAACAACTGTGGGAAACTTGCTCAGGCAGAAAGAGAAGGAGATAGCTGATGCTCAATAAGAGAAAAACACATGCAATGATACGACTCTTTATGTATCATCAAAAAAGAGGAAATCATCAACTAAGAAAAAGAGGATACGGGCCTGCATAAAATTTGGGTGTGCTGATTTAAATGCACTGGTGGAATTTTAGAAAAATGACTATAAGAAGAAACACAATGCATCTCACCCTGGTGGGAAAGACCGATCAGGTGACTAGTGTGCCTACTCACTTTTCTGTTCAGGTGTTCACTCTGGATAGGCAACTTCAGGACCACTCCTGCTTTCCCTTGGTCAGTGCTTCAAAGAGAAGAGCCCTTCAGATACAGGGCTGTCTTCTGATAGATTGTGATTTGCAAAGTGGACGTAAAGCCACCCATATATGGCCCATTTTTCATTCATTCAGTGTTTTTAGTCAAATCCAAATTCATGCAGATCTAATCAATTAATACATCAATTGAACTCAATTTAATTCATTAGTAAAAGGTAAAGGTAAAGGGACCCCTGACCATTAGGTCCAGTCATAGACAACTCTGGGGTTGCAATGCTCATCTCGCTCTATAGGCCGAGGGAGCCAGTGTTTGTCCGCAAACAGTTTTTCCGGGTCATGTAGCCAGCATGACTAAGCCGCTTCTGGCGAAACCAGAGCAGCGCACAGAAATGTCATTTACCTTCCCGCCAGAGTGGTACCTATTTATCTACTTGCACTTTGACATGCTTTCGAACTGCTAGGTTGGCAAGAGCTGGGACAGAGAAATGGGAGCTCACCCCGTTGCGGGGATTCGAACTGCTGACCTTCTGATCGGCAAGTCCTAGGCTCTGTGGTTTAACCCACAGTGCCACCCGTCATTAGTAACTGCATGCAAATGATTTGGATCAGGTGGGGTAAGGTCCCCTTAGCAAGTCATTGTGGCTCTACAGCATTCCTCACCAACCTGGTGTCTTCCAGATGTTTTGAACTATAACTCTCATCGGCCTCAGCCAGCAATTGATGGGAGTTGTAGTCCAACAACATGCGGAGGACCAGAGGTTGGCGAAGGGTGCTCTATGGGGAGGACTCCTGCTACACTTTGACTTAAGAAACGCCATCTTAACAGAACTGACCTCTGTTGACTTGAAAGTTAATCTTCTGAGGGTCTTCCAATTCTACAAAGGTGCTGACACCCCCATAATAATTTTTGGCCCAATCTAGGATCTCCGCATTGGAGGAAGGCAAATCGGTTTTGTTGATTTCTTTGTTGAACCCCATGACCGTGAGCTTATGCTCATCCTGGAAAAGAAATGTACAGCAGAATAAAATCAGAGTGTTCCCCGTGCTATTTTTATAGAAAAGAGATGCTGGAGCTCATCATGAACACCTCCCTCATTTTCTTATAATAGCAATGGAGACCTGAGAGGTGCTAGAACTGAGTTCCACAAAGTTCTGGCTGAAAAAGGGGCCCTAGTGTTTCCTTTTGGCAATGAGAGTTGCACTCTATAAATCCTCCATGTATTTCATGTCTGGATTCAAGCACAACATTGAGAGATAGTCCTTGGACAGCATTGGGTCTTGTAACTTTAGCCTCACTTTTCTATTATTAAAAGGGGAGTTCCAGGTGGCCAGGAGACAGGGAGCTGAATGAGGTGATATATTGTCCAGTCACTCAGAGAAGTGGACAAATCAATCATTTCTGGTTTCTTCTCAGTTTCTCCTTTTTTCCAGTCTTCATTTTTGCAAGCTATACCCCCTAATATAATGCATTTTAAATGTTATTTTCATGATTAAACGTATTTTTGTGCACACTTCCCATTAATAAATTCATGTTTGTACTCATTTTTTGGTTGGAAAGTTGCACCACAAGATTTGCAAAGGGGGAGTTTTGACGGGTAGGTACATGTTGGTTTGCACACTGTTTTGTGAACTATCAATTTGTTAGTTTGCATTAAAATGCAAACAAAACAAAATTTCTCCCCCATCCCTAACTGCTCCACTTACACAGGGAGGAACAGGAGTGACAACCTATGGGTGCCTTCCTCCCAACCTCACCTGCAGCACCTACTTCGACATCATTGGATCTCTATGTGAGGACTTCATGCTCAAATAAGGGCAGCAAATTTCATAATTTAACTGCACACATTTTGCAAGTGATTGTACACTTTGAACCCACGTGCATTGCACATCAGCCCTGTTTAAATTTCCTTCACTTCTGTACCAATTGTCTCTGTGTGGAGGTGTAGTATTTAAATACATCAGGGTAGGGCAACCGTTTTCAACCTGAGTGCTACATTCCCTTCTAGACAACCTCCTTGGACATGGGAGTGGGGGGGGGCACATAAGAGCACGAGAAGATCCTGCTGGATCAGGCCAGTAGCCCATGTAGTCCAGCATTCTGTTCTTACTGTGGTCAAGCAGATGCCTGTGGGAAACCCAAAAGCAGGGTCTAAAAACAAGGGCACTGTGGTTTGCAGCAACTGGGATACAGAAGCATTTCTACCACCAACTGTGGAGGCAGAGGATAGCCTTTACGTGCATGAACTTGACTAATCCTCTTTTGAAGCCATCTGGTTTAGTGGCCATCAATGCTTCTGGTGGGAGGGAGTTCCATAGT
Source organism: Podarcis tiliguerta (assembly GCF_965153285.1). Classification (NCBI taxonomy): domain Eukaryota; kingdom Metazoa; phylum Chordata; class Lepidosauria; order Squamata; family Lacertidae; genus Podarcis; species Podarcis tiliguerta. The sequence goes on from NC_139553.1 coordinate 4,044,542, forward strand.
CCTTTCTTTTATCTGTCCTGAATCTTCCAACATGCCTTCCTAGCTCAGGGACATCCATGCTTTTTTATCAGAGAAAGACTGGAGGCTGTAATGTCATTAGAGTGTTTGGTCACTGCTCCATGATGACGCCTATAACATTTATTTTATTTATTTTTATTTATTAAATTTCTATACAGCCCTTCATCTGGGGATCACAGGGCAGTTTAAAATATGAAAACACAAAGATACATAAAATAATAAGTCCCACAGGCCTGTGAGAAGAGGAAATCTTTTGCCTAGCACCTAAAGATATGCAATGGATGCACCAGTCGAAGCTCCCTGGGAAGAGCATCCAGCAATGGGGGGCCACCACAGAAAAGGCCTGTTCTCGTATTGCCACCCTCTGCATGCCTTGTGGGGGAGGCACACGAAGAAAGGCCTCAGATGATAATCACTGGGTCTGGGTTGGCTCAGAGAGGTGGTCTTTGAGGTACTGCAGTTCTAAGCTGTTTATGAGATGGCACTTACACTTTTGGGCATACAAGAAGGAAACAGGAAATGATTTTTGGCACACCAATAACTGTGCAGTTACTTCTGTCAGCTACAATTTTCAGAATTTATTTTTACACTTTCTATCCCCATGTAGGTTACGGAAAAGGAATGACACAAAGGCTCTCTGTGACCCCCCAGTCACCTTCTCAGCACAGAGAGGAAAGAACAAGTCAGAGAGGTCAGGCAGAAGCTGACAGCTAATCTCCCCCCACGATCAAAGGAATTTTATAACCTATTGTTGTCTGCCTTGAAAGCTGAAAAGAGTCAGGCGTCAAACAATCAATCCTGTGAGGTTGGCCAAGCTCAAAAGGAATTCTTTGAAGGAATAGCTGCACAACCAACATTAGAAAGAGCAACATATTTGGGGATTTCCATTTTATTTTACTTTTAAATCCCGTTTGTTAAGAAAGATGAAAACATGGGATGGGGTTTGCATGGCTGACTTTGCACTCCCTTGGCTGATATTAGTACAAATCAGACTCAGAGGTATAGCACGGGGGGGGGGGGGGAGGCTGGGGGGCTGTCACCCTCAGCAGAATTTTTTGTGGGGTGCATTCCTCACAATGCCCAGCCAGCCCCCAGGACTGCCAGGGTGTCGTCAGCTGTTGCGTCCTTCTCACACCAGGGTGCACTAAAAAGCTGGTGCATTTTCACAGGGTTTCTCCCCCCCCCCCCCAGTTGCCAATTACTGCCAATTACTGCAGAATGTGGGATGGGGGTTACTGGATTTAAGATAGGAAAACCGAGAAACTGATCGAAACAAAATAAAAAAATTCCTTCCAGTCGCACCTTAGAGACCAACTAAGTTTGTTATTGGTATCTGAAGAAGTGTGCGTGCACACGAAAGCTCATACCAATAACAAACTTACTTGGTCTCTAAGGTGCAACTGGAAGGAATTTTTTAATTTAACCAGATTGTGACCTACCTGTACCCAGATTACTTACTAAGACTCCAAAAAGTGTGTTTTCTTTCTTTTTCTTTTCTTAAAAAGAAAAACCAACACAACTCTTCTCAATCTTTCAGACTTTTCAAAAACCAGTATTTTGGAAGGGGTGGCTCATCAGGAAGCTAGTTTGGCCTGGCTTTGGGATTTTCCAGGGGATGGTGGCTCATCCCCCCACCCAAATTGTCACAGCCTAAAGGTTCCCTTTTGCCAGCCAACAATGCAAGGAATGGAGAGAAAAAAGGTGACTAAGAGCTGCCTTGCACACCTCCATCTCCCTCCTGACCCCATACAGGGCACGGAATGGAACGTCCAAGAAGGCAGTGCAGTGGCGGCGGGGTGGGGGTGGGGGTGGCGGCCTGCCCTCCAGCTTGAACTAATGGTGCCGCACTGCATCTGATTGTGCCTCTCGCGCCACTGCCCTCCCCCATCCCGCCTCCATTGTCAGCCCTTTTTTATTATTAGACACAAATAGGAAAAGGGTTTTATTTTGCTAACAAAGCTCACAGGCTCGGCTGAGCTGGCTGGAGCCAAGCACCATCCCTGACCCTATGCCAAACAGCCAGAGGAAATGGGAGATTTTCCCCAGGTTATCTGCGTCACAGAGTCTCCCGGCAGAGAGATCCATGGGCAGAGGAAGCGGGGGCCTTGCAAAGTCATGGGTTGTGACATGACAAAGGGGCACAAAATTTGGCATGGAGTGGAGAGGGAAAGGGAGAGGTTTCCCTCCCTCTCTCCTAAATACAGTACTGGAATCCTTCAAGGTCTTCCAATAATGCAAAAGTGTAGGATATCCAGGCCATGCGCAAGATAGTCCTTTTTCACACAGTGGCGGCAGACAGATAAGTTCTTGACATTTATTCGCTTCCCCAAGGTGTCTTTATGGCCACTAACTTGGACGGCTCTAAAAATAGGACTAGACAAATCCATGGAGGATAAGGTAATCAAGGGTAACATTCACCCAGCCATGCCAGCATCTGGTACACTGTGTCTGATGCAGGAGCTAAGATGTAGCTGTTGTGCTTATGTCCTCCTTGGGACTTCCCACAGGGACCTGGCTGGCCACTATAGGAATGGAATACTCCACTAGATGGGCCTCTGGTCTGATCCAGCAGGGCTCTTCTTATGCTTCTGTGTGCTGAGACTGATCCTTGGTCTGTTCCAAGCATGAGGCCCATGCGCTAGTCAACCTGCATCTAGCTGTTTGGTAACTCACTAAAAAGGTGCCTGTGGTAACGGCGTTAACAGCACATCCAGGATAGCACTATGTAAGCCTGCATGGGTTTTTTGAGATGCCTGCATGCACTACTCTGCATCCCAATGGCAAGAGCAGGCTGGCGCATGCTGTGCAATGGGGAACACTTTTTGCAGCCAGTGTTGAGCAGCCATCCTGATTCAGTGCCACTGACATTGCAGTCCCTTCCTGCTTGTATGCATGCTTCTACAACCCTCTCCCAGAATACCTGAGCAGCCTGTGCAATTGTAAACCAATAATGACTCTTGCTTGCCTGGTATATGAGTGTGTATGTGTTTATATTTTATAGTACCTTGATATGAGGTTCCTTCACCCACTCCTTTGGGTGAGATAGGTTGGGGCTGTTGTGAATGCTGGGGTATAAATACAATCAAGCAATCTGTCAGTCAATAGTCCACTGACCCTATGGACTGATATACCCAGGAGCAAGCATCGTGCTCTAGCTCATCATTGGGGAACCAGTGGTCCAACAGATATTCTTGGATTCCCAACTCCCATAATCCCTGGCCAGCATAGCCCATAAGCAGGGATAGTAGGAGTTGTGGCCAAAGTGCTTTCCTTTATTGCTCCTCTGGTTAAGAACAAATGGAGAGCCCTGCTGGATCAGAACAAAAACTTGTCTGGTTCAGCATCTTCTCCTCTCAGTTGGCTAACCTGATGCCACAGTGAGAATCCCACAAGAAAGACCTGAGCCATGATGACTATGCTTCCAGTTGTAGGCAGAAATGCTTCTGAATATCAATTGTTGGAGACCAGAGGGCATCTGGCTAGTTGCTGAGAGAACAGGAAGCTGGACTAGATGGGGCACTGACCTGATCCAGCACATTAGCCTTACGTTCTTATGTTCATCATGACTAGTAGCCATTGGTGGCCTTAACCTCAGTGGATTCTTCTCACCAAGTTGGTGGCCATTGTCACATTGTGTGGGAACAAATTCCACAGCCTGACTACATGCCCCGTGAAGACATGCCTCCTTTCATATGTCTCAAATTCCCCGATATCCAGCTTCACTGGATGACACCATTCAGTTCCCATGTTACCCCAGTCCTGCTTCCCATTCCCCTTGAACTCCACTTTTGACAAGGATAATTTCTAAACTTGGAACTGGAATATGAAGTTTGCCACAGCTTTTGACTCCCCCAGTCCATTTGCTTCTCCTTCCTATTCCAGACTTTCCCAACCTGGTGGGGCCTCCAGATATTTTGGACTGCAACCAATGGGATTGTAGTCTAAAACATCTGGAGGTCACTGAGTTGGAAAGGGCTGCCCTGGATGCTCATGTGTCTGTGGGGGAAACACTGCCCCCATCAAAATGAGTAGTGTTGACATGACCACACATTATATTGCGATTCTGTTTGTACTGTGTTTTCCCCATTACACATATGTGCTCCTGCTCATTGGCAAAGCTTCACGTGACAGAGCCATGTGCAAAATCCCATTGATTTTGCTTTTTTTTCAGCAGCCTTTGCCAGCCTGGTGCCCTCGAGATGTTTTGGTCTATGGCCCCCACCACTCCCAGCCACCTGGAGAGTAAAGCAGGGCCAGGGGGGTCTATGTCTCCCTGACGAGAGCAAAACTTGTGTAATATGCATTTTTGAAAAAGTTATTGTTACACCCACCCTTAAAGGTTTCTGATGTACACTTAAAGCACCTGAAATGTAACTGCCCCACCCTGCAAAATGCAGTGTGTTTCCTAGCTCCCTGCTGCCCTGCCCTGATTAACTCATGACCAAGGATCTTGTTTGCTGAGGGTCCTTTAAAGGTAAAGGTACCCCTGCCCGTACGGGCCAGTCTTGACAGACTCTAGCCTTGTGCACCCATCTCACTCAAAGAGGCCAAGGGCCAGCGCTGTCCAAAGACATTTCCGGGTCACGTGGCCAGCGTGACATCGCTGCTCTGGCGAGCCAGAGCCGCACACGGAACGCCGTTTACCTTCCCGCTAGTAAGCGGTCCCTATTTATCTACTTGCACCCGGGAGTGCTTTTGAACTGCTAGGTTGGCAGGCGCTGGGACCGAACGACGGGAGCGCACCCCGCCACGGGGATTTGAACCGCCGACCTTTCGATCGGCAAGCCCTAGGCACTGAGGCTTTAACCCACAGTGCCACCCGCGTCCCGGGTCCTTTGCTAGTGTACAAATTTGACTGGTCTTCTTCAGTTTCTGGAATCCACATACCTTCCCCTTCTCTCAACTGCTAAGATAAAGAAAGACACCACCCCAGGATTAATACCCTCCCTCCATCTTCTGTGGCTTATCACTATCCTTTTAGAACTGGAATTTGGGAGATTTCTTCCAGCTGTGGAGAAGAAGACAGAAGGTCACAGACTCCCCTGGAGCCTGTCACAGCACATGAAGCCATGTACCCAGTTATTCCAGGTGGGTCAAGCTGCCAAGTCCCAGTCGAGAATGAGGGAAAGATTGAAAGGGCAAAGCAATGGAAGAGCATCACCTCTCACTCTTTCCCTTCCAGCCTATCACCACACTTCTTATACATCAGGCCCCAAAACCCTTCAGGTCTCTCTGCCTGACCTCCAGGTCTCTCCCCAGGCCACCCCACTCTCTGGCCTTGCTTTACCCCCTCCTTTCATGCTTGAAAATGGCTCCCCACCCTGATGTAGATTATACAAGGTCTGCAGGATGTGGCTCAGCCCAGGTACTCACCGTGACGAAGGCAAGGCGGGGATCCCCTGTATTTACATTCAGAACGGAGTGCTTGTTGGAGTTCACCACAAAAACCACCTTCCGGCCTCCTTTTGCTGCTGACACATTGACGCTGAACTGGGTCAAGGGCATCTGGCAGAGAAATGGAAAGGGGGATCATCAGTCAAGTGTTTCAAGACAGGTGAAGAGATTCCTGCCCAAGCGGTAGTCTTTAGCGTTGCAGGCTCTGCCCTGTGGAACCAGCAAAGGCTTGGCAGGATCTCTCCCTTCTGCCAGAGGTTTCTTGAAAACTTCTTTTATTAGACAGGCTTGCACAACGTGATTTTTTCCCTTCTTTTTATCCATCAATATTTGCTGATGTTTCAATGATGTTTTCAAGGATAATTGATTGTTTTTATCCTTTTATATGTTGTGCTCTGCCTCCCTGTATAGTTATGAAAGTGTGGGTATTGTAAAATAAAATGTTAAGGTATGGGGTAGGTTTGGAGTGGCGAGAACTTCCAAGGGACATTGGACTGGGAGAAAGAGGCAGAGTGTGATGGCAGGGAGAGCCAATGTGGTGTAATGGCTAGAATGTTGGACTAGGACCTGTGGGAGACCAGGGTTCAATTCCCCACTTGGCTAGGGAGCTCACTGGGTAACTGTGGGCCACTCAGTTTCTCACCTTAGCTTATCTCACAGTAAGGATGAACAGACAAGAGGTGGAATGCAAATGAAATCAATAAATAGCTTTGAGAGGCATTGCTTCTTTATTTCTGGTCATTACTGTCCTGACTCCAGAAGAAACCCCCTCTCCCAGTACATAGGATTGCCAGGTCAGGAGCATCCTAGACTCTGCAATTTCAGGGCCCAGACCTGAGACATGGGGGCAGCCCCAGTTGATATGGTGGGGCCCTAGAGGTGGAGGTCAATTGGGAGAGGGGAGTGAAGGAGGGCAGACACTCCAACCCTACAAGATTGCCTATGCTATAATTTGTAGCCGGATCCTGCCAGTCGTCTTCTTCTCCTTCTCCTCACCATCACTCTCACACACCTGGAGATTCAGCCTTCCCCAAACCTGGACAGGTCCAGGCAAACCTGGAGACTTCAGGTCAGACCTGGAGGCCAGTGACCTCAGTGGCACATGTAGCCTTGGACTGATCTGCCCGGCCCACTGCTATCTCTCCGAAATTTGTAGGAGGCTTGTGGGTGGCGGGAGCACAGGAAAAATCAAAACAAAAAACACGACCAGAGAGAGACCCAAGTGCTCTCTCTCTCTCTCTCAACACATTCAGCTCCATAGCAGTGGCATGAGCTAATGAATAAACACGGCTCTGTGGGGGCGGCCACAGGACCCCTCGAGTCTCCGCCGTCCTGCCTTGGCAGAGGCCCGCATCTATTTTTAGCCCCCTGCCCTTTTTCAGAAGCCATTGTTTTCTCTCCCCCCCAGAATGGCGGCAGGCTTTCTCCTGCCTGCTCGAGCACTGGGATCTGCTTATAGAAACCGGCTTCCAGTAATTCTTTTCGGGCTGGAGCCTGACCGCCCGCCCCGGCCTACCCTCCCCTGACGCTCGGTCGGGGCTGGGAGCCAGTTGTCTGGATGCCACAGTTGTGACATCAGGGGCCGGCTGCTACGCAACCACCCTCCCACCAACCCCTTTGTAAACACAGGAGGGGGATTTTTGCTCCCATCCTATTTACTGGCAGGATAGGGTGAATATCATTTCCTCCGCATCTAGGCCTCAGCCACTTCCGGGCCTGTCCGTCCACGTCGCCAGAGGCCGGTGGCCTGTTTAATGGCCGAGGGAAGAGAATGCAGGGAAATATGATACTGCGTATATTTATTGTTGCATTTATGTCCCACATTTTTCTCCTAGGAGCGCAAAATGTGGTTCTTCTCCCCCTCCTCATTTAATGCCCACAATCAACCCTGTAGGGGTAGTTTAGGCTGAGAAAGACAATGGCTGGCCTAAGGTCACCCAGCGAACTTTGTGACCGAATGGGGGAATCGAACCTTGGTCTCTAGTCTGACGCTCTTAACCGCTACGCCACACTGGATGAGAATGGGTACATATGGTTTGCCTCAAGCCCATTTCAGAAGTGACCTTCCATGTCTTTCTGCAGAATGGTAACACAAGAGGGGCCAGACACACCTCAATGGGAAAGCGTTCCACAAACAGGGAGCAGCCACCAAGAAGGCCCTATCACAGGTCAGTGCCAACATGGGTGCTGCCTCTTCAGCACTGTAAATGAATGCAATGGAAAAAAGTCCTCATAAAAATGTGAGCACTTTAGTGTGCCTTTCTTCCGATATGCATGTTGTTATATACAGCTCTTCCTGACATACCATTTTTGCAAGCAATTTCCTCTATTAACATCTATTTCCATAGCAGTCATTGATGTCCTCCACATATTTGTCCAATCCTCTTTTAAAGCCGTCCAAATTGGAGACCACCTCTATTTCTTGTGGGAGTGAATCCCCAAATTTCACTATGCACAGTGAGAATTTTTCTTCTTTGTTTTCTGTGCTGAATCTTCCAACATTCAGCTTCATTCAAGTTCTAGTATTCTGAGCGGGGTGGGGGTGGGGGCGGAAATGTTTCTCTATTCACTTTCTCCACATCATGAAAGCCCCCTCCTGAGAGGATTTTATCTACCATCAGGCCTCAGGCCTCATTCACACCATACATTTAAGGTGCTATGACAGCACTTTAAACAGCCATGGTTCCCAACTCCCAAGAATTCTGAGAGCAGTAATTTAAGGGATTTGAGGTGTTTTTGGAGGACACCCCCCATCCTCATCACACGGTGACATCCCAGAGCAATTTAACAACTGATGCCTCTTCACAAGGAGCTTTGGAAACTGGAGTCCTCTGAGAGGAATAGGGGTTCCTACTAACCACTCTCAGCACCCTTAATGAACTACACCTCCCAGAGTTCTGTGGGGGAAGCCAGCACAGTTTAAAGCAGGGGTCAGCAAAGTTTTTGTGACTTGGGTCTGGAGTACACGCGTGCATGCACGCACGCACACGCAAACGCTATTTCCAGCACTCCTTCCGGCACAGAGGAGGCGTGCGCAGTTTACCATTGGCTGACTGAGCGGGCAGCGGGGGTCCCTGAGCGGGTGGCGGGGGTCCATGGGCCAGTTAAACAACCCGCATGGGCCTCTTGTGGTTGCCGACCTCTGGTTTAAAGTGACATCCCAGTGCTTTAAATGTCTGGTGTGAGGCAGGAGCTGATCTCTCCTCCTGGCCTGAGCAATTGTCACCAGCTCTACTCCTAAATTTGTTGTTGTGTTTTTTTTTGGGGGGGGGGGGGGTAAGAGAGCTGCTATTTATCAAGGGCAAGGCAGCCAGAACCGCCACTGATATAGGCTGCAATTTTGAGAACTGTAACCTAAATAACTTGTGCTCAAGCTTGCATTTCACTCTTCCCAACCATTCTCTTTTTTCCTTATTTGCCATGCCTTTTTTGCCAGATTTTTTCAGCTGCTGCAGGATGGGTTATAAACACTGTAAACAAGCAAGTCAGTAAATGTTCAGGGAGGCACTTGTCCATCCCTGTGCCCCCCCCCCCCCGTGCCCAGTGTGTTCTGCCACCACACAGGTTGCTTTTCAGTTGAAGGTTTTGAAGTCAAAGGGAATCCTGCCTGTTTCTGTTCATTCCAGATTTAAAAAGGGGAACTGCCAGGGTTGGCCTGGGAAATCCGTGACCGCATCTGTTGTGTTTTCCGAAGCAGCTGTGGCCTGTTGGTGTGAAGGGCTCACACACACTCGCAATACTTCCCTTTCCTCCTCAGAAGCTGCCTGTCTGGCAATTGCTGAAGGCCTGAGCAGCTGCAAAGAGAAATTTACAAGATTCCGGCTCTCTGAAAAATCTGTAAATTTCATTTTAACCGCCAGCGCAGACCATTAACTGCGCTGGAGATCAGAAGGAAACCAGGAGGCAGAGGGTGATCTTGGGCAAGTCACTTTTTTTCAACCTAACCTACCTAAACTGGGTCATTGTGAGGATGAACGGGCAAGTGGGATAACCACACAGGCCACCTTGGAAGTAGGGTGCGATATACATGTAAACAGCAAATAAATATATCCAGTGTAAAGTTTAAGAACCTTGAAATTGCCCATCCACAACGAGCTCTTTGTTTTTAAGCAAACAGAGCAGGTCAACCCAGACTTCCCTACCAGAGTGAGATGCATTTATTTATATAAATGATATAAATGCTTTCTAAATGTGGATCCATGCATATATACAACATAGGCACATTTTATGCAAAACCGCATACTCTTGCCCTCTTTTTTTGGGGGGGGGGGGGAGAGACTGGTGCTTAAGTGGCTGTTCTGGCAGATCCTGTGTATAATGGTGACTAACTAGAGCTGTAACTTGATTCCAGAAAACAGTGCAATCCTATACATGTCTACATGAAGTAAATCCCACTGAGCTTATTCCCACGTAAACTGGGATAGGGTTTCAGCCACGTTGTATGAATTTTTAGTCAATTAATTACACCAGCAATAAATCTGGAGGCTGGATGGACAGACAGACAGAATACAATTGCTTTTATACATTAAAATGTTTAAATTGTTTTGTATACAAAATTGTTGTTAATTGTTTTTAACATTTATGCTTTTGTTCTTAAATTTCTTCAAGATGTTTTGTAGGAAGAATGTAAAGAGAATGAAACAAAGAAAAATAAATAATTCTGATGCTGTGACCGGTTTCAAGCATGGCTTGCCATAGAAAAGTAGGATGCAAACAAACAATTTCGATTGTGGTAATCCGTAACTCACAGGGTTGTGGTGACAGTAACACTGAAGATGGGAAAGAGAACACGTCATCACCTGACCTCAGTGCTATTATCAGTTTTCAAGAGGTTGAGAGATCTGGATGCAGATTAATAAAACTAACCCAGCCAGATGGATGGAGTATAAATATTATTATTATTATTATTATTATTATTATTATTATTATTATTATTATTATTAATTCATTTGAAGCTTACTGAGGCAGCTTACATAAAAATTGCCACCGTAGTTCATGCACCGGTTACTTCAAGCCTGGATTTCTGCACTGTGCTCTGTGTGGGGCTTCCCTCACACTCGATCTGGAAGCTGCAGTTAGTGCAGAATGTTGCAGCACAGTTGCTGACGGGAGTGAGGCCTTGTCAGCATACAACAGCTGTGCTCAAAGGTCTGCACTGATTGCCAATCTGCTACCAGGTCAAGTTCAAAGTGCTACTAATAGTACACAAAGCCCTTAACAACTTGGAACCAGCTTATCTGAGAGATCGCCTTACCCCACGTGTGCCCACTTGACCACTTTAATAAGCAGAATTGGCACTACTACAGGTGCCACATAATCCCACATCTCTAGAAGCAGGAACTCTTCCAAGAAAGAAGGGGGCATTTGTCTGCTGTATGAGCTGCTCACCTGTGAGATGCTGTACTTCAGGTTAAGAACATGGACTTCCATGTTGGTGTCTCTGGGCCCACGACCCACGCAACCGCTCGTAACCCTGCTAGTTGTGTAGAGCATTTTGACCCGTTGGTCATTCCTGACTGGTTGAAGGGTGCAGCCTGGGTCATCCACTGGGCCTAGGAAGGGAAGAAAAAAGAACCAGGGTCAATGTAATAAAGGGATCAGAAAGAAAACTGATTCAGCTAGCATTTTAATGAGAAATCACCTATTTCATTTTACTTGAACCATTACATGAAAGTAAAGTGCTCCCTCTCAAAATTCACTTCTGCAGATTTTGCAGTTCTCCAACACTGTACAACATATGTATATTAGGGGAAAGAGGATATAATGCATATATGTGTGGAGATGACATAAATAAATTACTTTATAAAAAGGGAAATAGCTTGCTAAGATGTGTTTATCAAGAGAAATTAACACAAGAATGCTGACATATTTATGAGGATTCATTTTATTGGTGTAGAAATGCAGAGACCTGAATCTAAACCAGAGAAAATAAGAAACTGAAACCTCATTAGTGTAATGTCAGTATAATCAAGTCCATGCTCATTGTGTTCCAGTTTGCCATGGTCTAGAGCACTTCCAGTCCCTGTTTTACAGACAGCTGGAGAGCACAAGAGACTAGACCTGGGGGAAGTTTGAAGAATTTCTAATGGGCTTCATATGTGTGTTACACTTTGCTCTTAATGAAGTGGTTTAGTCACCATTCTTCGAATGAAGACTACATCTTACAGTCAGTCGCTTGTATTTCTATCAGGGGAAGGAATGTTGATCATCAAGCTCACCCTAGGCATTTAAGGTCCGAATATAGCACTGGAATAGCACAGGGAAGCAATAAAGGGAACATTTCTTCTGAGCATGTGCAAAGTAAGTTGTAACAACTAAGTGCATTTTCATCCATACAAAATGAGTTTGTCATGTGAATGTCAACAATTCCCCTTCCACCATAGCTGTCAACCTTCCCTTTTTTTTCAGGTAATTCCCTTAATCCAGTGTCGTTTCCCGCTGCTATCCCAGATTGTTAGATATCCCGAAGAAAAGACTCCCTGGAAAAGACCCTGATGTTGGGAAAGATGGAGGGCACAAGGAGAAGGGGACGACAGAGGACGAGATGGTTGGACAGTGTTCTCAAAGCTACCAGCATGAGTTTGACTAAACTGCGGGAGGCAGTGCCTGGCGTGCTCTGGTCCATGGGTCACGAAGAGTCGGACATGACTAAAAACAACAAGACTGTCCCCAGGACAGGTGAGGCTGCTGGTCCCTTATTTTCAATTCTGAAAGTTGACAGCTATGCCTTCCACAACCAGAATGCTATTCTGGGAGAAGGATTCTGTCCCAGTGCATGCAGAAGGCTCCAGGTTCAGCCCTAAGCATCTATCTCCAGGTAGGGTTGGGAGAGACACCAGCCTGCAACCATGGAGAGCCGCTGCCAGCTAGTGCTCTCCAAATGGCCAATAGTGAGTGACAATGGGTGGTAGAGACCAACAACATTAGCAGAGAAGCACATTAGCTACCCCTGTTGTAAATACTGAGCTCACCTGAAGACCAATGCTTTATAATGCTCTTAAACAATTGTTGGTGGATTTGCTGCTTGATGGAGGAGTATTTATTTATTCCCCAAATGCTCTGCTTATATATTGGGTAATAAAGTAAATATTACAAAGTCACCATAAGTTCATGCTGTTCTGTCAGCTAAACATTGCAGCAGGCCCCTAGGACTTTTCATTCCTGGGGGAAGCAAGGAATGTGGGGGAATTAGCAACATCTGCCTTTCTATCTGTTATTTCTATCCAAATAATAGCAGAGAGAAATTCACCTCAGGATCTCTCTGCTCGTCTCATAGAGCACTGATTTGTAGTGGGCTGTATCTTTCTGCTTAAGTTTTTTTTTAAAAAATAAAAATAGAAACTTCCCCTCAATTGTCACATGAGCTGAATGAAACCTAGCATGGGAGACTTCCTGTCCCAAGTCACCCCTGCTTGAAATCACATGATGCCCCAGACAAACCATTGAAACAAGTGAGGAAGTTAACTTTCTCAAGGGAGGGCCCCATTCCACTAATTCTCAGACTGGGAAGAACTGGGGGAGGACTGTGGTGGGCTGAGAGGAGGAAATTGGAAAGCTCCTATTTGAGGTATTCCTCAGAAAACAGTTCTCTGGGAGTTTATCAAGATAATGGCAACAGAAGGTCATGGCTTCTGTTCAGTAGCCAAATGTGCTGCTGGAAAAAGAACCTTTACATGTCAGTGCTTAACTAGCAACTTGAATAGCTGGATGACATAGCTCAGTCGGTAGAACGTCAGACTCTTAATCTCAGGGTCCTGGGTTCCAGTCTCACACTGGACAAAAGATTCCTGAATTGCAGGGGGTTGGACTAGATGACCCTTATGGCCCCTTCCATCTCTACCATTCTATGATTCTATGCAGGTTTGCCGTATTTCAATTGACTTGGACAAAGCACTGCCTTTGGAAAATTCTCCCCAGACGTCAATTCCACTTTTGAAATCCTGGTTATGGCAACTCTAACATAGGTAAAGTTGCCAAAACATTAGGTCCAGTCTTGACCGATTCTGGGTTGCGGTGCTCATTTCGCTTTATTGGCCGAGGGAGCCGGCGTACAGCTTCTGGGTCATGTGGCCAGCATGACTAAGCCGCTTCTGGCGAACCAGAGCAGTGCACAGAAACGCCGCTTACCTTCCCGCTGGAGCGGTACCTATTTATCTACTTGCACTTTGACGTGCTTTCAAACTGCTAGGTTGGCAGGAGGAGGGACCGAGCAACGGGAGCTCACCCCGTCGCGGGGATTTGGACCTCCTGATCGGCAAGTCCTAGGCTCTGTGGTTTAACCCGCAGCGCCACCCGCGTCCCTTAACCCTACTTTAAAAGAGGATTTAGACAAATTCCTGGAGGAGAGGGCTATTGATGGCTATTAGCCATGTATGCTTTCCACCCACTGTCAGAAGTTTCCAATAGGCATCTGGTTGGCCATTGAGAGAACAGGATGCTGGACTAGATGGGTCATTAGCCCAATTCAACAGGCTCTTCTGATTTTCCCATAGAGAACAGTGTGGTGTAGTGGTTAGCATGTCGCACTAGGAACTGGGAGACCAGGGTTTCAATCCTCACTCAGCCATGAAGCTCACCAGGTGACCTAGGGCCAGTCACCAAACTGTCAGCCTAAGCTACATCACAGGGTCACTGTGAGGATGAAATGAAGAAGGGACGGGCCATGTGTTCTACCTTAAGCTCCTTAGAGGTAAGGTGGGATGTTGGCACTCCTCTGTCTCAAGGAACAATGGAGTGCACCTTCAGGGGTGAAGTCAAACCACCGCATTAGCAGCACCAAAGTGACCTCTCTGGGTACCAAGCCTGGGTAGTGCGTAGGGAGGTCCTGGGCATACATAAGTAATAAGGCTCCCAGTGTGGTCCTCTGAAATTTGCATCAAGATGCCACCTCCCTCTCTTCTTTCAAATCCTTTCCTCAAACCCACTTTCTGCAGAAGAGCCTGGCTGTTTGATCAGACCAAAGGCATCTCTAGTTCAGCATCCTCTTCTCACAGTGATCTATGAGATGCCTCTGGAAAGCCTGCCAGCAGGGCACCAGCACAATGGCACTCTCACATTTGTGATGCCCATCTGCTGGGACTCAGAGGCACACCACCTCTGATATTGGTGGTAACACAGCCATCATGACTAGCAGCCATTGATAGCCTTAATATCCACAAATGTGTCTTAATTCCCAAGTTGATTTGGCACAACCCTTCAGAACTCATTTCCTGCTAACAGGGGAGGTAAACAGTGGTCCTCCAGATGTTTGCTGGACTCCCATAATCATTGGTCATGCTAGTAAGGGCTGGTGGGAGCTGGAGTCCAGCAATGTCTGGACAGCCACAGGTTCCCCATCCCTGGTCTAAGCTGACAGGTTGTGGCTCTCCACGCTTTCAGACCAGAGTCTCTGCTATCTCTACCTGAAGATGCAAGGGATTGAACCTTCTGCATGCAAAGCAGATTCTCTACCACTGGGCTACAGCCTTTCCCCTGAATAAATACCATGCTTTAATAAATTTATGCTGGCAGGGGCTGATGAGCCCCAACAACATCTGAAGGGCCACAGGTTACCAATCCCACCCATACTAATCTTAATTACAAGTAGCTGATCACATTGGAAGGACATGAAGACTCTCTCGCTTATAGCTTGGAGTCTGGCAATTAGCAGAATGGCACGTTAATCCAAGAATGCATGTGGGCTAGAGGAGAAGCATGAAGAGAGAGGTTTTCAGGAGAGGTTTGGTTGTGCAAATAATCTCTCTCTTTTTTTATTATTCTAGCCTCCATCCCACTCCCTTGCGTTCAGTTCTGGGTTGTCCCACCCTTGAAATAGGGGTCTGCCACCTTGTTATTATTCCCCAGTGCAATGTTTCACCACAAGGAAAATAAAACAGTTTTCCAAAGGCCGCTATCACACAGGTCACAAGCGCTTCCAGTTAGACTTCTCCAGGGGCTGGGAACCTTTTCCTCAGCCTGAGGGCCGCATTCCAGTCTGGGAAACCTTTTGAGGGCCATGTGCCAAGGTTGGGTGGGGCAAGAGGCAAAAGCAGGTGGAGGAACGAATGCTTATTTTACCTTTGTCACAAAAGTTCTTGCACACACTCACACACCCCTCTCTGTCCTCCATCCAGGCAAGCAAGCAAGCAAGCAAGCGGCATTACCAGATTTCGAGGGCAAAATTGCAAGCTGGCAAAAATGCTCAGGCATGAATGTATGCAGTTTTGTGCTTTTATATTCTAAACTGCCCTGGTATAGAAATGAAATTAATAGTACAGCCATACCTCGGGTTGAAGTAGCTTCGGGATAAGTATTTTTGGGTTGCGTTCTGCGGCGACCCAAAAGTAACGGAGCGCGTTACTTCTGGGTTTTACCGCTCGCGCAAGCGCAGATGGTCAAAATGACGTCACGCGCATGCGCATAAGCGGCGAATCGCGGCCTGCGCATGCGCAGACGCATGGATGCGGGTTGCGTTCGCTTCTGGATCCAGAGGTACCATTGTATCAGTAATGAATAATAATAATAATAATAATAATAATAATAATAGTCCCCAATTCTGGACTATTGTGGCCTTCCCCAATATGGGGACGGATCTGCTTCTGGAAAACATGTGGGAATCTTAGTTGGTGCAATGGAGGTTCATCTAGCCCTGCCCCTGGGACCGAGGTCACTTTGGGCCCCCCAATTAAATATTTGAGGTCTCTCCCCCAACGTTGATGGGCATTGCCATTCAAATGGTGTGTGTAAGCTGTATCTTGTGATCGATTATGCATATTTTATTCAAGTTGGCACCCATGATCCCAGCTCAGAGCTCAGTGCAGACCTTGCAGTGAACGATTCTACAGCACCCTCCCTGAGAGCTGGCTGCCCAGCCTCTGTGAAGACATTTCACCGATAGTGCCTATTTAACAAGGCATAAATGAACAATTGGGACGCGGGTGGCGCTGTGGGTTAAACCACAGAGGCTAGGACTTGCCGATCAGAAGGTCGGCGGTTCGAATCCTCGTGACGGGGTGAGCTCCCGTTGCTCGGCCCCTGCTCCTGCCAACCAAGCAGTTCAAAAGCACGTCAAAGTGCAAGTAGATAAATAGGTACCACTCCAGCGGGAAGGTAAGCGGTGTTTCCGTGTCCTGCTCTGGTTCGCCAGAAGCGGCTTAGTCATGCTGGCCGCATGACCCGGAAGCTGTACGCCAGCTCCCTCAGCCATAAAGTGAGATGAGCACCACAACCCCAGAGTCATCTGCGACTGGACCTAATGGTCAGGGGTCCCTTTACCTTTAAATGAACAATGCAGTAAACAGATCTTTTCCATGCTGCACGGTTTACATGAAGGCGCACCACTCACAATTCAATGTGTTCTCTCAGGGTGTCAAATCCCAGTTTCCTGACCCCTCTTGATGGAGATGCATAATGTATACAAAATGCTGTGGGTGGGGGGCAAATGACAACAAATGACACCTGACTCCTGAGAAGACAAATGCACACAGCGGGATGAAGGAGAAGCCAAGCCGGCACAGGACAGATTCCTGCGAGTCCCTTACTCTAAGGTCACGGCCCAGGCTGCTTCCATGACGCTGTGTCCTCTACCCCACCTATTGTCCCATATTTCCTCAGTGTACCAACCTAGGCCAACCCCACTGCCGGCAGCATCCAGAGGAAGACAAACAGTCGCTTATCTGGGCTCTACAGGCTGCGTCACCCTTCCCTTTTCTGGTCCTGCACCGCACTGCCTGTCTAGGAAAATGCTGCCGGGACAAGGCCGCGAAGCCTCAAGGCTGAGCAATGCGCCACACAGACAAAAGCTTTATCTGTTTATGTTAATTCAGGGCCCGAGATCTCTGTTGGACCCACACACACAAAAGCAAAGAGATTAGATCGGCTCGGCGGCGGCAAACAGGAGAGCGGCACCAACCACTCACGTCTGAAGATTAACCAAAGCGGTCTGCCTTTGGCGTAAAAAAAGTTCCCACACAGGAGATGTGGCCTATTCATGCCAGTTTGGGAGGTACTAATGCCTTGCATGGCTCAGCAAAACAGGCGGGCCACTTGGGCCTTCGTCAGAGAAGGCTTTCTGGCAGTGGGTTTATAGAATCATAGAATTGTAGCATTGGAAGGGACCCTGAGGGTCATCCAGTCCAACCCCCTGCAATGCAGGAATCTCAGCTAAAGCATCCCTGACAGATGGCTATCCAACCTCTGCTTAAAAACCTCCAAGGAAGGAGAGCCCACAACCCACCAAAGGAGACCATTCCACTGTGGAACAACTCTTATTGTCCGAAAGTTTTTTCTGATGTTTAGTCGGAATCTCCTTTCTTATAATTTGAAGCCATTGGATCAAGTCCTATCCTCTAGATCAGGGGTTGTCAACCTGGTCCCTACTGCCCACTAGTTGGCGTTTCAGGATTCTAGGTGGGCGGTAGGGGGTTCTACGGCACAAGCTGAATCCTCCTTCCATCGAGCACCGGTGGGCGGTAAGGAAATTTTACCATCAAGAAAGATGCATTAGTGGGCAGTAGGTATAAAAAGGTTGACTACCCCTGCTCTAAAGCAAGATAAAAACAAGCTTGCTCCATCTTCCATGTGACCACGTGATATTTGAAGATGAAAGATCTCCTCTCAGTCTCCTCTTTTACAGGTTAAACATACCCAGCTCCTTCACACACTCCTCATAAGGCTTGGTTTCCAGGCCCTTGATCATCTTGGTTGCCCTCCTCTGCACACGTTCCAGCTTGTCAACATCCTTCTTAAATTGTGGTGCCCAGAACTGGACACAGTATTTGAGGTGTGGTCTGAGCAAGGCAGAATAGAGTAGTACAGTGGTACCTCGGGTTACATATGCTTCAGGTTACATATGCTTCAGGTTACAGACTCCGCTAACCCAGAAATAGTACCTCAGGTTAAGAACTTTGCTTCAGGATGAGAACAGAAATCGTGCTCCGGCGGCGCAGCGGCAGCAGGAGGCCCCATTAGCTAAAGTGGTGCTTCAGGTTAAGGTTAAGCACGGACCTTGGGGACAAATTAAGTACTTAATCTGAGGTACCACTGTAGTACTATTACTTCCCTTGATCTGGACACTATACTTCTATTGACGTACAGCGTCACCTTTTTTTTGCTGCTGCATCACACTGTTGACTCATGTTAAGCTTGTAGTCCACCAAGACCCCCAGATCCTTTTCACAGGTACTGCGAAAGTAAGCCAGGTGCCCCCCCCCCATCTTATTTTGTGCATCTGGTTCTTCCTGCCCAAGTGCAGAACCTTACATTTATCCCCACTGAAATTCATTTTGTTGGTTCGGGCCCAGTTCTACAATCTGTTAAGGACATTTTGAATTCTGATTCTGTCTTTGGCAGCATTGGCTACCCCTCATCTGCAAATTTGATGAGCGTCCCCTCAATACCTGCTGCTTAACCCTCTGCTTTTATCCTGAGTGTGGTTTCTCTCTCTCCCCCCCCCCCCCCGTTTTAAAATTTATTTCCCAGGAGATCCACAAAAATACTTCATGGAACCTGCCATTCCCCTGTACACACCACAACATACAATATTATGCATCTATAAAACACATTCTTGTGAGCCCGAAGTTAGTATAAATTTTTGGAACTAGTCTTGGGTTTTCTGAGTGCGGTTTCTGAAGCATTGTTATTAAATGGTTAAATAAACACCTCCCAATTACCGTATTTTTCGCTCTATAGGACGCACCCGACCATAGGACGCACCTTGTTTTAGAGGGGGGGGGACAAGAAAAAAAATTCTCCCCCTCTCTGCTCAGCACCCCTTCAGCGAAGCGGCAGGAGAAACGGAGCCCCTTCCATTTCTCCTCCCGCTTTGCTGAAGGGGTGCTGCACAGCTCTACCTCTCTGCTGAAGCCAGGAGCCGCCTGAAGCCTTTGGAGCGCAGCGGGAACTCATGCTGCACTCCAAAGGCTACAGGTTCCTTTCGCTGACCCGAAGCCTTTGGAGCGCAGCGACCCCTCTCGCTCTCAAGGCTTCAGCAAAAGCAACGCGAAGCCTCCGGATTACGGGGGGAGCTCTCCCTCTGTGCTTCAGAGGCTTCGCGTTGCTATCGCTGAAGCCAAGGAGCCTGCATTCGCTCCATAGGACGCATACACATTTCTCCTTCATTTTTGGAGGGGAAAAAGTGCGTCCTATAGAGCGAAAAATACGGTACATGCAGTTAAAAGCTCTGTCAAGTGCAAACTCATTTGCTGTTGACCAAGTTTGGTTTACTGTCCTAATGGTAAGATAAAGGTAAAGGGACCCCTGACTGTTAGGTCCATTTGCGGACGACTCTGGGGTTGCGGCACTCATCTCATTTTATTGGCCAAGGGAGCTGGCGTACAGCTTTAGGGTCCTGTGGCCAGCATGACTAAGCCACTTTTGGAGAACCAGAGCAGCGCACGGAAACGTCGTTTACCTTCCTGCCGGAGCGGTACCTATTTATCTCCTTGCACTTTGATGTGCTTTCAAACTGCTAGGTTGGCAGGAGCAGGGACTGGGCAACAGGAGCTCACCCCGTCGCGGGGATTCGAACCACCAACCTTCTGATCGGCAAGTCCTGGCTCTGTGGTTTAACCCACAGTGCCACCCGCATCCCTAATGGTAAGGTAGTTCAGATCTAAGGTCTCACAAGAGGACTCTGCAACACAAGATCTGAGCATAACCAACTTCAGCATTGTGCTCAGTGAAAGCTGAAGGAGCCATTGCCCAAATATGAATGTTTCTGTCCACGATTTTGAGCTGATGAGAGTTGTACTCCAAAACTTCTGGAAGACACCAGTTGGGGAAGGCTACGTTAAAGAGTTTGATGTGAAGCAGGACCTGAGTACATGAGCACTCTCTGTGTGATTCCCAGAATCTGGCAGTCAGAAAGAGGGCAGAGAGGGAAATGTGAGTGTGTGTAAGAACCAGTCTACTTCACAAAGGTAAAGTTCATGTTAGTTGCTTCACGCACTTTTAGTTGTTTAAATTGTTTGCACTATGTGTTAAATGTAAGCCCCTGCCAATCACAGACATGTGGCCCCTGGAAAGCAGCCCAGGAAGGAATGTGGCCCCTTGGCTGAAAACGAGATTCCCTCACCTACTCTAGCAGTTGATGCAAAGAACATCTAGTTGGGAAGTTTCATTCCCAGTCTCCTTTTTAATGGTTTGGGATTCAGTTCCCACCCGCCCCTTGCCATTTTCTGTGGTTCCTTAACCCAGTTCTGTGGATGTGTGTGTGTGTTGGTGGGGGTATTTTTTATAGGGAATAGGAATGGATGGGAACAAGCTGTGCCTCTCACTTTTCACAGTCCAGATCTCCTCCCAGTTTATCTTTGCTCTTGCACTACTTGGCTGATTTTTTCACCGCCTCAGCTTTCTAAACACTTCAAGAAGGAATCCCTGTGGTTTCCCCTTTGCTCCACTTCCTCCATTCTTCCCCCTCCTCCTTCAGAAAGTGAAGGAAAATCTGCAACTTTGCAATTTCTCTTCTCTCTCTCTTTTGCACCCCGGGTGCTTTCCCAGCCCCAAAACTTTAAACTATTTCCTGTGAGCAGAACAGGGCGTTTAAATCACTTTCTGGGGAGGATCACTATTCACTGGACAAGGCCTCATATGTGGGTTGGGCAAGAGTCCCAATTTTAATCTCTCCAGTTCAGCCACCCATGTGGGGGTGACCCCTGGCTTATCTTAATGGGCTGTTTTGGGATTACTTGATTTGCATTCACTCCAGTTGTCCCTGTGTACCAGAGTGGGAAACCTTTCTTAGCCTGAGGGCCACATACATTCCTGGGGGGCCACATACAAATACATTGGTACCTCTGGTTACGTACTTAATTCGTTCTGGAGGTCTGTTCTTAACCTGAAACTGTTCTTAACCTGAAGCACCACTTTAGCTAATGGGGCCTCCCGCTGCCACCACTCCACTTCTGCATGATTTCTGTTCTCATCCTGAAGCAAAGTTCTTAACCTGAGGTAATATTTCTGGGTTAGCGGAGTCTGTAACCTGAAGCGTATATAAGCTGAAGCGTATGTAACCCGAGGTACCACTGTAGTGAGTGAGGCCTTGTTCAGTGAATAGTGATCCTACCGTTTAAATAGTTTAAATAGGGCATTTAAATAGTAATTTAAACGCCCTGCTCTTACCCTCAACTATCTCACCTTTCACTCTTTGGAAACCAAGTTGTGGTTTCACCAGCACACATGCTGCGTATTGTTTTGGGAAGTGTGAATTTGCTAGACTTGGCTTTAAAAGTGAACTGGATTGACCTCCCAGAGGTGTAGCATGAAGGGGGCTGGGGGAGCTGTCACCCCAGATACAGGTTTTTTTTTTGGGGGGGTGCAGGGTGTCATGAGCTGTTGTGTCCTTCGCAGCTGCCCTCCAGGTGGAGGATGCCTGAGATGGACACAATAGCTCACGACGCCCTGGGAGTGCCGCTCAAAGCGACTCTGGGCTCACAGGGCACTGTGACTATGCCCCTCAAAGCCAGCTGGCCAGTGGGTCAAGGTTACTCCAGCAGCATGCCCCACCCCCATGGTGTGCCCTGTGTGCCCTGGCACACACACACTCACCATGGGCACTGGCAGCGAACACTCTGTCACTGCCTTTCCCCCCATCCCTACTTGAGATTGAGTACGCGGGTGGCACTGTGGGTTAAACCACAGAGCCTAGGACTTGCCAATCAGAAGGTCGCGGTTTGGATCCCTGCGACGGAGTGAGCTCCCGTTGCTCGGTCCCTGCTCCTGCCAACCTAGCAGTTTGAAAGCACGTCAAAGTGCAAGTAGATAAATAGGTACCACTCTGGCGGGAAGGTAAACAGTGTTTCCGTGCGCTGCTCTGGTTCGCCAGAAGTGGCTTAGTCATGCTGGCCACATGACCCGGAAGCTGTATGCCGGCTCCCTCGGCCAGTAAAGCGAGATGAGCACCGCAATCCCAGAGTCGGCCATGACTGAACCTAATGGTCAGGGGTCGCTTTACCTTTACTCTAGGGGTGCCCAAACATTTTTCAAAGAGGGCCAGATTTGATGAAGTGAACATGCGTGAGGGTCGACCAAAGTTGCTGAGCTTTTAAAAGGATTTTACCCCAGGACATATACTGCCACAGGGGCCAAATTCAATTCGCTGGTGGGCATGCCTGGAGTACAGGGAAATTGACAGCTCCTGCTGTCCCCTGGAAAGCAGAGAGTGAGGGCTGTCTGGGGGCAGACTAAAGTTGGCAAGGCAGCAACTCATGTGCCCAAAAGGTTCAGCCTCCATGGGATGTTTTTTTACTGGAGCTGATGGGAACATGCAAAATAGTTTTATATTAAGCCTATTTGTCTTCCTTGCTCAGTATTACAAAAGAATTTCAGAAATAGACTGGAAAGAGAAGTTGCTGAATTGCAACTTATTACCAAACTTAAAACCATGGAGAGATCTGGTCTGAATACTTGCTTTTCCCTGTAAGACCAATTGCAGTCGTTAACAGTCGTCAACAGGTTTACCACACCTATCAGCCAATCACCCATTCCCACCACCCTTCTGAGTAATACCCCTCCCCACCCTCTCACTATATACAGTGGTACCTCGGGTTAAGAACTTAATTAGTTCTGGAGGTCCGTTCCTAACCTGAAACTGCTCTTAACCTGAAGCACCACTTTAGCTAATGGGGCCTCCTGCTGCTGCCGCGCGATTTCTGTTCTCATCCTGAAGCAAAGTTCTTAACCTGAGGTACTATTTCTGGGTTAGTGGAGTCTGCAACCTGAAGTGTCTGTAACTCGAGGTACCACTGTATAAGGGTCTGGTGACATCTGTTTCAGTGTATCTGAAGAAGTGTGCATGCACACGAAAGCTCATACGAATAACTAACTTTGTTGGTCTCTAAGGTGCTACTGGAAGGAATTTTTTAATTTTGTTTCGACTACGGCAGACCAACACAGCTACCTACCTGTAATTTGCTCAGTCTTGTTGACTGTAACTGGAAGCAGTCTCTGGCAATCTTCTAAATGACAGATGCACTGGATTGCAGAGAGATGGCTCTGGCAATCTTTTAAATGAGAGATGCACTGGATTGAGCCTGTGGCGGTCTGCATACCCATAATGACACTTCCCTATACATTTGAGCCCAATGCCCTTCCCTAGATTTCCTTGAGTAGCCAACCCTTGCTCTTTTCCAACAAGGGCTCTGATGCTTTTAAGTACTGTGTGATAAGCCAAAATTCAGCAAGTTGAGGTTTCTGCAGCATGCAGCAACAAGGGCAGCTGACATGCAACCACAGGTGCCAGGTTGCCCCCAAGGTTGAAGGGGCCCAGTGTGCACATGTGATGTCACACACATGTCCAAACATTGCACAGGCTGGTGCACCCTTCTGCTAGGCTTCGCCAGTCCCTGCAACATCAGGAGATGCTGTGCAGGCTGGTCCAATCTCACTCTGGCGCAGCCTTCTGCTAGCTGCAAGAAGGCCCAACAGGGCCTGGCAGGCCATGGAATATTGAGGGGGGCCAGCCCTCTCCTTGAAAATTGGGGGGGGGGGCTCGGCCCCCTCCTTCCCAGATGGTGCCCCTGCATGCAACATTTCTGCTTGTTGCAGAGGAGCCCCAGCAGCAGGGGATAAATGAACTGAACTGAAGACCTTAAAATGCACTAGATGCATAATTCTAATAATCTATGGACTCTGACTTTCATCATCTCTCACCATTTAATGGGATCTGACACCTGAAGGACCCCATTCTTGTTCCCCATTCTTCTGGCAGAAACTATTGATTAATTCCTATGTCCATGTGAATACAATAATAGTATGCAGCTCATAAGCATAGTTTCTAATAGATCAAGCCAGTGGCCTATCTAATTCAACCTCCAGTTCTCACAGTGGCCAGCAAGGTGCCCCACCGTAAGCAGGATCTGAGAGCAAAAGCAACTTTCCCCACGGCAAATAGTAATCATCATAGCTAGTAGCCATTGACAGCTGTTTGCTCCAGGAAATGGTCTAATTCTCATTTAGGCTGCTTTCAGAGTGTGGCTCTTTTTGTGCAGGTATCAATCAAATTTCAGCAAATTCAGTTTGTGACATTATAGTTGTTTGGGGGGCCTTGCACAACAAGTTTGCTGCCCCCGAAAGGTTAAACCAAAGTGATGGGGGAAATGCACTTGAAAATATGTGGGTAGGGATGCATGGATCTGTCAGGTTTGATTCTGTCATTGTTTCATCTTTAAATTCAGTTGGCCACATTTCTCCAGCACTTTGCGATTTTTATAAAGGCCTCATGAAAATTGGTCAGTATTTTAGTGCAGATTTCTCCTAATAAACATGTTTGTGTGCAGTTTTGACTGATGTACAATTTTTTGCAATTTCCCCTAATAAAATAATTTTTTGTATGCTTTTAAAAAAACAAAAACCTTTTTATGCACACTTCCCCCTAATTTATACATTTTTGTAAACATTGTTTGGTTGGAGCGCCGCATTGTAAAATTAAGATAATTGAGAATTTCCATTCTCATCTTCTTTTGGAAACTGCAAATTGGGTGGATTCACTTTTAAATGAACTGAATCAAATTTATCCCCACTCCTTAGTGTGGGGTAATACACTGCTACCTAATCTCCCCACAAACAAATCTGGATGAGTGTTCAATAAACAGGATGTTTGGGAGCAGCACCTATGTGGTTGTCAGAATCCACAAAAGATTAACCAAGGTTTGGTTCCCTTAGATGTATTGAAATTTCTTGAGTTGGTATATTATGTATTAGCTTATTGACCTTTCTCTTTGCCGAATGATGCAGATAGCTCAGTCAGTAGAACAGGAGACATTTAACACAGGGTCATGGGTTCAAGCCCCAAATGGGGCAAAAGGATTCCTGCATTACTGGGGTTGGACTAGATGACCAACGAAGAAGAGTCCACTCAGTGAAATTCATGACTGAGTGGGGATTTGAACTCTGGTCTCCCAAGCCCTAGTTCAACACTCCTGCCACTGTATCATACGGGAGATAGTGGGCTTTGAACCCAGGACCTCATGCACGAAAAGCAGCGGCTTATGCACCGAGCTGTGAGCCACAGAGTTTCCCATTTTGGTCTTATCGGTCCAAGTATCCAGCAATGCAATTCTTTGCAAGGACTGAAAGAAGCGTCCGCTCTCCGTGTGATTGACTTCCAAGCCATCACCTTTTAGGAGAGGGTTGCAAGTAACTGAGAAGGGTGGGAAACATCCCAAAACATCTTTTTATGGGGTCTGAGGATTTATAGAGGCAGCTGTCCCCTTCTCCATAGCCCTTTTTCTTAACTACCAATATCCTACCTGGCTCAGTTCAGAATTTTGCATATAAAGCTCTAAACAACTTGGAACCAAGTCACCCTGTATATCCCTGCCTGTCAACTGTTTTCCTCTCATGGACCACTTCTGAGAGCATCACATGGCGCACCAGAGACGCACACTTAGCATGCACACTTGGCATGCACTAGAGCCTGAGTTTTAGTGTTGCAGCTCCAGCCCTCTAAATCACGTTACCAACCTAAATTTGGCAAGCACCATGTGTCTTAGTATTTAGGCCACTACTGAAAACATTTTTATTTTAAAAGGATCTCTGTAAAATATGATCCAGTTTTTAAATGGAATATAAATTGTACAATTGCAGAGACAGTCTTTTATTTGACAGTTTTATTGCTTTTAGTTGACTGGGCCTGTAACCTTTCAGTTTTTTCTTATTGTATCCTGTTTTTATGACCTTTGGCTGTGAAGCAGATTATGAATTTGTAAACAATAAACAGAATAAACCATGCTCCATGTACTGTCATGGAGGCTTCTGAATGGGGCCAATTTCTACTGGCTCTCTGTATATCCACTAGGAATGAGAGGGATAAATTCAAATTTGTTTGCATTTTCATGAGAAACTACCTAATATGCACTTCTCCATCCAACATGCAAACCGAAACTCAGTTATCTTTAGAAATTCACACTTCTCTGAATTCTGTGATGCAATTCTCCAACCAAACAGCATGTGCCAAAAAGAATATATTAAGGAAAGTGTGCATGAAAAGTGTAGTGAAAAACTTACAAAACGTGCCTTTTAACGGGGGAAACTGCTAGCATAAAAGTATGTCAAAACGGTATACAAGAGAGAGTTTATTAGGAGAAATTCACGTTAGAATTCTGGTGTCCTTTTTAATTAAAACACAAAAACAAAACCAGAAATTACTACAGAAATACGGAGGACCAGATTTAAGATGGGAAGAATGCGAAACTAACAGACACCAAAACGGACAGATTTGTCTTGTTTCTGATCGGCACCCTCTTGCCCATTGAGAGAAAAGGCTGGAAGTTCTGGGCACTCGCCCCCTTCTCCTAAGCTCCTCCTGGGAAGATTCCCTTCTCCTTTATTTTTCTAACTTTAAGCCAGACTTGGACCAAGCAGTCCTTCGGGCAGAGGGCTACCCTCTGTGGAACAGGTCATATGGTCATTCTACGCCCCCATCCCACCCTGCTTTACAGTTATCCGGCTGATAACTAAGGGAAAGGGATGTAGTTCAACGGCGCACAGAAGTGGAGCTGCTCATGTCCCCAGCCTGAAACAAAACACTGAGCTAAGTCAACCTATGTTTCAACTCGGTATGAAGAAGCTTCCTACGTTCCCCAAATCTCTCCCTAAATAATTATTTCCCCAGTTTTACGCAAACCAGCAAAGTTAAGGCAGCAACCCAAGAACCTGTTGGTTTATGAAGTTGCGGCAGCAGATCTTCCCACCTGTCTCCCCCTCAGCACCGCCAAAGAGAGCCACTTACTCGCTCCTGCTGTCACAACGCTCCAGGTCAGAAGGAGGACCGCCAGACACCGTCCCGTCTCCATAGCGCCTGGTCTCCTTGCTTCTTCTCCTCTTCGCTCACTCCTCTTTAGCCCGTGTCTAGGAGCAGGGGTGATGGAGGGCCGCTGTCCGCAGGGCTGTGGTACTTGGTGACCGGACACGGGAGAAGCAGGCGGCTCAGCTCTGACCTTCTCCAATCCAGCCTTGGTCCTGGTTTCCAGGGGGGTCGGCAGAGGCAGCAGGGAAACGGGTTGGAATCGAGATGCCTTTGTCACAGAGACTCTCGCTGCGCCTCCTCGGAGCTCCCACTGCTTGAATGTTTGGAACTGGCTCGGCTCAGCCTTGATGACCAAGCGAGGCAGGAAATCGACTCCCTTTGGAGGGAGGCTTGCCAAGAACTCGTCTCTGCCAAAACAGCAAATAGGAAATGCTGCTGGCTCTCTCTCCCACCCACTCCCCCGCCTCCCTCTCTTTCTCTCTTTGAAGTTCTTCAAACGATGCGGGGGGTGGGGGGCGAAACACAGCAGCTGATCGCTCACTGACAGAGGGAGACCCTCGGATGTGGTCTCTCTCTCTCCCCCCCCTTCCTACAGAGAAGCAACCCAGAATCTTCACCTTTTGGACTGCCTGGGGATCAAGAGTTGACCTGGTTGTGGGGGGTGTGGGGGCCACATTCACACCAGACATTCACAGCTCTTGGTCATTGCTTGCCCTAAGGAGCAGTGGGAGCTGCAGTTTGTTAAGGGTGCTGAGAATTGCAAGGAGACCCCCCTCTGTTGTTGTTGTTTAGTCGTTTAGTCGCGTCCGCCTCTTTGTGACCCCGTGGACCAGAGCACGCCAGGCACACCTGTCTTCCACTGCCTCCCGCAGTTTGGTCAAACTCATTTTAGTAGCTTCGAGAACACTATCCAACCATCTCATCCTCTGTCGTCCCCTTCTCCTTGTGCCCTCCATCTTTCCCAACATCAGGGTCTTTTCCAGGGAGTCTTCTCTTCTCTTGAGGTGGCCAAAGTCTTGGAGCCTCAGCTTCAGGATCTGTCCTTCCAGGGAGCACTCAGGGCTGATTTCCTTCAGAATGGAGAGTCTTCTTGCAGTCCATGGGACAAATCCCAGAGTTCTCTGGAAAGAGAAATTGAGTGTTTAAACCACTCCCAGAAGCCCTTGGGGGAAGCTGTGGCTGTTAACGTGGTATCACAGCACTTTAAATGTGTGGTGTGAATATGGCCCAAGCCTTGTTTGCAAGGTATCTGGAGCAAGGAATTAATTTAGGGCGAGAAGTCAGAAACAAGGAGACAGAAGCAGGCACATTGTTTCTCTGACCAGTGGGGTCTGACCCATTTGTGCAAACAGGGCACTGCCCTACCATCCTCATTCTACCCTCAGCCTGCCCCCACCTGACTGACCTCCTACTTAAAACCAGTCCATGGGGGTGGCACTGCCCTCCTCCTTAGACTCACGGTTGCCCCTTGTACAATTCAGCAGGGAGAAGGGTTAAGCAGACCTCTCAAGTGTCAAACAGGACCAAACAGGACCAAAAAATGGAAGGGAAACTTACCCTGACCTCGTCTTCCAGAAGTTCATCTGCAGTGCCGAGGAGGAGGAGGCAGAGGCATATCCAGTCTGTGCCACATCATGAGACGCAGCGCAGGCCAGTGCGACCTTCCCCAGGCTGCTTGGGTCTGTGCTGTGTCAGGAGATGCAGTGCAGGCTAGGCTGGACTTCTGGCAAGCCTCACTGGGCCACGCTGCTTCTCCCAATAGGGTGCAGGCCCAGCGCAACCTGCTGGAAGGTCAGCGCAAGCTGTGCCGCTTTTCCCGAGGTGGTGGTGGAGGAGGACTACTGTAGAAAGGTAGGTGGAGTGGGGGAGGGTTGGTGACATGGAGGGGGCAGGGGATGGTCTCAGCTGGGGTGCCCCAAATTACCCTCCCAAAATGTTGGGGGGGGTATGGATTAGGGAGAAAGTCATTTAAAGCTGAACCTATCGAATCCACACATTCTGAAACAAAACTGAACTGCAAGGCAGCTGCCATTCAAGATCTGCACTTCCTCAAATTTTGCAATCCAGTTCTCCAGTCAGGCGATGTGTACAAGATTTCATACACTAGGGGGGAAGCGCACGTAAAAATGCACAGGTTCTTGAAAGAAAGCACTTTGAAAAAATGTGCATATCAGACAAAATTCCATGCAGAAATTCAGACTAAAATGCTGACAACTTTTAATGAGGATCTTTTCTTTTTAAAAGAAACATATAGAAAATTTCTAGAGAAATGTGGAGAACTGAATTCGAGGTTGATAAATATGAGAAAAGGAGGGAACTGATATTGGCAAGTCCATTCATCCCTAACAGGGAGGAGGATAGGCAGTGGCGTAGCGCGGGGGGTGCAGGGGGGGCCGGCCGCACCGGGCGCAACATCGGGGGGGGGGGGCGCTCGCACTCACAGCTCTCTGCCGCTACCTGGCTCACTCACTCTAGGGGGCGCAAATTACTTGCCTTGCCCCGGGTGCTGACAACCCACGCTACACCACGGAGGATAGGGACAAAATTGGAATTAGTTGGCTCCTCCTGTCATTGGCCCTGGGCTCTGCCTATCACTGGAGCTGGATCCACTGGCCTCCCCGACTTCCCCATGGACTCCTCTGTTTCTTCCTCTCTTTCTTAGGAAAAGGGACTGCATAGTGAACATCAAGGTGGACATAAAGTATTCGGAAAACTTGTGGGAATGAGGGTGATTTTTTCCCACTGGAGATTAGCTAGAAAATCGGGCTTGACCACTGGCAGCAGGGCTGATGGGAGTAGGGGTCAAGTAACACATGGAGGGACAATGCTTCTCCATCCCTGTTGTAGGGTGGACAGATGCAAAGCAGAACAGCCTTCCCAGCCTCCCCCCCCCCCCGCCCCCATTCTTATAGGAGAGTGAATTTCAGGACGTGCAGTTTTGCAAATTCCATTTTCTGTGCAACTATAAAAGTTATTAACCAACTGGGTGTACAGCAGCCAGAGCCTCTTTTGTATTGAGGCCTCTTTGTATGTTGTTTTGGTTGAATTCCTGAACCCCTCTAGTTTATTATTTGTGTCTAAGTGCTTGATGCTTCTTGACTCCTTTCCTGTCTCTGGGGCTCCACAAATATTTCAGGAGCATCTGACAGGCCTGTAAACCTGTGTGTTATTCACAATGGCCTTTTGCCTTTTGATCCTGGGCCAGCCATTGATCTCAAGGGCCCACGGCTTCTGCTGATGGCCAGGGCTGCTGGTAGGTAATTGGAAAACTCAGGGCAGAACCCAGGATACTTATTTACTTCTGGGCAAATTAAGCTGGGTGCGATGGTTGGGGTCTCACCACCACTGAGCTTTCTAGCACACGCAGCCACCTTGGGTTTCTTCTTCTGATGCTGATGTTATCCTCATCAAAATGCCATCCCATTCTGTTCCACCCCCACCTGGGATGGAGAAGAAATTTGCTTCGGTTCACAATTAAAGGCGAGTCTACCTAATTTGCACTTTCTGAAACAACACATTAACCAGAACACAGCCCCCACCCCCTTCAGATTTGCACTTGTCTGAATTTTGCAGCGCATTTCTCCAGCCAAGTAACATGTAAAAAAATTGCATGGTCATGTAGGTCCCACTTCACAAGTGTTCGCTGTGCAAAAAATGCACTCATCCAAACATGAGAAATTAGTATTAAAACTGTATCTCACCCTATTCAAGCTTCAAGACGCCCCTGACATAGAGCTTGTGCTGGAAAGAGATGCCCATTAAATTTTCAATCTCTCACTATTTTTCATTCTTTCAGGCCCTGTGATTTTTTTCTAAAGACCGCATCATTCCCATACATACCGTATTTTTCGCTCTATAACACGCACCTGACCATAACACACATGTAGTTTTTAGAGGAGGAAAACAAGGGGAAAAAATATTTTAAACGAAACAGTGGATGTATGATTATTATGGTTATGCTGCAGCCACAGACATGTGATCTGATGGTGAGTTTGGGGTAGCCCAATGCAAAAATTCTGAGGATCCATGTGGACCAATGCTTTGTAACCACGTTTTAAGTGGGGAGGGAAGAAAAAGCACTCAAGGGACAAGTAGCACGCGTGGCGTGTGTGGAGAAGGATGCTGCTAATAATGCAGGAGAGGGGTTTAAGGGGAGAAGGAACACACATGGGGTGGGTGGAGAAGGATGCTGCTAATAATGCAGAAGAGGGGTATAAGGGGAGAAGGCTCCTCTCCTCTCCCACTTTGCTCCTTTAAAACAAGCAGGCTCTGCTTCTCTCCCTCTTCCCCGGCTCGGCTCGCTGAAAAGCTTTGCTGCTATTTAGCGAGCTAAGTGGGGAGGAGAGAGGGACAGAGAGCATGGTTGCTTTAAAGCAGCCAACCAGACAGCAGCCGCTTACACCTGTGTAAGCGGCTCCTCTCTCGCTTTGCTGTTTCAAAGCGAGCCATAGAGGAGGGAAGGAAGGGGAACCATGGATCCTCTGCTCATGACTGCAGCAGATCCCCTCGCCATCCGTAGGCATTCGCTCCATAACACGCACAGACATTTCCCCTTACTTTCTAGGAGAAAAAAGTGAGTGTTATGGAGAGAAAAATACAGTGTTTGTGTGTGTGTGTGTGTGTGTATATATATATATATATATTTGCTTTCGTAGATTTTCACGGGTACAGGAATGCAGGTTTTGGTGTCCTCGGGTGTCTTCCCGTGCCTAGACACCCCAACTTTTACACGGGAAGACACCCGAGGACACCAAAACCTGCATATATATATATATATACACATGACATTTATTTAATTATTTGCAATTGTAGTTCAATATGCATTTTTATGCACATTCCCCTTTCCTGAGTCTCTAAAATACCTAGCAATGTCCCTGCCCATACATGGAAACTAGGAGCCCGTGGGCTCAAAACCTGGCCCAGGATTATAGAATCATAGAATTGTAGAGAGTGACGGGACCACGAGTGTCATCTAGTCCAGGGGTAGGTAATCTAAGGCCCATGGGCCACAAGCAGCCCATGGAGGTCGTTTAACTGGCCCACGAGCCACCCCCGAACTGAGCCGCCCGCTCGGTGAGTCCCCACACGCTGCACTAAACCAGCATGGCGCGGGGACTCACTTCTACGGTGTCAGAAATCATGTCTGCGCATGCTCAGATGCCGGAAATCACCTCTGTGCAGATGCCAGAAATCACCTCTGTGCAGACATAGATGGCGGAAGTCGTGTCTGCGCAGACGCCAGAAATTGTGGGTGCGAGTGCAATCTGGCCCATGGAAGGATCTCTGCTGGAACTGGCCCAGGCAAAGTAAACTTTGCCAACACCTGATTTAGTCCCAACCCCCTGCAAAGTAGGAATCTTCTGCACCGAGATTTGCAAGCAAATCCCTCCCCGCCCCCCTGCCCCCGCCACTACAGTATCTGGCCACAGTGATGCATGCCTTAGTTAGGTTTGGAAACTGCAGCTGGTCCATAACGTTGCAGCCAGGCTGCTGACTGGGGCTGCTTACAAGGAGGATGTGAATCACCTGCTAAAACAACTTCACTGGCTACCAGTCCATTTCCAGGCCCAATTCAAAGTGCTGGTCTTGGACCCAGACTACAGTGGTAACTCGGGTTAAGAATTTAATTCATTCTGGAGGTCCATTCTTAACCTGAAACTGTTCTTAACCTGAAGCACCACTTTAGGTAATGGGTCCTCCTGCTGCGCCGCCACTGCACAGTTTCTGTTCTCATCCTGGGGCAAAGTTCTGAACCCGAGGTACTATTTCTGGGTTAGCGGAATCTGTAACCTGAAGCATCTGTAACCTGAAGCATCTGTAACCTGAGGTACCGCTGTATATAGGCTCTGCAGATGAGCACCTTCTCTCAGGCCCATCCCATCAGCAGAAGAGGTACGGTTAGTGGTTGGTGGCCAATGGCCAGGGATTATGGGAGTTGGAGTCCAGCAACATCTGGAGTGCCATAGGTTCCTAACACCCTCTCTTATGGCATAAGCCAGGGGTCTGCAACCCGCGGCTCCGGAGCCGCATGTGGCTCTTTTACACCTTTGCCGCGGCTCCGGGGCAGATACTAGCGAGGGGAGGAGGCGCATTGTGCACCCCGACACTCCCCACTGTGGCGGGCGCTGTACTGGCTGTGACGTCACATGGGGGTGGTGCGTGCGTTAGTCACGCACCTTCCCGACGTCACCTTCCCAACCGACCGCACGCTACATTGTAAGGGGCATGTACGCTGGTCACTGCATTGAAAGGGAGCATGTACGCTGGCCACTGTTTTGAAGGGGAGTGAAGAACATACACACACAAAAAGGTAACTTGTTAATTTAACGTTTATTTCTATGAGGAGGAGTAATTCTGAGGGGTCAAACAAAGAAATAATAATAAAAAGTGACAAAAAAGTTATTTTTATAATGACGAGTTTTGCGGCTCCCAGTTTTTTTTTCCTTCGGAAACGGGTCCAAGTGGCTCTTTTTGTCTTAAAGGTTGCAGACCCCTGGCATAAGCTCATCAGATGCATGGTTCCAAACCAAACCACATTTATAGGAAACAGCATTCAGAGGTCTCTGTTGCTTCTGACCACAACCATTGTGGCCAGAAAAGCAGGGGAGGGAAAATATTTTGGAGGCGAGTAAAAACAGCCACTTAAACGCACTTGCCAGAACCAGCTCTTCACTTCTTTCCCCATCTCCCGTTGAGCTTGCTAACATCGTGCTAAGAATTTCCTGGATACCCTTGTTTTTGTTTTTCTTGGAGAGGTAAAAAACAGCCTCTCTAGGTGCTTGGAAGTTCCTGGACTCCCTTGATGGCAATCATGTTTTCAGGCACTGGTTCCTTTGAGCACCTTCTTTTTCCTCCTTGGCTCAGCCAGCTGGCAAGAGAGGGGGAAGGATATGCTGAAGAGGTCACTGAAGGGTGCAATCTGGCTGGAGGTGTTGGTGAGAGGAGCAAACCATTCCGTTTAAGCCAGTGGTTACCAATCTTTTTTTTGCCATGCCCCACCTAAGCATCTCTAAAATCCTGGCGCACACCCCACCCCGGAGCGCTACTCTCCCTGAATGCACCCAGTGTATTTTCTGTTTAGATAATCTCTCCATTGTCACCAGCTGACCGCCGTGTACATTCTGATTTTAATTTTAAAAATGTGTATGTCACAATATATATTTATATACTGTATACGAGGCCCCTAGAACCATAAGAAATGCAAATTCGCTGTTAATAACTCATTCTTGAATTGCCCCCCCTTAAAAATCAAATTGCCCCTTGTGGGAACCACGGGTTTAAGCCCTGGTGTCAGTCGTGAAATTACATTATCCCACTTCCTCCCGAACCTCAGGGCATGGCTTGCAACCACCATCTCACTTTCCTCCCTCTCCTCAGGTCAGAACACTGGGGAAATATTTATTAATTTGTTCACTGCTTAGCAGTTTTACTTACAACTAAGTGGCACAATTTTTCTTTTGTTAAAGGTATTGGCTGGGAGCCCCGGAAGACCTGCTCCCCCCCCTCCTTGCTGGCCTTTCCCACCTAGCCTGGGGGGGTGGGACCCTGACTGACTCCAGCTGCAAAAGCTGAGGCTGATGAACAGACTCTATTTTTTAGGGGGGGTTATTGCTGCTGTTGATATTATTATTGTATCTTTGTTTTAAGATCTAATGATTTATGTGGAAATCGATCAATTTGGTTGTGTTTTTTTAATGTGCTTTTTATAATTTGTTACTACTTTTGTTATGTTGCAGTTCTTTCATATTTTTAAATTAAAAGTTGATTGGCATAAACACATACACAATGCAATAAAAATGATGGGTATGGTAAATAAAAATAAATGTGAAAGTAGAAAAATAAAACACAGACACAGAGGAGGGATCAAATACCAAGAAACTACTGAAAGTACAGCGCTGCATAAAGTTGTCACATATGAGAAGAAAAAGGTGGGTCGATTCAGTTCTCATTTTTCATATTGTAAGCCACCTTGAGCATAGTTTTAACCACGGAAAGATAGCTTGTAAATAAAATGATGATGAAATAAATTAAATGCACCAAGAATTTATAACCTTCCCTCCCAACGCAAATGCCAGTTGCATGGAGTTGGACTAGATCCCTTTCGGCTCTACAATTCTATTACAGTGGTACCTCGGGTTACAGATGCTTCAGGTTACAGACTCCGCTAACCCAGAAATAGTACCTTGGGTTAAGAACTTTGCTTCAGGATGAGAACAGAAATTGCGCGACGGTGGTGTGGCGGCAGCAGGAGGCCCCATTAGCTAAAGTGGTACCTCAGGTTAAGAACTATTTCAGGTTATCCGAGACAAGGGAGAAGAGTCGATGGAAGAAGATTGGAAAATTTTTTAAAGTATATTTACAGAAATATTGCAAAATTAATGAATGTTAGAAGAATACTGGAATGAAGTTATATGGTTTTAGCAGAAGTGTTATTAAGAATTATATAAAAATTGATTGTTAATGGGCTAAAGTGGAAAATTTAAAGTTAAACTGTGTTAAGATAAATTATAGAACAAAAATTGAGAAAGAGGGAAAGGATTTGCTGAACCAGCTAACTTGAACAAGAATACAAAAAAGGAAGGCGCGAGGAAGTCGAGGAAACAAGCATATGAAAGATAAAGAAATGAAATTTGGATGTGTTTTTAAATGTTTTTGTTTTTTCTTGCTGTTTTGTTGTATTGTTTTTTCTTTCTATTTTTGATGTATTGTTGGTTAAATTTTTTACTGTTTTTTTCTTTTATTTTTTACCCTTTTTCTTTTTGTAACTATTAAACATTTAATAAAGATTATTTTTTTAAAAAAAGAACTATTTCAGGTTAAGAACGGGCCTCCAGAACGAATTAAGTTCTTAACCTGAGGTATCACTGTATTCTGGGCTTAGACTCAGAAGAGGCTCGGGTAGAGTCACTACTCCAGCTTCTTGGCAGGTGGGTTGCTCTTGCTTCCCAGAAAGGAGAAGGCCAAGGAGGTCAGCAGGGTGCAAACACAGCCAATCCAGTTTACATACTGGTGCATTTGTTCCAGGTGTCCTCCTCGCCCTTCCAGGAATCAGCAGTGATCCACCTTCTGCGGAGCTGACACGTCTACTGTGTGGTGGGGCCTCTTTTGCTCCCAACCATTTTATAATTTTACTATGAAAAAGTAAATATAACCCAAAGCACTCTATTATGAGCTGGTTTTTAAAAGCCTTATTCATAGGCACATCAGCAAAACTGACCCACCAACTCCAGGTTGTCAGTGGGGAAGCAGACTTTGTGGATGTCTGGTGGGTTTTTTGTAGCTTATTTTAACAACAGTCACAAGAATGGCAAATTCCATCTAAATATGATTTCATCCAGCGTTGTTTTTGATCATGTGAGTTTTTGACCCATTGTTTATGTCTTGTCTTGGAATGCTACAGAACCACTTTTTGAACAATTCTCCCTATAATCTCCTTACCTTATATGTGACCATGCTAAATTGTTTTCCTTCCTTTCTTTGAAATATTGGGGTGCTTCATTAGTCTTGTTTATTGTACACTTAATAAAAAGCAGCCACTATGGAGAAAGTACATTAATGCTTTCATTTGAGGCATAGCAGAATCCCTGCTCATGTTCCACATCAGTGGAAAGTGTGCTAGTCTGTTCTGTCCCGTTCCACCCCACACTGTTCCGCCCCACCCCCTTTCAGCACCAAAAATGGTTTGTGTATCAGTGGCCACATGTGTGCTGATCGTGTGCAAATGGGGAATTGTCTGTATATCCTGTGGATGTGAGCTTAACCTGTCACATAAAATATTTTCCAAAATTGTTTTGATGCCCCTGCATACAAGACTTAGCATATGTATTTGTCTTAGGATACAAACACTTTGGGTTTGGTAATTGTTTTCAATAAGACTTGCAATAAATAAACATAAAATAAAAGAAGAAGTGGGCAATGTGGGGGCTCAATGCACTACTCCAGGGGAGTTCATTTTGTAATCTGGGGGCCATAACTGAAAAGGCTCTGCCTCTTGTCCCCGCCAACCGAACTCCCCCAGGGCAGCTCACATTGCAGCACTTGCGGCTTCAGAAGTTCAGGAACAAAGTAGTACATTTAGGGGCTTCTTTTCTTCCTGATTTTGCAGGCCCACTGGGCCACGAAAACATACCTGGCTGGATTGTTGGGGGTCCAACATATGTGCTGTGCTTGTTGTAGGGGCCTTCTGTCGTTCATCTGCACCAGGTGGCAAAGAGATGGGGAAAGACCGGCAACTGTAGGTGCAATGGTGTTCTTGAGGCCTTCCCTGGGTACCCACAAACCCTCTGAGCCCCTCACTCGTTTGTTCCTTGGTCATGAGGGTGTTTTACCATTTCCTCCCTCTAAAAGTACATAAAGTGAAAAGAGAAAGAAGGTCACTCTTTCTCACTTCCTCTTTCTCAAGTCCGCTTAATTCATTTGGGTTTGACTTTCAGCCGGATCCTTTGGGAAAGCGAAGTGTGCCTATTTATCTGTTTCTCTCTCTCTCTCCATCAGGGTGGAGTGGGGGTGTTGATCTAGGGGAGAGGCTATAGAAGTCACCAGAGGGACTGGCGCTTGCTACTATCCCTCCCCAAAACCAAAATGTGCCCACTGGCCTAATAAGAGTGACGGTGATCCCTGTGCGAGGAAACCCCACCAACCATCACCACCTTCTTCCAAGCCTGCTCCTTTGGCTCTTCTCTGATGGCTGTCCCAAGGAGATGTGTTTCCTGCGCCTGTTGAAATGTGGGGTGAGGAATGTGTGTGTGGAGGGAGAGGGCTGTCATATCCTTCCCCCTCCCAACATTCCAGGCACGCGCCATCTCCCACTGAGGCTTCACCGGCTGGAGGGGGGAGGCTCTCTTTCCTTGCTACAGACGCACAGCCTGTTCCTGTTTATCACCTCAGGCTCCTCGACCTCATTTGATGACTTCGACATCTGAGCATGTTTTTACAGTCAGCTTCCTTCCCCGTCCGGCGTCTCTCTAACTCCAACTACAATACAGTGTGCAATTTTCATTATACAACCACCGGCCTCCATGGTAACTCCAGTTTCTCCTCAAAGCCCTACAGCTCCCAACCACACATTGCCATCCTTTTCTTCAGCAGCCTGCATTCAATGAGGAGGTCGGTTCTTCTCGCACTCGGGACCTGCTTTGAGCAACTTTCCTGGGAAGTTCAGAAAAGTATCCTCTGCTGGATCCAGTTGGCTAATGGCCACAATGAGGCCAACCCGGCCTAGCAAATTTGGTGCCTGAGGCCAATGGCAAGATGGCCGCCCACTCCATGTTCCACTTACAGAATCTGACAAGACTCATAGCTGAATCTCATCTCAATTCTGGCAATGGGACAACATACCTGAGGCACCAGGGTAGCTTAAGGGAAGCAGAGCATGCTAGCTTAGGGGGATTCAGGGGGAATGGCTGGGGGACTGCTGCCACCACACCCATCTGCCGCCTAAGGCAACTGCTTCACTCAGTGCAAGTTTTAGAAGATTCATTGACTGTTTCAGGGCATAACCCTATACCTGAAATGAGAAGGTGAGAAGAAGAAGAGTTTGGATTTGATATCCCGCTTTATCACTACCCGAAGGAGTCTCAAAGTGGCCAACATTCTCCTTTCCCTTCCTCCCCCACAACAAACACTCTGTGAGGTGAGTGGGGCTGAGAGACTTCAAAGAAGTGTGACTGGCCCAAGGTCACCCAGCAGCTGCAGGTGGAGGAGCGGGGAAGAGAACCTGGTTCACCAGATTATCAGACTACCGCTCTTAACCACTACACCACACTGGTGAGGAGGCATAAGAAGAGCCCTGCTGGATCAGGCAAAGGGTGCATCTAGCCCAGCATCCCCATTCTCACAGTGGCCAAACTGATGCTGCAATGGGAAGCATCAGTAGGACCTGAGCGCAACCGTACTCTCACCCCCTGGGATTCCCAGCAAGTGGGATTCAGAGACATATTGCAGTGGAGATAGAAGATAGTCACCATGGTTAGTAACCGCTAATAGCCTTATCCTCATCCAAGTTGGTGGCCATCACCACAAATTCCATACTTTTATGCACTGTGTGAAGAAGTGCTTCATTTTGTGTCCTGAATCTCCCAAGATTACAGCTTCACTGGAGGTCCTGGAGGCCCAGTATTAGGAGGAAAATGCCCACTTTCTTCAACACCATGCATCACTTTAGATGCTTCTATGATGTCTCCTCAGATACCCATTAGGGGACGCCCACAAGCAGGGCCTGTGCCAAACAGGGCACTCTCCACCTGTGATTCCCAACAGCGGGTGTTCAGAGGCAGACTGTGTCTGACGGTGGGGGGAGAACAGAGCCTTTGTGGCCAGCAGTTCCAACCAAGAGAGGAAATGCCAGAGAGGTTGGTGATGACATAATGTGCGCACACACGTTACATGGTTGCCATGATTTTTACTCTTTAATAATGATATGATAAATACATTCAGACATTAGGCCTGCGGACAGAGGGCCTTTAAGACTCTGGGTGGGATGCAGGGGGGCTTCCCCCCTCTCCCCACTTATATAAATATTAGAAATCATTGTACAAAAGAACTGGATACCGTTATAACGCATCTGGGTGCATGCGAAATGCTATCTGTGAGTTTGGAGTGCTCCAGTAATCAGAGAGAATGAAAATGAGGCACAGTGTTCACATTACAAAATCCCACCCGAGTTCAGGTACACCATCCGGGGCTTCGGTTGTGTCTCACCCCTCCCCACTCCCAAATCTCTCTCTCCCTAAAGCATAGGGAGTGGGGATGGGAGGCCTTCAACCCTCCAGATGGACTCAAACTCTCAATCAGCCCAGGCCATCATGGCCAATGGGCAGGGATATCAGAAGTTGTAGTTCAGTAATATAAAGACAGCCAGAGTCTCCACCTGCGATGTAGAGCCATGTTCTTCAACCTTAGGTCCCCAAATGTTGTTGAACTACAACTCCCATAATTCCTGACCATGGGTGAAAACTGGCTGGGGCAGATGGGAGCTGCAATCCAGCCATATTGGGGCCCCAAGGCTGAAGAACTCTTGATTCAAAGTCTCCCTACAGCTCGCACAGGAAACCTGTGGCTCTCTAGATACTGCTGGACTACAAGTCCCATCATCCTTGCTGCCTGGGGCTGATGAGAGCTGGGCTCCAGCAAGTCCCCCATTCCTGCTCCACAGGGACAGAGAAATAAGGGAGACTGGCAGAGATGGGCTCCTACTCGAATATTTTCACCAGCAGACCAAAGAAAAAGGCACATAGAAGCTGTCAATCTGTGGTTTATGGCTGCTAAGGGAATGAAGTGGTAAGGGATTAAATGGGGGCAAGGGGTCGTCTGGCCTCCAGCCACCTCCTTTCATAGCCCACTCTAGGATGAAAGTTTACATGCCTGTTTGTCTCCTTCTTTCAAAGGAAGAAATCTCACTGCAAATTAGTTTTCTGTTGGGATGGGTAACACAAGATCCCCTTAATTTTTCTGTGATTATGTTTTTAGAAGCCCAGCAGTCTTCAACTGAAGATATACCACTTCAGAGTCTAGGTGGGGGCTTGCTTGACCTCCAACCCCCAATGTACACAGAACAAAGTTTTACCTCATGATATGCTGCTTTCCAGGTATACAGTTTGGAGAGTGGGGAACGGAGGGGCATTTGGTCACAAGGATCTCACTTGCAGCCCACGAAGCCATTAACAGCCCCCCATTGTGCTAGAGGAAAAAGACCACCTTTCTTCCACTGAAAAACTGGGTCTCTTATTTGTGGTTGTGTTTCTGGGCAGGGGCATTGTTAGGAGATGGCCCAGGGGTCCCCAAACCCCAGGCAGTGGGTCCCCTGTCCCCATCCCCATCTTTAAACTTAAAAAAAAGCTTTGCTCATAGAGTAGCAGGTTACCAAGCTAACCAACTTACTTTCCCAGAAGTGTCTATCCGTATACAAGTGTGTATGGGGAAATTTGTGCCAATTTCCATCATGGGCCTGCGCAAAAGTCCTTTAAGTATCTGACCACACCCCCCTTCCTCTATGCCACCATGCCATGCTATAGCACAAACAGTGCTATTTTTCTAGAAAAAGAGGTGCTGGAACTCAACATGTTCTCTTAGAATGGCAATGGTGCCCACCTGAGAGGTGCTGGAACTGAGTTCTGGTAAGTTCTGGATGGGAAAAAAAGCCCTGATATCAAGTAACCACAGAAAAATCACAGGGGTTTCTTGCCCTGGGGTGGGGCAGCTTTTCTTGTAGAAGCAGAAATATGGCATTCAGAGGATGCATCTGCAAACTAAATAGGGATGGGGAAATCTGCCACTTTTGGTTCTCCTGGGTTCTCATTCCCTGCCTCTACCACATTGCAAATTCATTTTCATATCACATCAGTTTGCAAGTTTTTAGATTAAAGCCCCCATCAAAAATTCATCAGCATTTTAGTGCAAATTTATCCCAATACACATTCTGTACGCAGTTTCCCCTAATTACATATTTTTACAAAGTGATTTATTGGGTTACATTTCAAAGGGTGGAGACAGATTCCCAGTTATCAGCAGCACCTCTCCTGTCAACGATGAGTAACATCAGCCAATCATTTTAGAGCATTATAAAGTGTTGGTCTTAACTAAAGATGGTTATCTCAAACAATAGGTAAAAAGCATGCTATAACCATCCACTGCCACATGTTGCAAGCCAAGCACTTTAAGTACTTATGTTCCACCTTCCATGTGACAAGTTATTTTGACTAATATTTGTGTTTACATTTGCAACAGACAGGTGCTGTTATCCTGCATTATATGGTGAAACTCTAGCTGCATTTTCAAATCAGGCTCTGGGTTTTTAAAAGATGAGGACCCAGCCTTAGCTTTTCCCTGCCATTCCACTGAATTACTAGGATCAGAGAACGTCCCCTTTGCAGCCTCATTTTACATGCCACTCATCCAGAGAAAATAAGATCTCCTTCTCTGGATACTCTGCAGTGGGATAAACATGCAGTTTCCTGCCCTTAATCAACCTCTGAACATAACATGAGAGCTTTTCCTGTTAAAGAAGAAGAAGAAGGGGGGAAGGGGGTAAAAGATAAAAAAAAATAACATCTCAGCTCATGAAAGTGAACTTTACTTTGGAGAGAAGGTTAGGGAGCCAAACATAA
The DNA here is from genome assembly GCF_965153285.1 of Podarcis tiliguerta. Taxonomy (NCBI): domain Eukaryota; kingdom Metazoa; phylum Chordata; class Lepidosauria; order Squamata; family Lacertidae; genus Podarcis; species Podarcis tiliguerta. Next base: position 4,086,782 of record NC_139553.1, read on the forward strand.
TGTCCTTGAAATTTCCTCCAACGAGGCTCCGTCCACGAAAACAGGATAACACCACTTCCGCTGTCACAACCCCTGAGATGAAATCGGAGATGAAGCTGGCGAGAGGAGGGGGACTAGAGAGGCTCACGTGGGGAGGCAAAGAGGGGGCTCCTCTGCATGGATCTGAGGCAAGATTGAGTGGGAAGGGGGCATCAGGAACGGAGATTCACTGGTGGTGGGGAAGAGAGTGAGAGAGGAGGGAGCTGTGGGGGTGGGGGAGGGGGGTGGAGACCAACAGGTGCTCTTGCCTGTGCTTTTACTTCAGGGCATCCAGGTGAGTGCAGACCTGTTGGAACACTTCGTCCACTGAGCCTTCGGCATTAAGCTGAGGAGAGAAGGGAGATGCATTTAGCAATTTGGGGCAGCCCAAGCCTTGCCGCTTGTACAAAACACTATCATCACACTTTGAGCAAAACCTTAACATCCCTGCCCCCCACCGCACAGCTAGCAGCATCGCCAGCAATTCTAAGCCATTCTACTATGCACCCACCTTAATTTTGTGATGGTAAAAATTGTTTTAAACTGTTTTCAGTATTGCTTTTTAATGCTGTAACCTGCCTTGGGACCTTAGGGTGGAGGGCAGGTAAATAATAAAGCAGAGCCCACCAACCCACTTTGATTTTTTCATTTATTTTTTTGGCATCCTGGTCATGGCAAGAACCCTATAAAAATTAAACTGCTTGATGCATTTGTATAGACTACAGGTAGAAAACACCTTTGCCCCCTCCAGATGTTGCAGGACACTAACTCCCATCAACCCCCACTGCCATGGCCAATGGGCAGAGATGATAGGAACTAGAGTCCAACAACAACAACAACAACAACAACAACAACAACAACAATTTATTATTTATACCCTAAGGGACGCGGGTGGCGCTGTGGGTAAAACCTCAGCGCCTAGGGCTGGCCGATTGCATGGTCGGCGGTTCAAATCCCCGCGGCAGGGTGAGCTCCCGTCGTTCAGTCCCAGCGCCTGCCAACCTAGCAGTTTGAAAGCACTCCTAAGTGCAAGTAGATAAATAGGTACCGCTTACCAGCGGGAAGGTAAACGGCGTTTCCGTGTGCTGCGCTGGTCCTGGCTTGCCAGAGCAGCTTTGTCACGCTGGCCACGTGACCCGGAAGTGTCTCCGGACAGCGCTGGCCCCCGGCCTCTTAAATGAGATGGGCACACTACTATAGAGTCGGACACGACTGGCCCGTATGGGCAGGGGTACCTTTACCTTTACCTTTTTATTTATACCCCGCCCATCTGGCTGAGTTTCCCCAGCCACTCTGGGCGGCTCCCAATCAAGTGTTAAAAACAGTACAGCATTACATATTAAAAACTTCCCTGAACAGGGCTGCCTTAAGATGTCTTCTGAATGTCAGGTAGTTGTTTATCTCTTTGACATCTGATGGGAGGGCGTTCCACAGGGCAGGCGCCACTACCAAGAAGGCCCTCTGTCTGGTTCCCTGTAGCCTCACTTCTCGCAATGAGGGAACTGCCAGAAGGCCCTCGGCGCTGGACCTCAGTGTCCGGGCTGAACGATGGGGGTTGAGATGCTCCTTCAGGTATACAGGACCAAGGCCGTTTAGGGCTTTAATGTCAGCACCAACACTTTGAATCGTGCTCGGAAACGTACTGGGAGCCAATGCAGATCTCTCAGAACCGGTGTTATGTGGTCCCAGCGGCCACTCCCAGTCACCAGTCTAGCTGCCGCATTCTGGATTAATTGCAGTTTCCAGGTCACCTTCAAAGGTAGCCCCACGTAGAGCGCGTTGCAGTAGTCCAAGCGGGAGATAACTAGAACATGCACCACAATATCTGGAGGTGGCACAATATCTCCCTGGCCCAGAGAATTGTAGGAAGGGGTGTTTTGCCAGTGCACAGGACAGCATGTGTGCATCACTAAATCTCCAATACAGATTCATGTGCAACGTCTGTGTGTGTGCCCAAAAAGCAAATGAAGCCAGCCACCAGGTGGGTCCATAAGAAAATATTCAAAACCCACCTTCAGACAATACCTCTATCAGGGCCATCATTAAAAAGTCCCAAAATAGCAAGCAAGTGTTCATGTCCTCCAGAACAATTCATAAGGCTAGATGTTACATAGCAAAAGGCGGGGAGGTGACAGACAAAGAAGAAAACTATTAAAAAATTAAATAAGGGAAATTGTCAGGGTGTCACAATCAGGGCTGAACTGGGGTGAAGGAAAAGAGGGTCCTCACCATCAAGGAGACAGGTGGTCAGTTTCACTTGTCTAAGCAGCCTGTCCATGTCCTCAGAGGTAACAGGTTGAAGCTGATCCCATACAACCTAACTAGACAGAGCTCTGGCACTTTTCCACCCTGACCCTGCTACCATGATGCAGTCTACCTCTTTCCAAATCTGAGTGATTTTATCTGCAAAAAACTTCGCAAAATCATTGCAAGAGATCTCGGGGTCCTCACCAGGCCCCGATGGTGGAGGTGGTTCTGTTAGTTTGCAAACCACCTGAAAGAGTTTCCTGCTGCTGTTTCCTGCAGATGCAACAGAGGCGGCGAAGAAGGTCCTCTTTGTGTCGCTATCACCACCTGGTAGGCTCGACGTTGAGCTCTAACCAGTGTCTGGTCCAATTGAGAATAAGTTTTCTGCCACAGGTGCTCTAGCTGTCTCAGCAATTGTTTCATTGTCCTCAGCTCCAGGGGAAACCACGGGGCTGTCCTTGCCCCATGCAATCAGAGAGAGCGCTTTGGAGCCAGACAATTGATAGTCCTGGTTAACTCCGCATTCCAGCGGGCCACCAGGGAATCCGCTAAAAGGCCATCAACATGGGATAATACTTCCCATATTGCTCTCTGGAAGCCATTTGGATCCTTTAAGTAGTGGGGGAGGACAATTTGAATCGCTCCCACCTCCCTGCAGAGGGGGTCGCAGAGAAGGCTGGTTGCACCAGGTAGTGCTCCTGGTGTATCCAGGAGAACATTTGTCATGACACAAAGCAGCTCAGGCAGGGAATCCTTAGTCTAGCCAGTGGCGGAGCTTCATGTTCCAGCACCGGGGAACATGTTCCCCCCGGCACTCCTCTTCCTCTGCCAGTGGGTACAGCAGGGAGGTAGGTCCACCAATAGGAATGCTGTACTGCTCCTATTGCCCAATTTCTAGACATGAACTCAGAAAACTGGGTCTCTCTCCCTAATAGGACACCTGATGATAACTAATGACTTCCTAAAAATCACTGCCACCTCCCTTCCCACTCACATGCCCTGGGCTGCTGTGCATAAGAGAAACCTGGTAGACAAGCAGGGGCAAGAACATCTGCCATGTCTAACCAAGTTTCTGTTATACACGCCAGGTCAACTCCTCCATCCATGTTCAAATTATGGATGGCAGTGGTCTTATGAATCTTTGACCTGGCATTGCACAGCAGCACCTTAAGGTCATGTGGGACACCCTGGTTGATACCTGGATCCTTCTGGTCAGGACCAGACCTGGAGGCAGGGATACTCTTCAGATAATGACTAAACTTGGGCAGTGGGGCTGCGTTTCCTCTGAACAGTATGGTAATAGTTGAAGAAGTCCAGCTTTTGCCCTTGCTTTTTAAAATTTAACGTTTCTAGCCCTTAAGGATGCAAAAGTAAGCTTCAACACTTGAAATGGTTTACGGGTGTCTCAGAAGCCAGAGGAGGCTCTGAGCAGAATTTCCAGTGGCCAAAGGTTGACTGCCATGCTCTTTGCTTTTGTCCATGAAAACCAGAAGCAGAATTAAATAAATGGATCCATGTTATCTTGATTTGCATGATTTGTAAAGGTTGCAGCTTTGGAGGTAGGGAGGTGGGTATGTGTAGAATTTCCATTTTAATAATAATAATAGTTCTTTTCAGTAGAGAGCAAGCATAAGCCCCGGTTTCATGCTGCCCATGTGTCCTGGGAGTGTAGTCAAAAAATGATATGCTGCTCAAGAGATCTGGATGCTTGATCAGCCCACAGGCCCCTCTGGTCTGTCATCCTGTTCTGACAGTGGCCAACAAAATCCCAACAAGAAGTCAGGGCCAGAGTGCAACAGGGCTCTTCCCTCCTCTGACTCCCATCAACTCGTGTTCAGAGGCATACTGCCTCTGTAGCCGTTGATAGCCTTATTCCCCATGAATTTGTCTAAACCTCTTGTAAAGCCATCTTTCCAAAACTCTTTTTAAAGCTAAGTTTCTCACTACTTCTCTCTCTCTCACACACACACACTTTTTAAAGTAGCATCGGAGGACTCTAATTCTGATCAGAGTAGCAGCTTGAAAGGATATTTAGCCCCCTTAGGAATTTTTTTTTAAAAAGATTTTACCAGGACTTGTATATGGCTGGAAAAGAAGACTTAGAAAAAAATCAAGGACTATCTAAGGAGAATAAACTACCAAGATTCCAAAAGAAAAGAAGGATCAGTTGAATGCACCAATTACAATGATGGAGGTACAATCAGCAATAGGACATTCCAAATTAGGCAAATTGCCAGGCCCAGATGAACTTACTGCGAAATATTATAAAAAACGAAATAATCAGCTAGCGTTACCATTGAAGGATGTTATGAATAATATAATGAATAAAGGAAAACTACCAAATTCATGAAAGGATGCCTACCTACATTTCATTAATTCCAAAACAAGACACTGATCTACTTCTGGTTAAAAATTACAGGCCAATTTCACTACTGAACAATCATTATAAACTTTTTGCTAACATATTAGCAAATAAATTAAAAGATGTATTAAAAGGCATTATTCGTCATGATCAAGCGGGTTTTCTTCCTGGTCAACAAATGAAAGATAATATAAGGAATATAATAGGTGTAATAGAATATTTGGAGACCAGGAATGATAAGCAAGCGGCATTGATGTTTATTGATGCAGAAAAGGCCTTTGGCAATATTTCCTGGAATTTTATGAAAAAGAACTTAGAGATGATGGATGTAGGGCAATCCTTCCTTACAGGTCTAGGAGCTATATACTCCGAACAGAAAGCCATGGGGATTGTTAACAATGTTATAACTGAAAAAATGTGAAGTTACAAAGGGAATGAGACAGAGATGTTCTTTGTCACCATTATTATTTATTACTGTTTTAGAAGTTCTGTCGAGAGCTATAAGATCAGATGAAGGTGTAAAAGGAATCAGGGTGGGGCAGAAAGAATATAAATTGAAAACCTTTACAGATGATTTAGTAATAACAGTAGAAGATACTTTATCCACTGTACCAAAAGCACTGGAAAGAATTCAGGAATTTGGACAAGTAGCTGGTTTCAGACTTAATAAAGTAAAAATGAAAATGTTGATCAAAAAATATGACTGCACAATTGAAAGAAAAGCTTCAATAGATCGCATAAATAAATCCCAAAGACCAAATATTTAGGGGTATGGTTAACTGCCAAAAATATATATTTAAGGACAATTACATACCTATGTGGAAAGAAATAAAGAGGGATTTGGAGGTGTGAGGAAGGATGAAATTATCATTTTGGGGAAGGAATTCTGCTGTGAAAATAAATGTGCTACCGAAAATGTTGTTTTTATTTCAATCAATCCCTGTGGTGAGCGGGGTGGGATACTTCAGGGAATGGCAAAAAGTAGTATCTAGATTTATCTGGAAAGGGAAAAAGCCAAGAATAAAATATAAGTTTTTAATATATAACTTAAATATAAGAGGTGGCTTCTCCCTGCCGGATCTTACATTATAAGGTTTTCTGTCTTTGCTTGCTACGGGATTGGATATTGTTGAAAAATATGGATTTAATAGATCTGGAAAGTTATGACAACAGTTTTGGGTGGCATGTTTAAAAAGACATTTGTTAAAAAAATGAGAGACCTTTTTGTTAAATATAGTAGGTGAAGAGATACCTAGAGAAGATAAACAACTATTTATGTATGCAACAACACCAGCGAGAGTATTGCTAGCCCACAATTGGAAAAAAGAGGAGGTACCATTGAAACAAGAATGGCAGATGAAACTGATGAACTATGCGGAGATGGCGAAATTGACAGGAAAGATCCAAAACCAGGAAGAACAAGTATTTGAAAAAGACTGGAATAAATTTTTACACTATCTAAAGGGCCACTGTAAACATTTAAAATCACTGGCAGGAATGTAAAAATGCTCGTAATGTGAAAATTATTATATGGTGTTTTTTTAATGGAACAATTAGTAGTTGGATAATTTAAAAGGATGAAGATAATTTTGTATTATAGTCAGAACCCATGGAGGGAGGGAAGTCTGATGGTTCAAAGGAACCTTTTATTTATTTTTATTTTTGGATATGTGAAATGGTTAATGTAAAGATATATAGAAATGTGAAAACTAATAAAAAATTAATTAAAAAAAAGAAAAAGAAAGGATATTTAAGCCCTTTCTTGCCATGCACTGCTTTTCTCAAGCCTCCTAAATATTCAAAGTAGAAATATACGTTTACAAAAAAACCAAAACGCTGTTTACCTTCCCGCTGGAGTGGTACCTATTTATCTACTTGCACTTTGAGGTGCTTTTGAACTGCTAGGTGGGCAGGAGCTGGGACCGAGCAATGGGAGCTCACTCCGTCACGGGGATTCGAACCATCGACCTTCTGATCAGCAAGTCCTAGGCTCTGGTTTAACCCACAGCGCCACCCGCGTCCCATTGTAGCTAAATAAGTATCCATAAAAGATTATGATTTAATAGTAATAAGAAATACATTAAAATGCAGTATATAGAGAATAGGTTTGAAAGCCATCGGTCGGGGAGGAGGGAAGTCACAGGAAGCCAAATGTCTTATTTATGATTTACAATGATTTACCATCACATAATGGAGGCGTATAAAATGGATAGAAAAATTGGTTTCCAGGTGGAAAAATCAAAATTGGAAACAGAATTGCTAGAACCCAAAACTAAGATATTGTCAAGAATGTATAACTTGCTGCTGAAATGGAATACACAGGATGAGGAAGTGAAATCAGCAATGATTAAGTGGGCACAAGATGTTGGACATAACATAATGATAGCTGACTGGGAACAGTTATGGACCACAGGTATGAAATTTACGGCATGTAATGCCTTAAAAGAGAATATTATGAAAATGATATACATGTGGTACATGACACCAGTCAAGCTAGCAAAAATCTATCACTTGCCCGATAATAAATGCTGGAAATGTAAAGAAATTGAAGGTACTTTTTTTCACCTTTGGTGGACGTGCCCAAGGATTAAGGCTTTCTGGGAGATGATTTACAATGAAATGAAAAAGGTATTTAAATATACCTTTCTGAAGAAACCAGAGGCATTTCTCCTGGGCATGGTTGACCAATTGGTGTTAAAGAAGGATAGAACTTTCTTTATGTATGCTACAACGGCAGCAAGAATACTTATCGCGAAGTATTGGAAGACACAAGAATTACCCACGCTGGAAGAATGGCAGATGAAGGTGATGGACTACATGGAACTGGCAGAAATGACTGGCAGAATGCAAGACCAGGGAGAAGAGTCAGTGGAAGAAATTTAAAGACTATCTACAGAAACATTGTAAAATTAATGAATGTTAGAATGATGCTGGATTGAAGCTAAGTGGGATTTTTTAGCAGCAATGTTAAGGAATATGTAAAAATGGATTGTTAACAGCTGATAATTCAAAGTCATAATATATTAAGATAAAAGATTAAGATAAAATTAAAGAGGGAAAGGATTTGCTGAATTAACCAACTGAACTGGAATACAAGAAAGGGAGGTGTGGGGAGGTCAGGGAAACAAGTAAATGAAAGATAAGATATGGAAAGACTGATTTGTTTTTAACTGTTTCTATTCTGTATTTTTTTTCTTTTTCTTTTTCTTTATTCTTTCTAATTTTTGTAATATATTGAAAACTTTAATAAATATCTTTTAAAAAAACAAATGTCTTATTCATCTTTGTTTATATGATGTCATGCATGAAAATATTTCTAAAACCGATAAAAAATATTTTAAAAAAATATTCAAGGTGTTCTTATGTCACTTTCGACAGTCATGGCTTCCTCCAAAGAATTCTGGGAAGTGTAGTTTGTTAACAGTGCAGGGGATTTCCAGGTCTGTGAGGGGGCCTCCTAAACAACCCTCAGCCCCCAAAACAAACGACACTCCCCTTGATTCTTTGGCATAAGCCATGTTTTGAATCTGGCTTCTCGCTAAACTTGCCTGTTTGCATTTTATTTCATTCTCGTTGCTTTCTGCATAAAGCAACTAACAAATGTAATAAATAACACTAGCAAGAAGCCGGACATCTCCTTGAGCTGCTCTTCTCAGGGAGGATTCCAGCACAAGGCACCAAGCGCAACCAGAGCTCTCTGTGCCAAAGTGCTATGAATCTTGGGAGTCACCTTCCTCCCCGCCCAAGCACAGCTTCCTCCCTTCTCTGTCCACTTCTGCCCCTAAATCCTCACACTGTCTCCATCAGCCTGGCGCCCCCTCTTCCGTCCCGTGGGGCCTGTGGATTACTCACTGCCTTGCTATGCCAAGCATCTGGAGGCCTGGTAGACACTTCCTTTGGAGGTATGAATGAAGCCAGGACATCTTCAAGAGACACAGTGAGGCACCCTATGTTGTGACTGTACTCCCCCTCGCCCTCACTGTAAAATGAACCAGAACCTCACTGCCCCCTGCTGAAAGGAAGGGCTCCTCCAGAAAACCCGTTTATTCAGCATCCATCCTGATTGGCTTGCACAAAGCTTGCTCTGTAGTTAGACAGAAAAAAAAACCCTTTCTATTGCTCATTCAGGATTATTTGTGCTTGTGATGGCATCTGGCTTTCAATGCTGCTTGTACCTGCACACATTTCGGGGTGAACATGCTGCTTTGTTTCCACACAGTGAATATCCTGCAACTTCCTGCTGAAATCCTGTAACTTTTCATAGTACAAATGGTCCAGTTCATTATTATTTTTTGTCCCACTTTTGTCGTGCTCAAATAATGTTCAAATAATGCAGTAACCTTGCGGGAAGTGTTGCAGGACCACTGACAAAGCAGAATGATGTGAGGACTGTCTAATATAAACCCGCTTGAATCTCCCTCACAAAATACTGACAGTCTAGAGCAGGCATAGGCCAACTCAGCCCTCCAGATGTTTTAGGACTACAATTCCCATCATCCCTGACCACCGGTCCTGTTAGCTAAGGATGATGGGAATTGTAGTCCCAAACATATGGAGGGCCGGAGTTTGCTTATGCCTGGTCTAGAGGTTTACTAAGCCTAAATAAGCACAAACTGGGGCCCAGATCAGGGGTTCTATATACCCATACCACTCCCACTCCCTTAAAAAGCTGCAACCTGCAAAAATCAAGCCAGCCTGTATCCATTTTATTTAATTCTAGCTTCTGTCTTTCATGGGAAAGGGGAGTATTGTGGAACATGGAAGCTCCCACCCTCCCTACCCCTGGCTACTGGAAATCCTGTACCAGGGAAAACAAATTGGTGGCCAAGTTGCCCAAAGAGAGACAGAGACAGAGAGAAGCTCTGCTGTTTCTGAGCTAAAAGAAAAAAGAAAAGAAAAGAAAAAAAGATGCCATTGCAGCTCATTGTGCCTCCTCAAGCTGGAACTGTTGAACAAACAAATCATTCCACCCCCAGAAAAATTATTTGGCCAATCCAAGTTCATCACCCATGAGTGAGAAGCGGTGGCCATTTTGCAACACTTAGTTGCTTTCTGCTCTCCTGCATCCTATGTCCTTGGGGGCGGAGGGAGACAGATGGGTGCACGATGGGACGTACCTTACGGACAATGCCCCTTTTCTCGTAGAAGGCAATGACAGGTTCAGTGGCCTTGTAGTACGTCTCCAGCCGCTTCTTGATTGTCTCCTCGTTGTCGTCGACTCGTCCGCTCGTCTCCCCGCGCTTCAGCAGGCGCTTCACCATTGTTTCCTTGCCAGCGTCCACATAGAGCAGCAATGTTGGGGGTGCGATCTGAGCAGGGAGGCAACATGGAGGGGTCAGGGAGTGGGGTGGGGGAGAGGAAGAGAAGAAGGAAATGATAACTGGGCTGGCCTAAATTCTCCAGTCCCAGCCAGCACAGCAGCTAAGCAACATCTGGAAGGCCACAGGCTCCACAGGGCCTGGTCTAACTCAAAGTTCCGTACGTGGTTCTCCACCCTCATTTAATCCTCACAACAACTTTGTAAGGTAGGTTGGGAGGAGAGGCAATGACTGGCCCAAGTTCACGCCATGAGCTTCATGGTCGAGTGGGAATTTGAACCCTGGTCTTTCAGGTCACAGTCCAGAACACCGGAAATGGCAGGAGATTGAATCTGGGAGCTCCACCTGGGGAGAGTGGGCGTGGACCCCAAGCTACTAGTCACCTTGTCCAGGTGTTTTCAATCTGTGCTCAAGTCTTATCTGCCCAGGCTTCTAGGAATGTAGAATAAACCAGCAGTTATTTGCCAAGCTTAGACCAGGCTAGGGGAACAATGCTGCCATCTTGTGCTGTCTCAGGGAATCCCAGGCAGGAAACGCTCAAAATAATACTGCTTCCAAACCATCACCTCTGATGCACAAGAGGGAAGCTCGCTTTCCCCGAATACACACAACACTGTACACACTCTTGGGCTGGAAAACTGCATTGCAATGCCTGGAAAAGTGCAAAAGTTGAAGGATAGCTGGATTTCAGTTTGCATGTCATTTCAGAAAGTGCAAACCAGGTAGGTTCAAATCAGAATCTGTAGCAAACACCTCCCCACACCATTCCTCTTCATAATCCTGAATGTTTAGGGTTCCAACCAGAATAAAGGGTCTCTCTTTCCATCCATCCCACTCTGGTTGGGTCAATCACCCTCCGGTTCAGCCCTTCCCAAACTCATCCCACCCACTCCACTCTTACCTTCTTCTCGAACTCCTCGCCCTGCTTCACTTCCCGGGGGTAGCCGTCAATCAGGTAACCCTTGGAGGCGTCTGCCTTGGCCACCATGGCATCCCTCAGCATGTCCAGGACGGTGTCCTGTGAGTAGAGAAGGGAAATGCCATGAAGTTAACACCACAGGAGCACTCTGTGGGGGCCTGTGATCAGGAGACCTAGAGGTGCCCCAGCAGTGGCTAGTACCCATTATGACTGGCAAAGCAGGAGGGCAACAGTAGGTGGCGCCAGAGTCAATGGCCTCTGAGGTCCCTTCCAACTTTATGATTCTGTGATTCGTTTCAGTTGCATACAGACTTCCTTTCAATATGAGGAGAGGACAAATGGGTTGGAGGGATCTCAAGTAAAAAAAAGGTGGCTTTATGCAAGTATTCTTTGAGGCAGCTCCCGTCATAAGGCATGGAGTCATTTGCAAGGGACCTTCTACTTCAATAGGTGGTGGAGCTGATATAAACACTGATATAGAGACCAATGAATTATTGACTGTTCTTTAAATGGTTGCTCAGCTACCTATAGCTCAAACCTGGAAGGCCTTACACCTGATGGTGTAAAAATGTTTTGCAATCAACGACCATTGAGAAAGTAACTCATAACTTAAAAGTGATAAATGGAACAGTAAAACTGGGCAAATTTTATGCAATATGGTGGCCATTTATCACAAGCGCTCGGATTGGAGAACAGCCTTTACCACAGGTGTCATGGACTTTGAAGACACCCAAACTCAGGACGAAAGGGGGAAATGTGCTAAGAGGAAGGCACATTTGGCAAACCCTCACCTTGATCAACTCCCGCCGGAAACCTATGTCTCCACTGAGGAAGGAAGTGTGGATCCAGAATTAGCCTCCACAGTCACTTTAAGACCATGTTCAGGGAAGACAATCTTACTCAACTACGAGTGATTGCCAAAGAAGAAGAATACTGTAATGCGCTCTACATGGGGCTACCTTTGAAGGTGACTTGGAAACTATAACTAATCCAGAGTGTGGCAGCTAGACTGGTGACTGGGAGTGGCTACTGGAACCATATAATGCCTGTCCTAAAGGATCTACACTGGCTCCCAGTAGATTTCTGAGCACAATTCCAAGTGTTGGTGCTGATCTTTAAAGCCCTAAAAGTCTTCAACCCTATATACCTGAAGGAATGTATAGCATTGTTCAGCCCGGACCCTGAAATCTAGCTCCAAGGGCTTTCTGGCAGTTCCCTCACTGTGTTCTTGGTAGTGGCACCCGCCCTGTAGAACGCCCACCCATCAGATGTCAAGGAAGTAAAGAACTACACAACTTTTAGAAGACACCTGAAAGCATCCCTGTATCAGGAAGTGTTTAAAGTTTGATGTTATATCATGTTTTTATATGTGTTGGAAGCTGCCCAGAGTGGCTGGCTAGGGCAAGGACGTTTGGATAATTTGTATGGATGAATAAGAATCAATTATGTTACTGTATAACCTGATATCTGCTTTGGAGGTGGTGGTGGAGGCGAATGTTATGTTATGGGGAATGTTATTTTATGGATTTGTTATTACATATGTATATATAACACAAGAAAAACTATTTAATTGGGGGGGAAAGGTGGCAGACTGGTAGAGGGAAGATCTTAACTAAGTAGAAAAAAAGGGAGAGCCAAGTCATGAAGAGAAGGGTGACCAAGATGGTCAAGGGTCTGGAAACCAAGCCTTATGAGGAACGGTTGAGGAAATTGGGTATGTTTAGCCTGGTAAAGAGGAGACTGAGAAGAGATATGATAGCCATCTTCAAATATCTAACGTGCTGTCACATGGAAGATGAAGGAAGCTTGCTTTCTCCTGCTCTGGAGGGTAGGACCCAAACCAAGGGCTTCAAGTTTCAAGTAAGGAGATTGTGGACTCTCCTTCTTTGGAGGTTTTTAAGCAGAGGGATGCTTTAGTGGAGATAACTGCAGAGGGTTGGAAGAGAACATTGGTGTCCCTTCCAACTCTACAATTCTAAGAAGAGCATCGAAGGCAGGGCCCTGTCAGAACAAACCCCATTTATTCCCACCATAAACTCACCAGTGGGACTAACTCTCCCTTCTCCATGATGGCCGACAGTTTCTTCCCCCTGTCTGAGCCAGAGCTGACCTCCGCTCTCAGGAGGTCGCCGGTGGATAGGTGGGTGTAACCATACTTCTGAACGATCCTCTCGCACTGCGTCCCCTTTCCTGATCCAGGCCCGCCTGCAACGCAACACAAGACATTTCCGCCACAGAGTCTAGGAAGAGAAATGGCTGAGGGAGGGAGTGGTAGATCATGAAACCTTCTCAGGCAGTGGCGCCTGGTACCCACTGGGAAGAATGAGGTGGAGGGAATGACAGGTGCAGCCAGAGCCAAAGACAGGCAGAACCAACTAAATATATACCCCCATCCTCCTCCCTGCTTCTCTTTTTCCAATCTTTTGCCACATGGCCACAGCAAAAAAAAAAGAACCTCGTGAAAATTCATCAGCGTTCTTGTGTGAATTTTTCCGCATAAACATATTTTTGTATGCAAATTTCAAAAACAAACGCAATTTTGCAAAGCAATTCCCCCTAGCATAATGCAAATATCTACGTTACTTTCACTTATTAATGTTCCATTATTTTAATGTTGTATTTTACTTTTGTTTTTAAGTTGTAATCATTCATCTTGTTTTTATTATTGCTTGTAAGCCACTCTGAGCCGGCCTTGGCTGGGGAGGGCGGGGTATAAATAAATAATAATAATAATTATTATTATTATTATTATTATATACACAATTTAATGGACGCCCCCCCCCCCCCGAGTGTAAGTGCATTTTTGTAACACATTACTTGGCAGGAGAACTGCATTGCAAAACTTGGATAAGAATGAATTTTAAAGCTCTGCTGTGTTTTGTTTCGTGGTACTGTTTCTGAAAATGTGGGTTAGGCAGGTTCACCTTTAAATGCAAACTGAATGAAATTCCTCCCCTCCCCTACTCCAACTGTGACTGCATATGGGGGATAGTAGGCTGAGGATCCCCGGAAGGATGGAAGCCTGAACAGCTGGGGGGAAACACCAGGAAACCTCTGTTTCCTTACTATGTCTTGACTCTTCCTTGGGATTTTAACATGCCCCAGATCAGGGCTCAGCAGACTTTTACAGCAGGGGGCCGGTCCACTGTTCCTCAGACCTTGTGGGGGGGTCAGACTATATTTGGGGTAGGGAATGAACAAATTCCTACGCCCCACAAATAACCCAGAGATGCATTTTAAATAAAAGCACACATTCTACTCATGTAAAAACAAGCTGATTCCTGGACCGTCCATGGGCCGGATTTAGAAGGCGATTGGGCCGGATCTGGCCCGCGGGCCTTAATTTGCCTACCCATGCCCCAGATCCTTCCTTAACATATCCTAGCCAACCCTTCAGTGGCAAGTTCCTCACTTTTATTAATGTTCCTGTTCCTGTTGTTTGGAAATCTATGAGCTGGAAGAGAGAGATCTATTTCTGCTTCAGGCTGACCAGCAACTTCTCCTGTACTTACCAACTACAAAGATGATCTTGTGGCTTTTCAATTTTTCTGGGAGGGGGAAAAGAAGGAACAAGACAACATTAAGTTCTGGGAGGGAAGCACTTGTGGACATTTACCAGATACCTGCCCAGGGAGAGATATTCAGCAGAAAGCAAGTGCTGATTCACACACACACACACACACACACACACACACGTGCTATTGCTGCTGCTCTCCACCCCAGCCCCTTGCCAAATGGAAGGCATTCAGCCTTTGCTTTTGGGCAATGTGAACAGAAGCCAGCTTTCAAAGGATTTCAGACAACCCCTAAGACCATCAGATGCAAAGATAGCTGCCTTCCCTCCCAAGATTACCTTTGCCAGCTTTAACTAAGGGATCTTCCACACAGGAGCACTGGGCACCCATCTTCCCTCCAACCCTGGTAGCTCCTTTCTGCTGCTTTGATTCCCGTCCTGTCCTTCCTCCTTGTTCCCGCCCCCCAGAAAGCCTCTCTTTTCCTGCTTAGTACATTTTTTGTCCATGAGCCTCTGGGCACCCTGCCCTCCACAGCTGGGGCTGGGCTGGGCTGGGCTTAGTCTGGGCTTTTTAGGGAGGCCTTGTGGCTCAGAGTCCAACACAGGTTGCCAGGGAGACCGTTGCTAAGGGCCAGTAGATGCCAGAGCTCAATTGTTTCATGCAGCATCTGCAGGGGGCCAAGAATCCAATACGAGTAGAGCCTGGATCCAGCCCAGGAGGACCCAGAGTCATAGAATCATAGAGTCATAGGATCATAGAGTTCGAAGGGACCTCATGCACTGCTCCATGTTAGTGTAAGATGATCTGTTGCTTTGAGCGCCTCTCCTCAACACAATTCAAATTTGACTCTTGAGAGAAGCTGGAGGAATCTTGAACTCATTTGAAAAAATTATCAGATGAATTCCAGTTACAGGAAGAGGAAGCAACTTGAGGTGAGGCAAAATAAAATCCAGAAATATGGGGAGAGTGGATTCTTTACAGTCTAAACCCCCAGCAGCACTAGCTGTGGGAAGCTTGATTTGTTTTGGGTAGTAGGAAACAGAACTTCCACAACAGAAACCAACACAAGAAGGACCCGTTACATTCACAGCTCGCTAAAGTACCAGTTACAGTAGACAGTCTTAAAATCTGAATATAATTTAAATCTAAAAATAAAACAATCTATTCACTATGAATCTTTTTCAACTCCAATCTGCACTCAGAATCCAGGAGAGGCTCTTGCTAAAATTAGTAATAATGTAAGATGGCATGAGACTGAGCAAAGAGAGTTGGAGAAACTCCCCCTCAGGTTTTGATGGTTAGTGTTATGTACTGAAGTTCTCGCCTTGGCCACCAGGAGTATTGTGTATGTAGTTTTCACTCAGGTCCACGTCAGTTATTTTAGGCGGGAAACCCTGGGTTGTTGTTGCTACATTGTCGAAAGCCGCCTGCCTATAAAAGCAGGCTGGCTGAGCTGTTTGCTGTTCAGTTCTGTCCAGCTTACAAAATAAAGAGCTGCTTTGGAGAAATCGCTGTGTCATCTGCTATGTTCGCCCACAACTTAACAGTTAGGGGCTTGCGTGCTTGTTTGTTTTGTTGCATTTACCTTATTTTTTGCTCTATAAGACTCACTTTTTCCCTCCTAAAAAGTAAGGGGAAATGTGTGTGCGTCTTATGGAGCGAATGCAGGCTGCGCAGCTATCCCAGAAGCCAGAACAGCAAGAGGCATTGCTGCTTTCACTGCGCAGTGATCCCTCTTGCTGTTCTGGCTTCTGAGATTCAGAATATTTTTTTTTCTTGCTTTCCTCCTCCAAAAACCAGGTGCATCTTGTGGTCTGGTGCGTCTTATAGAGCAAAAAATACGGTATATCCTTCTTTCCTCCAAGGAGCTCCAGGTGGCATACAACGTTCTAATTTCACCTCACAACAACCCGGCAAGGTAGGATAGGTCCTGAAGGAACCTATGGCAGCAATAACAATATAATGAAGAACTTTCTAGAAACACTTAAGAAACAACCACATTCCCTCAAGCCAGTTTCAGAGTACAGTGGTACCTCGGGTTACATACGCTTCAGGTTACATACGCTTCAGGTTACAGACTCCGCTAACCCAGAAATAGTGCTTCTGGTTAAGAACTTTGCTTCAGGATGAGAACAGAAATCGTGGTCCGGCGGCACAGCGGCAGCAGGAGGCCCCATTAGCTAAAGTGCTTCAGGTGAAGAACAGTTTCAGGTTAAGAACGGACCTCCGGAACGAATTAAGTACTTAACCCGAGGTACCACGGTACAGGAATTGTTTTATATTCCTCCTAAAAGTCATTAATGGTTTTTGTGAGGGTGCAGGCAGTTTCACCCCCATCTCTTGCATTTTAGAGCTGTGGTGGAGAACCTCAGGCTCAGGACGAATTGTGGCCCTCTGGGCTTCCTTATCTGGCCCTCAGAACTGCCCAGGCTACATACTTCACTGGCCCTGCTTTTGCCTGCATGGGATGTGTCCCAAATCTTTGTGCCCATTCCTTGCCTGGACAGAAGTTAGAGAAGGGGGTGGGATGGGGGAGTCTAGAAACTAGACGCTGGCCCCACCCACTGTTTGCACGTGGCTCTTGGAAGGTTGCACTGCATGGGTGAAAACCTAACGACAGCGAAGGCAGCAGAGCTAAAAATAAAACGGGTTGGTTTTGGAGCAGTCCACAGCTCAGGGCATCATCAGCAAGCAGCAGGGTGAGGCCTCCTTTAATTACAGCTTTCTAGAATTACAACTGCCCACTTGGGGACATGTGTGGCTTGGGGAAATCTTTTGATGTGCCTGAACCAGAGATGTTTATGTTCTGGTTTCTGTACTGCAGACCGACCTAAAATGCAGTGTTCCAAGGTATGCCACGTTTGCAGCTAAGAAAGGCCAAGGTTGTCTGATTATCATGGTCTGTTGTAGATTATGGGCATGCTGATCCCCATGGGCCAGTCATTCCCAGTGCAGGATAGTGCCCCTTGGGACCGGTGGGGCGGAAGGCAGGGAAACCAACAGTAGGTGGTGCCAGAGTCAATGGCAGGCAGAGCCACTAGTTCTAATTTTGCTCCCATCCTCCTCCCTGTTGAGATATACAAAGGAAACACTAAGGGGGGAGAGGTCAGTGAGCGCCACCCCATGGACTGGTTACAAAAAGGAAGATGAGCAGCTGAGGACCAGCTGAGATCAATGAGGCAGGGGCCTTCTTGTCCCAACGGACCACCCCCCGCTGACCTTACTCCTCCTCTAGCACAAGAGGAAGAAATAAACAAGGCAATTTACCAGCCATGCTTTGCTTGTCCCTAATGAGCTAGGATTTATCAGCCAGTGGCAAACCATAGTTTTAAGGCTTGCTAACAGCACTGTCAGGGAGGAGCAAACCTTGACGCTGCGTTTGGACATTGAGGGAAGCCAAACTTAATTGTGGCTTCCTGGGTTGCTTCTCTGACATGTAGCAGAGGAGAAGCACACTAGGTGTGGTTGGGCAGCCGAGACCAGCACACCAGCAGCCCTTGCTTATCATGACATGTGGACATGGCTGGTAGTGGCTGCAGCTCAGAACAGAGCAGCTGCTTTTCCTGTGGAGGGTCCTCAGTACAATCTATGTTTAAGAGGATCTCAGATGCAAAGGCCAAGAGAGAGCCTCTGCCCAAGAACTGATATCTATAGAGAAACTTTCAGACCTGTGAGCCTCCTCCTGAAGTGGCAAAGCCCAGATACAGGCTGACCACCTCAGGAAAACCACTCAGACCCACACTTTCTGGGCACAGGACAAGTGGAAGTGTGGGCGAGACATTGCTTTCCTCTTGTCCCGTGTGGTTTAGCCTTTGCCCTTCTGCTTTCCCCCAGGATACCTGCTCCTTCAAAGCAAATGTCAATCTGGAGAAAACCCAATAGACATTTGCACCAATTCTGTAGTAAAGATTTGAGTTTTTCTAGGGGAAAACGGTGGGGAAAGCAGAACTGTGGATGAGCCCTAAGTTTGTGCAGTGAACTCACTTTTGTCAGCAAACCAGGTTCCCATTCATTCATTCATTCATTAAAAAACAGGCAGGCTAATACAGCCAATTGTATTTGAACACATGACAAAAGCATGCAAAAACAATGCTACTCTCAGCCCACATGGTGCAGATCAGATGGCTGAGCTTGCAGAGACTAAGGCAGCAGCGGAGCAATCTGGCAGGCACAGGCACCCCCTGGTTGTAAGAAAGAAGGCAGGCAGGCAGGTGGAGGCTGGCTGAGGTCAAGCTGAGATGAGTAGGGTGATGCCCCTTTCGCCTTGATGCACCAGCCTCCACTGACACTCACGTAATGCAGCTAGAGTAATGCTGCAAGGCATGCACCTACTGGCAAGATGGAATACAGTGATTTGGACTGTCAAAATGTGTCCTATCACTATTCAAATGACATGTAAGGCCAATCAGAAGGCACGAGAGTCGACTCCAGGTTTGAGGGGATCCCACGGCAAAGGTGACCCTTCGGGGGGGGGGGGGGCACCAGGGCTGGCTGGCGTATGGGAGGCAGAGTGTGGTAGCAGTGCAGCCCAAATGTGTCCACCACCAAATCCAATCCACCATTGGATTCCTGACAGTGCCTCTGATGTAACATCGCAATGCGATGTTGTGCAAAATTTACATCACAGCTCTTGGTCACCTGGTGCTGTTTGCGGGTACCATGAAAGATGGGGTGGGCATAACAGGTGTTGATGGGCTCCATTGCAGACCTGAAGCTGAGTCAGGCCAAAGGGGTCTCATGTAGTCCTACATCCTGTGCTTCTGGGAAGCACTCAAGCAGCAACTCAAGTGCAATAGCATCCTCTCCACTTGTGATTCCCAGCAATTGGTGTTCAGAAGCTTACTGCCTCCAACAGTGGAGGGAAAACACAGCTACCATGGATAGCTGTCATTACTAGCCTTATCCTCCATGAATTGCTCTAATCCCATCCAAGTTTTGCAGCCATTGCTACATCATCGTTCATGCGCTGCTTCCTTCTGTTTGTCCTGAAGAGCCCAACATTCAACTTCACTGGTTGGCCCTGAGTCCTAGCATTGTAAGAAAGCGAGAGAGAAACTCCCTCTCCCTCTCCACACTATGCAGAATCTTATGCACCTCTATCACGCCCCTCTTGCTCGCCTCAATCAAGCTGCAGTCCTCGTTCCTCAGTTGTTCCTCTTACTCTCCTCTCAACCACTTTCTAAAACCAAGTTGGTGGACATAATGTCTTGTAGCTGGACAGAGAGGGAGGTTGGATAAGAAGACCTGAAGGCTAATAATAGAGCCCACGGGATCAGGCCAGTGGCCCACCTAGTGCAGCATCCTACTATCAGAGTGGCCAACAACGTGAAGCCCCCCAAAAAGGACCTGAACACAAGAGCACTCTCCTCCGCAGTTGCAATTGCCAGCAACTGGTATTCAGAGACCTAAACTCAGAGATCTACCCCCTCAAATCCAGTTTGTGTGGGCTGGTCTGTGAATTGGGCCGAAAGAGCAATAAGGCAGACTAAGTCAGGGAAAGAGTAAGAGGATTCACTTACCAGCTGCCATCCTGAAAAATTCTGGGACAAAGAGTTCTTCTGCCTGGAATTAAAAAAATTAAATTAAAAAAGACAACAACAAAGGGCTCAGTTAGGCTGAAGGCTGCAGAGCTTGGCAAAGGCCACCCCAAAAGCACTTGGTTGAGATCCTTGGGGAAGCTTCAGTCTCCTCTTTCGCAACTGAGGGGAGCAAAATTTCAGTCAGCTCCCAGCTTGGCCTAGTCTGCAAAACATCAAGATGCTGCTGCTTTGCTTCTTAACCTTTTCCCTTACTGAGCAACCTCCTTCACTCTTTCTCTGTTCTCCTGCGAGATAAATGGAGGGGAGGGAGGGAGAGAAGAAAGTACCACATCAACAGCACAGGTGGTTGGGCAGGGGAACCTTTTTCATCCCAAGGGCCACACTTCTTTCTAGGCAACCTTCCAGGGGCCATGTGCCAGTGGTTGGCAAGGCCAGAGGCCAAATGAGCAGAGCAACTGATATCAATTTTACTTTTGGACATAGGTTGGTTTCTGCACCCATCCATGCCTCCCTCCCTATCGTCCATCCAGAGGCACGACTGGAGTACAAAGACACCCTCCAGCCAGGCATGGCTGTTCCCAACGCTAAGCAGGGCCAGTGAGAGGTGTGGCTGGCAGAGACAGGGGATGCGATCCGGAAGAGCTATGAGGACCAGAAGTGAAGGACCACATTCATCCTTTGGGCCTGAGGTTCCTCACCCCTGTGGTGGGGGAAGAAGCTGTCCTATTACAGATTGCCTACACAAACACACTCATGGGACTTGGTGCATCAACCCAAATAACCATTTGCTGGCTCTGCATCAGATGAGAGGCCAGAGCTGGAGAAGACAGTTGATGCCCCAGAGGTTCTTCTTGGGTCTCCAGCTGTTGTTGGACTACAACCCCCATCATCCTTACTTAGCAGGACCAGTGGTCAGGGATGATGGGAGTTGTAGTCCAACAACCGCTGGAGACTCAAGTTTGAGAAACACTGCTCTGACACATGCCGTCTTCCACCCCACCAAAGATCCAGGACTAGAGATCCTAGCCTGGGACACGTGCAGACTTCCTGCCTCAGAGGAGCAAACCCAAAGCGGCATGTCTCCAACAACGGTGGCCAGCTTTGAAAGGCAAACAGGCGAGACACCCACCGGTCTGGTTGCAGCTTCTGAGAGAACACAACAGCCCTACACAAACATATCTAGGAGAAGCAGGGAAGGGGAAACGGTTGCACCACAATGGGGATTGCAGATGCCTTAGGATGCGAGTTCCCGTGGCAACAATTACCTGGCGGCGGTGCTGCCACCGTCAGTCGCCAGGAGACGGAGAGCAAAGCAGAGCCAGCCAAACAGAGAAGATAAAGGCAGGCATTCAGTTCCACAGGTGGAAAGCAGAAAGAGACAGAAAGCAAGGTGACATAAGAGAGGAGCAGGGAACATTTTGTTCCGCAGTTGGTGAGAGCTGGAGCACAGCAACATCTGGAGGGTCACGGGTTAGCTGCCCCTGGAGTAGAACATGCTGGGCTGGGTGGACAAATAGTTTGACCTGCTGTGAAGCAGTTTCCCAGGTAACTGGTATCATGTTCAAACCCTTAGCATCTTTATTTAATAGGCTCTGAGGTTGAGGGAGTGGGAAAGACCAATGCCTAAGAAAGGTGTGGGGAACTTGTGGCTCTCCAGCCGTGGTTGGGCTCGAACTCCCATCTGCCCTGGGCAACATGGCAGGGATGATGGGGGCTATAGTCAGACACCAGAAGGAGCACAGGGTCCTCACTCCTGGTAATACCATGGAGAGTGGCTGCCAATCAGAGTACTAACCTCTAAAACAGCATGTGCATGTGGGACTTGTGGCTGGACCACAGCGCCCACCATCTCTGACCATTGGCCATGTTGGATAGGGTTGATTAACTTTGTAGTCCAAAAAAATCTTTGAAGAGCATGGGGGTTTGAGTGTGTTTGTGTGTGTGTGTTGGACTTAAGACCTGGACAGACTCAGTTCCAAATCCCTATGAAGCCCACTAGAAGACTCAATTGCCACCCCCCAGCCTAGGCTAGCCTACAAGGCTACTGCAGTGACAAAATAAAAATGTGTGTGGTGGTGGCTGCTCTGAGCTCTTTGGAGAAAAAGCCGGGATACGTTACTGTGGTGTCTTTTAACCTGAATCCTTGCTGCGGTTGCCTTGGAGAGCAGCTGCAACTGCTTCATATTTAATGGAGGGAGGACAGCTTGGATTACACCACAAGCTCAAGTCCCCAGGACCATGAATGCCTCCCCTCCAACAGATGAAAATAGAGACACATACCACAAAGCACTGCCAAAAACCTCCCCTGCTCCCACACCAGCAGTGTTGCATCCTTTTTTGGCGCATGTCAGGGGCAGGATGCTCAGGGCCAACAGAATCCCCTCCACTAGACCAACCCTCGCCTGCTTCTGGGCATGGGTGCAAGAGGGCGCACGGAGCCCATGTACCAGCCAGTGGCGTAGCATGGGTTGTCAGCACCCGGGGCAAGGCAAGTAATTTGTGGGGGCCCCCCCCCGCTGCATTGTCCCTCCCCCAGATAGTCCCTCGCTCTCTCTCCGTACCGCACCGCACGCCTGGCACCCTCCCCTCCATAGTGGGCGGCGACCCGGCGGCTCGGATCGGATTTGCACAGCCAGCATTGCAGTGAGAGAGAGTGAGTGAGCCAGGTAGGGGCAGAGAGCTGCGAGTGCGAGCGCCCCCCCCCCCCGATGTTGCGCCCGGTGCGGCCGGCCCCCCCTGCACCCCCACGCTACGCCACTGGTACCAGCTCAGCCCTGGCCACCCATGCAGGGAGGAGTATGCCCAGTCAATGTGGCCCTGGGCAGGCAAATCCCCACCCCAACACTGGCCAGGTGGCCATTCAGCAAGGGGGCCAGGGACGCGAAGGCCAGGCCAGCCAGGCCAGGCTCTGGGGCTCACAGGACGGGACAGGGATCCTTGTGTGGGGGTACCTGGCTCATGCCCCCTAAAAATCATACACCCAGAGCTATGCCCCCTCCCCCCCCGATGCTACGTCCCTGCTCTGTTCTTTTTAAATTAAGAAACTTTCTGGTGCAAAAGTATAAACAGAAAACAGCTCAGCAGCAAAACAGCATTGCATTTTCCCCTCTTTTGTTACAAAGGGCAGATCCACACCGTAAGGGTGCTGGGAACTATAACTCTGTGAGGGGAAAACTACCGTCCCCATGATTCTTTGGGGCAGTCATGGGCTTTAAATGTGCTCTGCATGTGGTTAAAATATGTGGTTTGCATCTGCCCTTTTGAAGACAGCAAGAGAATACCCTTTCCCAATTCTTTTCTGCTGACATCAACAACTGCAAATTATAATGCTGGCTCCACAAGTCCGAACCTAGACATTAACCCCAACAATTTCTATTTGTGGTCTTTGCCCACTGTCACTATTTTGAGGAGGGAGGAGCTCATTGTATTCTATTCGCTCTCCCCCACATGGAATAATAAAGATACAGCCTAATACATTTCTGGTTTGGTTAGCCCCTTTGATCACACATTTTTGATAGGGAAGCTTTTCTGCTGCATTCCAAAGCTTACTGCACCAACAATCTATGGAAAATGGCACACAGCACTTGCAATTTGGTGCAGTAACAAGTCTAGCTGCAACCAGCAAGCTCTTTTGACCCCACGTGTGTGTTGTCTTCCCAAAACATGAAGGAGCGTCTCCACCCCCATCGTTCTGCCTGGACACTGAGGTCCAGCACCGAGGGCCTTCTGGCAGTTCCCTCGCTGCAAGAAGCCAAGTTACAGGGAACCAGGCAGAGGGCCTTCTCAGTAGTGGCGCCTGCCCTGTGGAACGCCCTCCCACCAGATGTCAAAGAGACAAACAACAACAACTTTTAGAAGACATCTGAAGGCAGCCCTGTTTAGGGAAGCTTTTAATGTTTAATAGACTATTGTATTTTAATATTCTGTTGGAAGCCACC
Organism: Podarcis tiliguerta; assembly: GCF_965153285.1. Taxonomy (NCBI): domain Eukaryota; kingdom Metazoa; phylum Chordata; class Lepidosauria; order Squamata; family Lacertidae; genus Podarcis; species Podarcis tiliguerta. The sequence goes on from NC_139553.1 coordinate 4,110,639, forward strand.
CAGAGTGGCTGGGGAAACTCAGCCAGATTGGCGGGGTATAAATAATAAACTATTATTATTATTATTATTAAAAGCAAATATTTGTTTTGCACTTCTCACCATCATTTGCCTATTTGCAAGGGTTACTTCATTTGGCCCATGAGGCCATTTCCCCCAAGCCACTCTCACCTGCCCTATAACTGGCATCATACATGACATCAGGGGTAGTAGGTAGGGCAGGTAAATATGCAGCTTGAAAGTAATTACCTGGGGACTTAGGCCTCACCCAACTTCCTTTTGTGCTGTGTTTCTAAGCACACGTCTGTGCTGTAAAGCACTGCGTCAGAGTGCTCCCCCCCCATGGCGCTTTCCCCATGGAAACCCATTCTTTACTGTTGAACTGGAACAAGCAGCAATCCACAGAAAATCCAAATTGTCATTTGTTCTGATTCACTGTAAAAGAACAGGTTTTCATGGAGGAAATGCAAGGGAAAAGAAGAAGAGCTCATGGACACAGTGCTTTACAGTGTGGACTGTGCCCAGAAAGGGGGAAAGCTAAGTGTAGACAAGCCTTTAACAGCATTTCTGATTGTTCCTTAGCATGCTGTACTTGTCACTTTTTAAAATTTGGTGCTCGGATTGGTTCCATTCAGGAGCTCCTGAATGGAGTTTCCAAGTGGAGTTAATCCCTGCCTAAAATGCAGTTCATGGTTGGTAGCAATGAGCCGATCGCCACTGACAGCACACTCCTTTTCTGCATCCACCCCACACAATTCACTGTTTTAATGTCTATATTCAGAGCACAAGAAAAGCCTTCTGAATCAAGTCCAGGGCCTGCTAGTCAAACACCCTGTTCCCAAAGTGGCCAATCAGATGCTACAAGGTGAACCCCAATAGCAGGACCTGAACACAACAGCATACCCATCAACTGCCCCGGAAAAACTGGGACTTCCCATTTTTTCCCTGGTGAGCAAGGCAGCCATTTTGGGTGCCCTGCTTTCGCATGATTTCTGGCCAAGATCTCACCCCCCAAAAAAGTAGGAATTTGGGGGTCTCGTTCACTGCCCCCAAATGTGTGTTTTTGGGTGCCATGACTTTTTTCACATCTGTGATTTTGTGCGGGTCTCATGCATCACGCAGGATTTCAGACCTGGAAGATGATGTCCCAGATTTAGGCAGCATCACATTGGAGGTTATGCAACAGCGCTCTCCAACAATGGAGGCAGAACACAGCCATTATGGCTGGTAGCAATTGATACCCCTATGAGAATTCCTCTGTTGATTCCCCTATGAGAATTCCTCTGTTGTTGTTTAGTCATTTAGTCGTGTCCAACTCTTTGTGACACCATGGACCAGAGCACGCCAGGCCCTCCTGTCTTCCACTGCCTCCCACAGCTTGGTCAAACTCATGCTGGTATCTTCGAGAACACTGTCCAACCATCTCGTCCTCTGTCGTCCCCTTCTCCTTGTGCCTTCCATCTTTCCCAGCATCAGGGTCTTTTCCAGGGCGTCTTAGAATAATCTGCTTCTAATACTATTCTAGTTGGTGGTCATAGTGCATCTTGTGGGAGTGAATTTCATAGTTAAACTAGGCACCCTATGAAGAATTTCTCTTCTTTTTCTCTGTCCTGAATCTTCCACCAACATTATAGCTTCATTATTTGTTCCCAGGTTCTAGTATTATGAGGGAGGGAGAAAAATGTACCCCTATCTACTTTCTCCAAACCACACATAATTTTATGCACATGTGTCGCATGCTCCCATTGTTGGGGGCAAGGGACAAAGACCTGAGGAAAAGCAAAAGGTAGCAACTCATGCCAAGTTTCCCCCCACCCTTTTAATAAGGCATCCTAGTGATTAACAAGATTAAAGTTTGGCAACTCTAGCAATAGATAGGAGCCAAAAGGCTAAGTATGTTTCCGAGCACAATTCAAAGTGTTGGTGCTGACCTTTAAAGCACTAAACGGCCTCAGTCCAGTTTACCTGAAGGAACGTCTCCACCCCCATCATTCAGCCTGGACACTGAGGTCCAGCGCTGAGGGCCTTCTGGTGGTTCCCTAACTGCGATAAGCCAAGTTACAGGAAACCAGGCAGAGGGCCTTCTCGGTAGTGGCACCCGCCCTGTGGAACGCCCTCCCATCAGATGTCAAAGAGAAGAACAACTACCAGACTTTTAGAGGACATCTGAAGGCAGCCCTGTTTAGGGAAGCTTTTAATGTTTAATAGGTTATTGTATTTTAATATTCTGTTGGAAGCCACCCAGAGTGGCTGGGGAAACCCAGCCAGATGGGCCTGGTATAAATAATAAATTATTATTATTATTATTATTATTATTATTATTATTATTATTATTAGGGGCCATCATTCACAGTCCCTTCTCCCTCTCTGTCTTCCTGTATTCCAGGGATACACTTTATGATTTGGAGAACAAATACCTCATGCAGCAACAAAAATTCAAACTGCTGTCTCTAAAAAGCACGGTGTCTGACAATGCCTTCCTGCTAAGGCTCTGCTCTCTTATTAGCTTGTCTCTGTTTTGTTTGCATTCAGGGTAAGACACGGGATTTGAAAACTGGAATTAAATAGCAGCTTCAGGCACTGATTACCACTGGGGAAATGGTACGATGGGGGCGATGATTCAAATGTCTCCCCCCCCAGGGGTTAAAATACGTACTCTCTTTCATACAAACACAAACAGTGTTTATGAAGCATAAGCCAGAGCGCTCCAGGAGCCCCGTTGCACCCAGCCTCCAAAAAAACCCCTTCTGTCTAGGAAGTCTGACTTCAGTCCCTAGCTCTGCAAGTCACTAATATTTCTGGCCTCAGTCCTCTATCTGTAAAATGGGAATGCCCTGAGGGGGAACACTATACAATAGATAGTTTTGCTGGCAAACACGTGGCCACACCTCATTCCTGCACCAAAGTAACAGCCTTGCTTTTGGGAAGAGGCCCAAAGGAGCAGGCACTGAAAATAGACCTGTGGTTCTTTGCAAAGATCACTGCGACCCACCTCACTGGTCTGACTGAAGAGGGACGGAGTGGGGTCCAGTTACACTCCGCAACAGACACACCTAATAAGGCCAGATGACCTTGAGGTTTTGCTGGCTTCAGAGTTCTAAGTATGGGGCACCCATAATAAATCTCAGAGGGGTCACATCCTTGCAATGGAGAAGACACACTGGTATTGTACAGCAAAGTGGAGGTTTTTCTAAAGTTAAAAATGACCTGTGCATATGGATGGATGGATGGATGGATGGATCTATCTATCTATATCTGGCCCATGTCAATTCTGCATGTGCTCATTCACAATGTGTTCAGTCTCATTTCCACATTAAAAAAAAATAATGAATGGAAAAGCATATCTAAATATGTTAGTTAATTAAGTAACCTGCTCTTCATTGATACAAATAGCAGGGCAGGAAAAAGAACACCACAAATTATAAACAACACACCATATGCGAGGTGTGTGTGTGTGTGTGTGTGTGTGTGTATCAATCACACACAGAGTGAGACACAGGCAGTGTCAAATAAACGAAGAAACTATAAGCAACAAAGTGACAGGCAATAATCAGACAATAAACAACACAAAACATATATATAAATACCGTACATGAGGCAGCACCCCTGTTGACTTCACTCACCATTTTCTCTCCACATTCTCTCTAGGGAATTTCTCTCCCTAGAGCACCCCTTCCCACCCCATGGGGTTGATATTGAATGATATACTGGTTCTGGACATTGAAGCTTCATAAAGCCATCGTGATTAAATGGCCACAGATAAACTGAGCATCTTCCATGAATTTGCCTCATTCGCCTTCAAAGCCATGTTTAACCGCATTTAAACACACACCTGCAGAGTCATTTGGAACATCCTCCTCCTCTATTATCCGGGGTTGCCAATGTAGTGCCCTCCATAAGTTGTTGGGACTACAACTCCCATCTTTCCACATTGGCTACCCCTGCTGTGCACACTACTAGCAAACTTATTGTCCAAGTGTCAGCCCACCTGCTTGTTCATCTACCCAATAGTGGGGTACAGTGGCACCAGGTGATCTGAACCACAAGCACAGAGCCTTCCCATCGGCTGGTTCTTTTTAACTGGGAAGGAACCTGAGGCCCTTTGCCTACACAGCTCTGTAACTGAGTTATGGGCCAACCGCATCTTGGTAAACCTTACAAGGTAGCTCTGAATCATTATTCCCGTAATTGCTTGGAGACCATTTCCATGGTGAGGAACGGGAACTCTGCCTATCCTCAGAAGTGTGCTTGACTTTGTTATAAGCACCCACCGCTAACCCAATGGTAGGTTCAGAATAACACTCTGATATTATATATTATATAATATAACATATGCTTGGTAATATCCACAAACTGGCTCGCAGGGGGTTGGATTTGTCAGATGCAATTGCCTTGCACAAGCTGATGTTCTTCAGATATTTTGGCCTACAACACCTTTACACAGAATTATAGTTGGAACAGACCATGAGGTTCCCTGCATTGCGTGAATCTTTTGCCCAAAGTGGGTCTTTGAACCCACAACCTTGGGAATAAGAGTCTCATGCTCTACCAACTGAGCTATCCCCAGCATCATACAACCATGCTGGCTGGAGTTGACAGTCAGACTCCAAAATGTATGTCACCTCAAAATTTCCATAAAAACCGAGACCTCTAAATGGCTCTTCCTAACCCCCCCCCCCAAATAGGGGGCTTGCAAGTGTCTTAGAGTACTTTGCAGTGCCTTGATTCACATGCCTTCCAAATCCCCACAACGGCTACCTTCAGGTGAGCTGGAAAGTTGTTATTTGGGACACATGCTCCAAGACACCTTGATGACTAGAGGAGTCTAACAACTGACACCTAATGTTCAAATCTTACATCAGGGGTGAGGAGCCTCAAGCATGGGGGGTGGGGAGGAAAGCAAATTTAGCCTTCCAGGCCGCTGTATTTGGCCCTTAGGACTCCAGCCAAGCCATGCCCCCACCCCAGCGGCTACATTCCTCACGGGTCCTGCTCTGCACCTTCCCTGAGTGTTTTTGATTAGTTGCAATATGTCCTTGAACGCTGATAGTGCCTCTTGCCTGCCGGGGTGGTTGATGCCCATCTTTGAATGTGCGTACAAACACCTGACTTTGGTTGCTCCACCCACTTTGGCTTTGGTCCCGCCCACAAGGGGATGATGCCCTTAGGCTTCAAAAGAGCCAGATCATCTTAGACTGGCTCAGAGGTGACAATATTGAACAAAATATTGGGTGGGGGATAAGCCCCGACCTGTATAATCTATCACATGATGTGTTGTACGCATGCCATTTGAATGGCAATACCCATCGACTTGGGGGGGGCAGCCCCCTCAAATATTTTAGGTGGGGACAAAGCCCTCTCGGCCCCTGGGAGTTGACTCCTATGGACTGGCTATAATGGCCCAGCCCACCCCTGAACAAAATGCTGTGGCAATGAAGTTCTTCCTTGATTCATGCACTTAAATCAGCCTTGGGTGGATTTTGTGCAGCAGTCAGGAATTTTACCCACACACACACACACACACACACACACACCTCTTCTCAGAAATGAGTTTCACCACTAGCTTCTTGCTTTCCCCCAAAAGGTTTCGGTTTGGTTGCAACAGCCTGTCATGCCAAGCCTTTGGCACCTTAATTTGAAACGGCTGGATCCAAAGTTGGTTCTCTTTGGAGGAGACCCACTGAAATTGATGGATGTGACTACTTAGTGGAATTTAGTTGTATGGAAGGCATATATATGTGTGTGTTTGTACACACACACACACACACACACACACACACACTATTTTTAAAACAACAACCACTCTACAGGTGGCAATAATAATATAATAATAATAATAATTTATTATTTATACCCCGCCTATCTGGCTGGGTTTCCCCAGCCACTCTGGGCGGCTTCCAACAGAATATTAAAATACCATTGTCTATTAAACATTAAAAGCTTCCCTTTTTTCACACACCCAGGAGGAAAGCATATTTCTAACATGATGCTACGACACATGAACGCACCATCAGAAAACAATTCGGCACTTTTCTTCTTTCAAGCTATTATTTGTTTATCTTTAACCATAGCCAGCTGCCATATCCAAGGTCAAACTCTTTGTTCACCTAATCCTGGAAGCAGCGTTGACTATGGACTCTGACTTGCAGCAGGTCTCCAAGGTCTGGGGTGGGCAGGGTTTCCCACCTGTTGCTCCTGGGTCCTTCCAGCTGCAGATGATGGGAACTGCAAAGCAGGTGCTCTACTACTCAGCTACATTATGGGCACAGAGAGTTGCCCTACACCAGCTCAGGCTATTTGCCTGCCCACCCCAGCACCCTCTATCCTGGGGACTGACAAGATAACACCAGCTCCCATCATGGTAGATGATGATGTAGCCCAGAAGCATGGTCTATGCTCCGAGATGATGAGTGATGTAGCCCAGAAGCATCTGGTTGCCACTAGTGCGCACTGGGGTTGGTAGGGCAGAAGACAAGGCCAACAGTAAGTGGTACCACATCCAATGGCTGGAGGAGCCAACTAATTTTGGTTTTGTGCCCATTCTCCCTGCTGTGTTCTACAAGGAGCAACTCTGAGAAGGAAGAAGGTGGCAGGCAGGGCTACCCCCTCAGCTGAATAATGACAAGGATGTAAGTAAGAAAGCAGGTGGCTGACAACAGACTGAGGTTGATGGAGCAGTGCCTTGTTCAGCCTAATGGACCAGGTATCCTCCAAGAGGCAGCTGTTTTGCAAGCCTTCTCCATGTCCTTTCACGACAGGATATAAACTCTGGAGCTTCTGCGTGCAAAGCAACTGCTCTCCTGTTGGCTTATTGCAACCAGTCAAGCTTTCTTGTACAAACGCACACCTCAAGCGCATTTGCACATCCTGAACAGCAAAACTCCACATACCTGTTATAGGTATGTAAACAGAAATTTCAGCCCATGCTCACCTGCAGGTTCCCAGCTTGCAAAGCACCCCGCTTTCTTTCCTCCCACTCTTGCTGGCTCTTTTCAGTCTAGCATTTCAATAAGCTGCCAACACTGGCTGAAGCTCTCCCCCCGCCCCCCCCCCGCCCGAAGTTTCTTAGCAACTAGCAAAGCGATTCAACATTTCCAACCAGACTCCGGTAAGAAAAACAGAACGTGCCTTTCACAGGGATCTCCCTGTGGCTGGAGGTGTGAGGCTGGCCATGGGGGGGGGGCGGGGAGCGCATACACACACTGCGATTTCTCTTAATGGCATGACTTTGTGGGGGGGTGGGGTGGATATCCCAGCGATGCAAGATGGAAGGAACACTGACCTTGAGCGAATTAGCAGGGGAGATTCCTGATTATCCCAGACGCACAACCCAAGCAAGACATGGGTGTGTGTATTACACACACCAGCGCCACCACAACAGCAACACGCACGACTGACAAACCAGCCAGAGGGATCAAATTCTGAAAAGCGCACAGCACTGCATTGTTCCATTGTTACTTGTCTGCAAGCACACTGAGCTGCAAAAGGGACTTAGCAGCCAAGCCAGGGTTGTACCCTTCTACTGAATCCCTAACGACGACCACAGAGACCATGAGCAACATAATGAAAATATCTGCCCTGCTTCCTCGTTCTGCCGGGTGGTACCCAATGAATGAAAACAATAAAAACAAGAATTGCAGCGTGCTTTCCCTGGCTGCGTTAAGCGGTTGCGTGTGTGTGTGTGTGTGGCGGTGTGTCCTTTCCCCCAGAAGCCCTGCCCCAACAAAAGATCCATACGTACCTCTCAGCGCTGGGGTGCAGGGGGACAAGAAAGGGGGGTCGAGGAAGACGAGGGCTCTTTCTCGCCAGAAGCCTGCCCCTGCATGGGATATCCAGCTATTTTTACCACTCTATATACACGGCTGCCAGGCGCGTGGCATGCTGGGAGCAGGGGGGGGGACACACACTCTCGCTGCCTGACACGGTTGGCGACGGAGGACACCCGATGCCCGGAGACCTGAGCTGCATAGAAATGCTATGGGGATGGGGGGGGGGGCATAGCTGTCAACCTTCCCCTTTTTTTGCGGGAAATTCCCTTATTTCAGCGCCGTTTCCCGCTGCTATCCCCGATTGTTAGATATCCCGTAGACTGTCCCCAGGACAGGTGAGGCTGCTGGTCCCTTATTTTCGAGGCTGCTGATCCCTTATTTTCAAATCTGGAAGTTGACAGCTATGGGGGGGGGCACACAAAAAGAGTGGCAAGGAAACCGCAAGAAGGTGCAGGATAGCGAAAGGGATAAGCCGATAAGGACGCGAAGCTCTCCCTGAGTTTTCTATGTCATCACAATGACAAGAAAGGTATGGGGGGGGAACCTTTATCAAATTAATGTGTTATTATATTTATCTGGGTTTTGGGGTGTGTTTTTTTCTTTAAAAAAAAGAATGCTGTCTGAGATCCTTTTCACTGGAGATGCTGGATCTTTATTTACACTTCGATTTGTTTGGTTTTATTGACAATCTTTATAACTATTTTATGTTATGGGTAAGGGAGCCTTTTTTGCTACCTGTCCCGACCTCCGTGGGCTGACTTTGACAGGTGAGTGGAACATCCCACCTGTCAGTTGCCTGATGCCATTATGATGTCAGGTAACTGACAGGTGGCTTTCCAACTGCCAAGTCATGTGCGTAAAACTTCATAGAACTGGGTAAAAGTGTGTAGAAATGGGTTTGTCTTTGTGCAAAGTAGCTTGCAAAAAAAAAAAAGCATTATATGAGGAATAGGTGCATGAAAAATGTATGGTCTGCAAAACTGTTATCAGAAATCTTTATCTTAGGAGAAATTAGTACCAAAATGCTAATGAAGAAAGGTCTTTTTCAAACAAACAAACAAACAAACAAAAACAGAAACTTATGCGGAGAACTGGAATTAAGATTGGGAAAAATGAGAAACCAGAGTTAACAGATTCTCCCACCCAACCCAGAAAACAAAATGGACAGATTTGCCCTTCCAAACTACATTATGCAGGTGCAGGGGGTGGGGCAAAGAGGAGTGAAGGATAATGGAAAGCAAAGGAATGTCAATGGAGGAGTGAAGGGCATGTGGCCTGGCTGCTTCTGGGAAGACACTGCTGGTGGTGGAGGAAGATGAGCCATATCTCAGTAGCAGGACACCTGCTTTGTATACAGAAGGGCCCAAGTTCAATCCCCAGCATCTCCTGTTTGGAGTGGGGGCTGGAAATCTCACACACCAGAGCTAGCAAAGAGAGCCACTGTTGATCAGCACACAATATCCTGGGCTAGACATATCATGGGTCAGTGGTAGAGCCCCTGCGTTGCATGCAATATTTGTTGTTTTTCCCAGTTGTGAGCCCAGAGTAGCGAAGGTAGGAGGGGACGGAGGAAGATGCATTGGTCTCTGGGACCCTGGGAAGATGCCAGTCTGGGTAAAGGCTGTCTGAGGGGAGAAGCAGCAGCAATAGCTTTTTCTAAACAAGCATGTTGCCTTTCCCATTCTTTTGAAACTCATCCCCCACCTCCCAAAAATAAGAGTAATCTTATGTAAACCACTTTGTCGAGGTACACCTGAAAAGTGGTATATAAATCCTGCAAGCAAGCAAACCAAGCAAAATAAAATAAAAGCAGCCTCTGGTTGCATCCAGTACTTTACTTTCTGCTTAATGGACAGGGGTTAACTGTCAGCCAGTAGTTGACCAATGCCAGTTTTTGACCTCCTGGGCCACTGACTCCGCTGTTTTCCCGTTGTGAAGTCCCACTTCCCACCCCTTCCCGTTCCTGTTTTTGACCCAGAAAAGAGGAAGTGGGGCTCTTTTCCAGAGCCTCAGCTCTGGAAGCAAGTTGGGAGGCTTTCTGCCAAGAGCCCAGGCCTATGACATGCCCCTGCTGCAACCTTACCTGCCCCCAGTTCTGTTCTTCCTTCGGAGAGTCTTGGCTGGGGCTAAACAGATTGTCCAACGACGCCAGCAGCGGAGACTCTGAATCAAGAGACAGAAAACAGGAAACAAAAGATGCCTGGAAGGTTCCATGTGGTGGTGGGTGGCAGGGGGAGTAACACAACACACCAGGGTGCTGACAGAACCCTCCCAGGTGGTAAAAGCAAGTCTCGGTCTCAGCTGCCATCGTTTTGGGATACTGGAAAGGAGAAAGCTACATGGGGCTTTGTAGAGCTAGTCCTTGAAATTTGTCCACCATTGTCCCCAGGCAACCTGAAGCTTCACATGAGAAGAGCCCTGTTGGATCAGGCCAACAGTTCTGTTGGTTCATCATCCTGTTTCCAAATGGCCAACCCAATTCCTCTGGGGAAGACCGCAAGCAGGGCACAGAAGCACAGCAGCGCCACCCCGTTGCCATAATAATAATAAATTTTATTTATATCCCGCCCTCTCCAGCCGAAGCCGGGCTCAGGGCGGCTAACAACAATTAAATAATCAAACAATCAAATAATTCAACATTCTAAAAACATTCCATTATAAAAATTAATTAAAATCAAATTAATGGCAACCGTTAAGCAAAATTCTGTGCTGGTTGCCAGAGGAGGGAGTCAGGCTGGGCCCTGACCAAAGGCCTGGTGAAACAACTCTGTCCTGCAGGCCCTGCAGAAAGATGTCAGGTCCCGCAGGGCCCTAGTCTCTTGTGACAGAGCGTTCCACCAGATTGGAGCTGCGGCCGAGAAAGCCCTGGCTCTAGTTGAGCAACGTTCCCAGCAACGGGCATCCAGAGTGGACACTGTGTATAGGACCAGGAAAATATCTAAACTCAGCAGCTGGAGTAAAATTAGGCAAACATTTATAGTAGACTCACTGCAAAGCAACTCATTCTCAGCCTACAGGTGCACAGACAGTAGCCAAGGGGGTGGGTGGTTGCCCCCCCCATCAATACAAATCAGTACAAATCTGAGGTTCTGCCCCCCCCCCCGCAAATACTGGCTACACCCATGTACAAGTGTGGTATCAGCCGAGGACCTGGGAGGTAATAGGTAAAGGGACCCCTGACCATTAGGTCCAGTTGTGACCGACTCTGGGGTTGCGGCGCTTGTCTCGCTTTATTGGCCGAGGGAGCCGGTGTACAGCTTCCGGGTCATGTGGCCAGCATGACTAAGCCGCTTCTGGTGAACCAGAGTAGCACACGGAAATGCCGTTTACCTTCCCGCCGGAGTGGTACCTATTTATCTACTTGCACTTTGATGTGCTTTAAAACTGCTAGGTGGGCAGGTGCAGGAACCGAGCAACGGGAGCTCACCCCGTCGCAGAGATGCAAACCGCCGACCTTCTGATCAGCAAGTCCTAGGCTCTGTGGTTTAACCCACAGCAACACCCGTGTCCCAGGACCTGGGAGACCAGGGTTCAAATCCCTCACTTGGTCATGAAGCTCATTGGATGAACTTGGGCCAGTCACTGCCTCTCAGCCTAATCTATCTCACAGGGTTATTGTGGGAATGAGATTATGAGTTAGGGTCAATCTCCTCTCATCTCCCACCCTTCTGCAGGTTCTCTGATGGTGTTGTCTCCCCCACTCACACCAGAACTCAGGGACAAACTAGAGGTGATGAGAGGCATCTCTCTGTTAATTTCATGGGCATGACTGCCCTGCCTATGTGCATGGAGGGGAGGCTGTTGAAGGCTACAGCTGAAGGCCACAGCTCTGCCTCTGCCCCTTCACGGCCTAGGACCCTCGTACCTACGGGACCGCCTCTCCCAGTATGCCCCACGGAGAGCCTCAAGGTCCATAAATAGCAACACCCTAGTGGTCCCGGGCCCTAAGGAAGTTAGATTAGCTTCAACCAGAGCCAGGGCCTTTTCAACACTGGCTCCGGCCTGGTGGAACGCTCTGCCTCATGAGACCAAGGGCCCTGCAGGATCTGATTTCTTTCCGCGGGCCTGTAAGACAGAGTTGTTCCGCCTGGCCTTTGGCTTGGAATCAACTTGATCCCCTCCCCCTCTTTCTTTTTTCTTTTCCTTTCTCCTCCTGCGATGAGGCTACATTTTAATATTTTAATGTTTCAATATTTTAATGTTGTATTTTAATCTTGTTTTTAAGTTGTTTTCATTCAACTTGTTTTTATTATTACTTGTTAGCCACCCTGAGTCCAGCCTTGGCTGGGGAGGACAGGGTATAAATTATTATTATTATTATTATTATTATTATTATTATTAGTGGAGGCAGCAATGTTCCCAAACACCAACTGCTGGAAGCAGCAAGAGGGAGACTTGCTCTTGCGGCCGGATCCTGTTTGCAGGCTTTCCATCGAGGCATCTGCTTGGCCACTATGAGAAGAGGATGTTGGGCTAGATGGGTCACTGGCCTCATCCAGCAGGCTCTTAAGGTGTAGCTCTTTCTCCTATCACTTTTCTCTATTGTTCCCGGCACCTTTCACCTACCTCCCCTGTTTTATTCCTTTGCGCTCAGTTTCGTTCTGATATTGGAAGGAAGGTTTTTTCACCCTTTACTCTTCCGATATAAAAAATTAGGCCCGTCTCTTCTTGCCTCCCCATCACTCCCTATGCCTTCATCAATGAATGGAGCAGACACATGAGCAGCAAATGTGCATTTTGGCTAATCGTCCCTTTTCACTTCAGTTGTGTTATTTCCTCTCCTGGCAATTGGGTTTGTGCACTTACTCTCCCATTGAAAATTCAGCTTTCCAAATATTAGCCGCAGGTTTACGATTCTTGCCTTCTTTGCCAGCAGAACATTTTGTAGAATCGTGGGCTCCTGCTGCCAGGACTGAGGCATAGACAGGTGACGTCCAGGTCCAGATCCAAGCTGAGCAACCACCAGAGTCACCAAATCCCAAACTGGGAGTCTTTTCAATCCTCCCAGTCCTGGGCAACTAATGACCAGCCAGGGTGAGTATGATGACTCCAGACGCTGAGATATACTTCGCTGTCTGGGATGAGGCTCCAAGCCACCATAATAATTGTTCACCAGACACGACAGGTACGCAGAGAGCCAAGGATTGCCGGTTCTAGTCCTGGCTCCTCTTGAAAGCCCCTCTCCCACCTGGAAATATCAGGGGGGGGGGCAAGCCCTGGATAGAAGGAAGCTCTGCCCCCTAAGGCAACCATGCAATCACAGGTCTTGACTGAAGTTTTTTGTTTTGTTTTTTGCAGAGTGCTGTTACCCTTACCTTTCAGACCCCCCCACCCTGATGAAACAGGTGCCCCCCCCCCGCTCTCACCTGGAAACTCCATTCTTTCCAAGTGCAGCCGCTGCTGAACACAGGAGCCAATGTCTGCAAAAATCTCCTCCTCCTCTCTGTCTGCAGCAAACTGGAAAGGGAAAGCAGGGGGAGGGAGGTCCCGTTAAATCTTCCTCAGGCTGGTTACAAAGGAGGAGCGCAGGGCCTGCTGTGTTCATTTTGAGAGGCCCCCATCAGGATGAAGCGAGGTGCGCCTTAAGGGATCAGGCCAAAGATACCATATTTTTCCATGTATAAGACTAGTCCCCCCCCCCTTAAAAATAATGTCAAAAATTAGGGGGTGTCTTATGCACAGATAGGGACGCGGGTGGCGCTGTGGGTTAAACCTCAGCGCCTAGGACTTGCCGATCGCATGGTCGGCGGTTCAAATCCCTGCGGCGGGGTGCGCTCCCATTGCTCGGTCCCAGCGCCTGCCAACCTAGCAGTTCGAAAGCACCTCCGGGTGCAAGTAGATAAATAGGGACCGCTTACTAGCGGGAAGGTAAACGGCGTTTCCGTGTGCTGCGCTGGCTCGCCAGATGCAGCTTGTCACGCTGGCCACATGACCCAGAAGTGTCTGCGGACAGCGCTGGCTCCTGGCCTATAGAGTGAGATGAGCGCACAACCCCAGAGTCTGTCAAGACTGGCCCGTACGGGGAGGGGTACCTTTACCTTTATACACAGATACATTCCCCCTTTTCTTAAATCTGAGTCCCCAAAAATAGGGTCCGCCTTATACATGGGGGCATCTTATAGACGGAAAAATACGGTATGTCTAGGCCAGCTGCTTCTGACAGGGCATAGATGTGTGATGCCACCCTTGATCGCAGCGGCTGCCCTCCAATGGAGCTGGACTACATCTCCCATCATCCCTGTCTATTGGCCATGGTGGCAGGGGTGGATGGGAGTCCAATAACATCTAGAGGGCTGCAGATTTGCCTATCCGTGATCTAAGAAGATACCTTCCCTGCTGTCTCAAGGAAATGCCTCTTCCAAGCAGAGACATTCATCCATTTCTTGCACACAGTAGGAATTGCTGCTTCTTAGATCTGTAGCCTGTTTCTGCTTCTCTCCTCACTCTGCCCCCCATCCTACGCTCTCCCTCTTTCTCTGTGGGTGTTCACAGGTTACACTAGAGAGATTAATAGTCTATATACCCATGTAAACAATAGCTAAACTGTACAAATCATAACGTGTGAAAAAGCCTCCTCTCAGTTTCTCATTTTTCCAACCTTAAGTTCAGTTCTCCCTGTTTCCACATCAGTTTGCAATGGTTTTGAAAAACAAGCCCCCATGAAAATTTATCAGCTTTTTAGTGCAGCTTTTTCATCATCAGCCTTTGCCTTGCCTTGGTAATGAACTGGATGAGAGTCAACAGACTGACACACAATTCAGATAAGACTTGAGGCACTGTTGGTGTGTGGTTCCCTAGACCAGATGGCTGGGAGATCGCCTGCTCTTGATGGGGTTACACTGCCTCTGAAGGAATGGGTACTCCCAGATCCTTCGCTGTCAGGTGACCTCAGGGTGCAGAGTGCCTCCCGTCAGCTTTGGCTGGTGGCCCAGCTACGCCCCCATCTGGACAGGGATAGCCTAACTCTTGTTGCGTATGCTCTGGTAACCTCTAGGCTAGATGACTGCAATGTGTTGTATGTAGGGCTGCATATGAAGATGGTTCAGAAACTTCAGCAGCCAAGTTGTCCACCAGGACAAGATGTTTTGGGCGTATATTGCCAATCCTGGCCCAACTGCACTCACTGCCACTTAGTTTCCAGGCCCAATTCAAAGTGCTGGTTTTGACCTATAAAGACTTAAATACCTCAGGACCACAATACCTCAAGGGCCGCCTCTCTCCAAAGGAACCTACCCAGACCCTGAGATCATCTTCTGAGGCCCTTCTTTGTGTGCCTCCTCCATGAAGAAGAAGAAGAGTTTGGATTTGATATCCCGTCTTTCACTCCCCTTCAGGAGTCTCAAAGCGGCTAACATTCTCCTTTCCCTTCTTCCCACACAACAAACACTCTGTGAGGTGAGTGGGGCTGAGAGACTTCAAAGAAGTGTGACTGGCCCAAGGTCACCCAGCAGCTGCATGTGGAGGAGCGGGGAATCGAACCCGGTTCCCCAGATTACGAGTCCACCGCTCTTAACCACTACACCACACTGGCTCTCAGTGAGAGGTCCAGAGGGTGGCAACACAAGAAGAGGCCTTTTCTGCAGTCTGTGGAATGCTCTGCTCAGCAAAGTTTGACTTGCACCTTCTTTACATATCTTTATGTGCCAGGCAAGAATGTTTCTCTATAACCAGGCATTCGGCCAATTCCATGGCCTCCAAAATGTGTTTTGGGGAGAATGGATGTTTTGGGCTCGTTTTTGTTTTATTATGTATTTTGTGTTCTTGTTTTGAATTTTTATGTTGTGAATCACCTGTGACCTTTGGGTGAAGGACGGTATACAAATGTAATGAATATTTTTTTTGGTATGCTATTTTCTCTAATAAAACACTTCTGCAAAGAAATCTTCCCTTGTACAGTGGATTTTGTACATTATTTCCATCAATATATGCATTTTATGCATGCTTTATACTAGTATATGTATTTTTGTATGCATTACTTGGCTGGAGGAAGTGCATTGAAGAATTCAGAAAAGTGCAAATTTTGAAGGATGTCTGTGCTGCAGTGTGTGTACTGCTTCAGAAAGTTTGAGTTAGTTCAACTCGCCTTCAAATGCCAACTGAAATTAATTTCTGCTCTGTCTCCAGTCCTGATGAAAGCAAATTCTCTTTCCCAATGCCTTAGAGCATCCCAACCAACTCAGTTCAGGAAGATCCTTACCCGGACAATGGTTCCCTTTTCCTGGTAATACTTCACTATCAGTGGCACATTCTGCTTGAATGTCTCCAGCCTGCGGCCAATGGCATGGGGGTTGTCGTCCAGGCGGCCTTGCTCCTGGGCACGCTTCTCTAGCCTCTGCCGGAGCTTCTGGCTGGGGCAGGCCAGGAAGACGACAAGATCTGGGGAGCCGATCTGTCAGAGAAGGGAGACAAGTGTCAGGCTTTAAACATGGCGGCCATCCTCTCACCCTCTTCGCTGCCCAGGGTATGTCTGGAGCACTACAAATTGACACTGGTTTCATCCTTTTTCTCAATGTTTCCCTTCTCTTCATTTTCTCCTCTATGTTCCTCCACTTTGGTCCATCTAGCTCAGTATCCTCTGCAATGACTGGCAACGGCTTTCCCAGAGTTTCTTTCACTCTGCCTGGGTTGTCTCCTACCTGCTCCTCAAACGTTAACACCTGGCCAATGTCTCGGGGGAAGCCATCCACCACAAAGCCTTTCGCATCTGGCTGCTTTATAAATTGTTGCTTCAGCTCCTCGATTGTTGTTTCCTGAAAGGCAAAGAGAGGCATCACTGGGAAGGCTGAGGCTCTCAGCTCCTTGCTTTGTGGGTAAGCAAGATGAACAGGGAAATAACAAAAAGTGAGCACCTTTTTAAAACGGTGAAGTCGCCAAGTTTCTGTAAGCCCTGGCTGGGAAACAGATGAATCTCGGTGACTCCCAGTGTTCCAGTCAATTACACACTGAGCATCACAGACTAAAGTTTTTAATCTGAGCCAGAAAACAATGCAAATCTGCCTTCTCACCTCCAAAACCCTTCCTTCTCCCTCATCTACTCATTTCCTTTCCTGCTGCTGCTCCAGCAATTGCAATGGGAGGGAGATAAATTCTACCCCCAAAAAATCCTCTTTCTCACAAGAGGTGGTAAAGGGAAAAGACACCATCTTCCCTTCCACCCTTCCAATAAAGTTTAATTATTATCTTTAGAGACAGTCAAGCCTACTGGTGCCAGCTTGTGACTGCAGGTGCCTGGGGCCATGCATTACCACTGGGGACGTGCTCTACATCATCACATCCCCAGTGTGCCAACGTACTCATGCACGTAGTGGGGTATGGCGAAGTAGCGCACACATGCCGGGGGCGTGATGATGTACTGTGCCCAAGCCCTGCAGCATGCACACGTGGCCATGCCGCACTTTGTGGAAGCCATGGCACCCAGGGCCCTGGGACTTGGTGCCTATGGCCAAACCTATGCCAAGAATGGACTTAGTCATGTCAAAATGACATTTTGGTCCACCATCTTGATTCAAAATGGTGGCTGGCATCTAAACATTGAGGAAGATTGCTGCCCCCCAGCTCAGGAACCCCCATGCCAAGTTTGTGATTGATATCTCAAGAACAAATGGACAACCAGATGGACAAAGCACTTTCCAAAACTTATAGAAGATTCATCCTAATTTGCTTATAGAAAGCTTACACTTATGTCTGGTCTTGACTTCAGTGTTAGTTCTGATTTGTGATTTGTGGGGCAATTATACAGTGATGAGCATTCACCCTGAATTCATCCTGATCTGTATGTCTTCCTGTTGGTCAGCTGCTTATCCTATACATTTCAGTGACTTGAATCTACCTCTGAAAGTCTTGAAACCACCTCGGTTGCTAAAATTCTGAAAGCCAATCATTCTTACCGGTGGGGCCAGCTCCCCATTGGCGATGATCTTGGCGATCAGCTCCCACTTCCTGTCACTGTTGGCATGATGAATCATCTGCTTGCGCAGGATCTCACCAACGGAGATGCAGGTGAATCCAAAATGGGAGGCAATCCTATTGCTCTGAGTCCCCTTCCCACTCCCAGGGCCCCCTGCAATCCAAAAAGACAGCTGAGCAATGCATGTAGAGAACCTTTTCAGGTGCTGTAACCATAAACAATAATAACCAAAACACATCACAAAGTACACAACCAAATGGAACCATATCCACATGAGATCTAAACATAAATATACAGAAAGTAAAATCAGTAACAGCAGCAAAAAACAAAACAAAAACAAAAACATATCCCCCTAAGCAATAACCCAGACCATGAGCCTGTTCAGCAACCGCAGCTTTTGCAGCTGGAGTCAGTCAGGGCCAAAATGACACCTCCCCCCCAGGCCAGGTGGAAAAAGGCCTACAAGGCAGGTCTTCCAGGGCAGCCAAGAAATTGATCAAGTGCACCAAAATAACCACAAATGGGTCTAAGCTTTAGAACAGACTTCCCCAACTCTGGGTCCTTATTTGTTGTTGGACTATAACTTCCAACACTCCTAATTTCTAGCAATGCTGGATGAGGAGGGTGAGGTACGTGGTGCAACAACATTTGGAGATCCAACATTGGAGAAGGCTGCTCTGGAGAAATAATAATAATAATAACAATAACAATAATATTTATTATTTATACCCCACTCATCTGACTGGGTTTCCCAAGCCACTCTGGGCGGCTCCCAATCAAATCTTAAAGACACAATACAGCATTAAACATTAAACATTAAAAACTTCCCTAAGCAGGGCTGCCTTCAGATGTCTTTTTAAAGTAGGATAGTTGCTTATTTCCTTGACATCTGATGGGAGGGCGTTCCACAGGGCAGACACCATTACTGAGAAGGCCCTCTGCCTGTAACCTCATGTCTTGCAGTGAGGGAACTGCCAAAAGGCCCTCGGAGAAGGAGCTGTTTGGGATGAAAGATGGGGGTGGAGACACTCCTTCAGGTATACAGCACTAAGGCCATTTAGGGCTTTAAAGGTCAGCACCAACACTTTGAATTGTGCTCGGAAACTTACTGGGAGCCAATGCAGGTCTCTCAGACCGGTGTTATATGGTCCCGGCGGCCACTCCCAGTCACCAGTCTAGCTACCGCATTCTTGATTATTTGCAGTTTCCAAGCCACCTTCAAAGGTAGCCCCACTTAGAGCGCATGGCAGTAGTCCAAGTGGGAGATAACCAGAGCATGCACCACTCTGGCAAGACAGTCCACAGGCAGGTAGGGTCTCAGCCTGTGTACCAGATGGAGCTGGTAGACAGCTGCCCTGGACACAGAATTGACCTGCACCTCCATGGACAGCTGTGAGTCCAAAATGACTCTCAGGCTGCACACCTGGTCCTTCAGAGGCACAGTTACATTCAGGACCAGGGAGTCCTCCCCACCAGCCCACCCCCTGTCCCCCAAGAACAGTACTTGTGTCTTGTCAGGATTCAACCTCAATCTGTTAGCCACCATCCATCCTCCAACCGCCTCCAGACACTCACACAGGACCTTCACTGCCCTCACTGGTTCCGATTTAAAAGAGAGGTAGAGCTGGGTATCATCTGCATATTAATGACTGTTCCCACCATATACGCACACACATATACACTCCTCTCCTTGTACCCTGTAGCTGTACAGTCCATTAGGGACACGGGTGGCACTGTGGTCTAAACCACTGAGCCTCTTGGGCTTGCCGATCAGAAGGTCGTCGGTTCAAATCTGCTTGACAGTGGTGAACTCCCATTGCTCTGTCTCAGTTTCTGCCAATGTAGCCGTTCAAAAGCACACCAGTGCAAGTAGATAAAAGAATTTACCCAAGTCTCCAAGCAAGCATTTGCCCCTCTTCCCACCGAAGAACCATTCTTCCTCACCCCAGTTAACTTCTCACCTATTACAAATAT
This sequence comes from Podarcis tiliguerta, assembly GCF_965153285.1. Taxonomy (NCBI): domain Eukaryota; kingdom Metazoa; phylum Chordata; class Lepidosauria; order Squamata; family Lacertidae; genus Podarcis; species Podarcis tiliguerta. Next base: position 4,130,286 of record NC_139553.1, read on the forward strand.
GATCTTAGGACGAGGTTGACCAGGGACAAATACATCATATTCTTGGATCAGGCCTGTGAATTCTGTCATATCCGAGTCACTCTCAATGGAGAACTGGCTTTCAATGGGTGGTAGGTGCTGGTACTGGTTGTATGGTGCCAAGCCTAGTCCTGCAAGGATAAAAATAAATCGGAATGTAATTGCAAATTACAGGGGTTGCCAACATGGAATCCATGGGTTCGATGGTGTCCTTGAGGTGCCTTCCCCAGGTGCCCATGCAGCCTCTGAATTCTACTCCCAGCCACTGTTGAAGTTGGATGAAGTTGCAAGAGATGCTCTTTTCCACCTCCTCCAGCTTTATACGAAAAGGGCCACAACTCAGTGGTAGAACACACGCTTTGCATACAAAGTCCCAGGTTCAGTCCCCACTGGCATTTCCAGGTACGGTTGAGAAAGATCTCCTCTGAGGTCCTGGAGAGCCACTGGCCATCAGTGCAGATTAAATGGACCATTGGTCCAACTCTGCCTCCACTGTCAGAGGCAGTATACCTCTGCATCCCAGTTTCTGGGAATCACAAGCTCTCAGGTCCCTCTTCCGGGGTTTCTATATGCATCTGGTTGACACCTGTGAGAACAGGATGCTAAATTAGATGGGCCTTTGATCTGCTCAAACAGAGGTTTCCTCAGTGCCAGATTTACGTATAAGCTAAACAACCTATAGCTTAGGGCCCCACTCTCTTGCCCCCCCCCCAAAATGTAAAGGGAACAAAAAAAACTGGATGTACATTTCCAAAATATAAGATAAAAAAACAAATAAAACCTACATACAGCAACAGTGTTTTGTGTTGTGTAGGCTCCTATGATGTAAGTAATGGGCCCCGCCTAATAACCTGCTCCCTAAAATATCACTGGTTTGCTTGTTCCTATATCAATTACTTTGATTACATACAGTCATAGCTCGGGGAGAATACGCTTTCGGGTTAGGTAAATTCGGGTTACCTGGAAGTAACGGAGCATGTTACTTCTGGGTTTCACCGTGCGCGCATGCGCAGACCATCAAAATGACATCATGCGCAGAAGTGCCAAAACATGACACGCGCAGATGCGCGGACACGGGTTACGTTTGCTTCGGGATGCGAATGGGGCTCCAGAATGAGTCCTGTTCGCATCCCAAGGCAGCTTCCTGTGTTCCTGTTTAAGGCTCAGATAAATCCTACTGGATTAGATTTTTAGCTAGATGCTTTAGAGAAGCAAAGAGAGATTGAGAGAGAGAAAGCACACTTGCACTTCCACCCTTCCCCTTCAGTAGGAGGATCCAGGGAAAGGGGAGAGAAACGCCAATTCATGGTGGCACCCACAGCACGCATCAAAAATTCAAATGTGCCCACAAAGGTTGGTGACTTCTGACCTAAGCTCTTAAACATGCCGTTCAATGAGGGGGCATCCAAACCTGTGCAGAAGAAGGTTTTCTTGCCTTGCCCACTGCTGCCATTGCTGTGCATGGCCCGTCGTTCCTGAGTGATAAATGTATCCCATTGCACCATCTTGGGTCCACCCAGCTCCCGGACTTTCTGCAAGCAGTGCTCCAGATAACTAACCGGGTCTTCTGGTCGGTAGTACATGAGGCCAGTTAACATGCTCTGTGGAGAAGCAGAAGTGGGGGAGGAAAGCACAGGTTAAAATTATCTGTATTTCAGAAGGGGTGGGGGAGTACATGGCCAAGTCTCAATGCTCTTCTCAGATCTATGTTTTGACCTCACCAGCTCCAAGTCATAGCAGAAAGTTATGGCCCAGGGGCTAGCAGCACTAGCTGGCCAGTCACTCGCACATCACATTCACCTGGCTCAAGCAGGTGAAGCAAATGAGAAAGTCACAATTACAACTCGCTCTGTTTAGAATGCACAAAACCCCTGGTCTAAAACAGCAGCACTGGTTGCTAATTCATTTCCAGGCCCAGTTCAAGGTGCTCACATAAGTTTAAAGCCCTAAATGACTTAGTCCCCACAACCTAAACTTCTTCCCAGGAAGTCGACTTACCCACCCATTTGTCATTAGGGTCTAGGGCAGGTCACAATATAAAAAGGCAATATTCCTCATGTCCTAGGTAAAGTGGTGTGTCTTAAGTATTATGATTATGATTATGATTTACCCCGTCCATCTGACTGGGTTGCCACTCTGGACGGCTTCCAGCATACATCAAGACATGGTAAAATGTTAAACTTTAAAAAGCATCTGATGAAAGATAATGATGAAGATACCAGGTGCACGTCTCTGGGGAGGGGATTCCACAGGGGTCAGCAAACTTTTTCAGCAGGGGGCTGGTCCACTGTCCCTCAGACATTATGGGGGCCCAGACTATATATTGCGGAAAAAACTAAACAAATTCCTATGCCCCACAAATAACCCAGAGATGCATTTTAAATAAAAGCACACATTCTACTCATGTAAAAACACGCTGATTCCTGGACCATCCACGGGTCGGATTTAGAAGGCTATTAGGCTGGATCCGGCCCCGGGCCTTAGTCTGCCTACCCATGATATAAAAACATAATAAAATAAAAACATAATAAAACTACTTGATACAGGACTGCCTTCAGATGTCTTCTAAAAGTTATGTAGTTCTTTATCTCCTTGACATCTGATAGGAGGGTGTTCTACAGGGCGGGTGCCACTACCGAGAAGGCCCTCTGTCTGGTTCCCTGTAACTTCGCTTCTCACAGTGAAGGAACCACCAGAGGACCCTCTGAGGAGGACCTCCATGTCCAGGCTGAGCGATGGGGGTGGAGACGCCTCCTTCAGGTATACTGGGCCGAGGCCGTTTAGGGCTTTAAAGCTCACCACCAACACTGTGGTGCCAAATGTGCCAAATGTTACATTGATCAGTGCCTGGTTTGGCTAACCTTTATGTAGCAGTCAGAAATCAAACATTAACGGTAATAACACTTAGAAGCTGGGTATGTAGGTAAGGAAGCGAGAACATTACATTCTCCCTGGATGTTTTGCAACAGATTTGAAAACCAAGGGACTTCCAAAGGAGAAGCCCCACTGTAAAACTGCTAATATTGGGTTGGGAATCATTTGCAAATGTGACACCAACAGATTTCGGCTCAATAGAAACTGGAAACTCCGGCGGGGGGAGGGGGGCGAAAACAGGAAAATAGATTATTTTCAGGTCTGTTATCTCTAGGAGCAACTAGTTTTCTACAGAAAACTGTCAGCTTGTTTGGATATTCATGAGCACCAGGGACAGAGACTTCTTTGAGCCCAGATGTGGCCCCAGTGGCGTAGCGTGGGGGGTGCAGGGGGGCCGGCCGCACTGGGTGCAACATCTGGGGGGGCGCTCGCACTCGCAGCTCTCTGCCCCTACCTGGCTCACTCACTCTAGGGGGCGCAAATTACTTGCCTTGCCCCGGGTGCTGACAACCCACGCTACACCACTGTGTGGCCCACCCTCTGTGTGGCTCTCAGAACTCTCCCCAGACCACCCTTCTCATTGGCGCTCTCCTCAAGTGCTTTTGTCCGGCTGGAAATTGTCCTTGAATAGTGGTAATGCCTCTAGGCTTTTCTGGGTGGAGAGAGGTGTGTGCAGAAATCTCTGAGCTGGGGTAGCTCAGTTGGCAGAGCCTGAGACACACAATCTCAGGAGTTTGGGTTTGAGCCCCATGTTGGGCAAAAGATTGCTGCATTGCAGGGGGTTGGACTAGATGACCCTCATAGTCTCTTCCAGCTCTATAGTTCTATGATTCTGACTTTAGCGTAGCTGGAATGGAGGCTCTGCCATAAGGGTCACCTCCATTGCTCCTCCCACTTGTGCCTCTGGCCCCACCATGAGCTTAGAATGGTGTGCATCAGGGCCTCCAACCTGGTGCCTTCCAGATGCTGCAGGCTTCCAGCTCCCACCATTCCTGACCTCTGGCCATAGTAGCTGGGGCTGATGGGAGCTGGAGTCCAACCACACTCAGAGAGCACCATGCTGATGTTCTCTTCCATGCAACCTTCCAAAGGCCACATGCCAGTAGAGGGCAAAAGTGGGCAGGACAATGTTTCCCAATGCTATTTAATAAGATGTCTTCTGCATTGCATTGCAACAACAGATAAAGCCCTAAACAGCCTCGGTCCAGTATACCTGAGGAGTGTCTCCACCCCCATCGTTCTGCCCGGACGCTGAGGTCCAGTGCCAAGGGTCTTCTGGTGATTCCCTCATTGCGTGAAGCAAAGCTATAGGGAACTGGGCAGAGGGCCTTCTTGGTAGTGGCACCCGCCCTGTGAAACGCCCTCCCATCAGATGTCAAAGAGAACAATAACTACCAGACTTTTAGATGACATCTGAAGGCAGCCCTGTTTAGGGAAGCTTTTAATGTTTGATGCATTACTGTATTTTAATATTTTGTTGAAAGTCACCCAGAATGGCTGGGGAAGCCCAGCCAGATGGGAGGGGTATAAATAAATTATTATTATTATTAGTATTATTATTATTATTATTATTTGTGGAGGTTGTGATTCTTTGAAATGAACTGAAGTGAGTTGCAACTGGTCATAAAAAAAAATCTTAAAAAATCAAAATCAAGGCTGTAGATTTATGATTCCAAAACATGTGTGCAGGTAGGAATAGTGGACAATTGCATATACATTTGTAAACAAACTGACCCAATGTGCATGTTCCAAATGAACAGGGCAATCCAACACACCCGTAGTGTCCCCTCTCCCAGCTGTGCCAGCTAAGCAGGCCTCCCACCAGCTGCTACTGATGGGGTGAGGCCCCAGTGAGTGCAGAGTTCCCCATCTGCATGCCAAACAGGCAGGATTCTCCCCAGCAGTGGCCAGTGGAAGCCCCCAAGGGGATCCATCGGATCCTGAGTTGGCCCCACCATTGCTGCGTGACGGTGCTGGGCCTGATCAAGACCCGATCCCTGTGTTTCCCCACTTCTGTTTTTGTTTTTTTTAAATAATATTTTATTAGAAGTTTTACATAGAAAAGAAAAAGGAAAATGCAAAAATAAAGAAAAACAAATAAAAACAATTCCATTTTCGTAATATTTCTTACATTTGCTTATTTCCCAGACTTCCCCACACATCCCCTCTCTGTATTCCAATTCATACATTTAATCAGCAGATCCCTTCCCTCTGTCTTATCTTAATCTTTATCTTAATATATAAAACCTTTAATTCTTCATCTTTTTAACCCTTAAATTTTCCATATTCCTTCACCATCTTATTACTAAAAACCTTTTAACCTCCCTCCGATGTCATTCTAACATTCACTGATTTTATAATATTTCTGTAAATAATCTTTAAACTTCTTCCAGTCTTCCTCCACCGTCTCTTCTCCCTGGTCTCTGATTCTGCCGTGTTTCCCCACTTCTGCCAAAGCTACCATGTGTCTGCGGATGTGGCAGCAGCCCGGCCACTCCATAAAGTCATACAAATCTGTGGGTGGAGTTTGGGTTGCAGCCTAATTCACAGATTGAAGATTGGAGTATACTTAACCTTTGGATTTCCCACTTTTCCAGATTTTGCAATGCTGATTTCAGCGCCAAAAAAAAAAAGGGGGGGGGAGGTACCAATATACCTTTATTTCTTTTTTAAGGATAAATTACATTTATAAATGCATGTAAAAAAGGTAAAGGTACCCCTGCCCGTACGGGCCAGTCTTGACAGACTCTAGGGTTGTGCGCCCATCTCACTCAAAGAGGCCAAGGGCCAGCGCTGTCCGAAGACACTTCCGGGTCACGTGGCCAGCGTGACATCGCTGCTCTGGCGAGCCAGAGCCGCACACGGAAACGCCGTTTACCTTCCCGCTAGTAAGCGCTCCCTATTTATCTGCTTGCACCCGAGAGTGCTTTCGAACTGCTAGGTTGGCAGGCGCTGGGACCGAGCAACGGGAGCGCACCCCGCCGCGGGGATTCGAACTGCCGACCTTTCGATCGGTGAGCCCTAGGCACTGAGGCTTTAACCCACAGCGCCACCCGCGTCCCTTATAAATGCATGTACTGGAATATAAATAAATAACTGGCACAGTCTAGGTCCACACATACTGTGTTTTTTCTCTGCTGGGGCTGTCTTGCTAACCCTATGTCAGCGCTGGAGGTGCTGGGTGGTTCCCTTGCACAGGGTGTGAAGCTGAGGGAGCACAAAATGATGCTGATACTACAATTAATAATAATAATACCACCTCTATTTATATGGGTACCTACCAAGGATGTCCATTAAAAAAGTAACAGTACCAAAATAAATTATTGTGGGGAGAAAGGAAATATTTTTTGGGGTGTGTGTGCCAAATTTTGTCCTTGCTCAGGGCGCTGTATTACCAAAGCCTCTACTGTATCTGATGTTTATCATCTTGAACCAACTTGAAATTAAAACTGCGTCTTATGATAAAATATTTTTAGTTATTACTATTTTAAGGCATTTATGTCCCATGTTTTCTCCTAGGAGCTCAAGGGGGCATACATGGTGCTCCCCCTCCTCATTTAAACCCTACAACAACCCTGTGAGGTAGGTTAGGTTGAAAGGCAGTGACTTGCCCATGATTGTACCCAGTGAGCTCCATGGCCAAGAGGGGGTTCGAACCCTGGTGTCTCCCAGGTCCTAGTGTGACACTCTTAACCACTGCCCCACATTAAATGTATTTAACATGCATTTAAATACATTTTGCAACCCATAATTAACGACGGAAGTTGCATTTAAGTACATGTTCCAAGCCATATTGAAATATGAATGTATGTAGCTTATTTAAATGACACAGGCTAATTAATGTGGAAACAAGAACGGAGCCAAAAACCTATGGTTCTTTTTGCTGTTTTACCCCTGCAGGGGTGGATGGGAATGTAGTCCTCTACAGAAAAAAGCTTCCTCACCCTTGCCTCAGAATAAAATGGTCCTGTCCCTCACTTTGTATGCTCTGGTAAGAGGTGTGTCTGGGAAAGAGGAATCCAGGGCTTAGCCATGGAGACAGTTACTGTGTTGGGATGCTACAATGGTGTAAACACACCTTGAATTACTACAGAGCAGTGGAAAGGGGGATACATAATCATATCATCCATTATAACAAGGGCATTGGAGGAGGGAACCTGAGATCCAGGGGCCAAAGTCTTTTTGTTTGGCCCTTGAGATATCTCCCATGCTACAGCCTCTCCCCAGCCATACTCATGACTGCTCCCTCTTAGGTGTTGTTGAATGCTTGCCTGGGTGTATGGCAGAGCAGGGTGCTGTGAACAGGGGTGTAGCTAGCTGCTCCGTAACCCAGGGTGGTGAGGGTGGGGCGATCTGCCCATGGGGGTGGGGTGGCGATCCGCCCACAGAGTCCGCCTGGCGGACGCAAGCCCCACGGTGCCATTTTGGGCAGCACGGGGGCCCAAGTCACTGTGTCACTCGCAGGAGAAACGCGTGGCTCGGGTCAGGCCCCGTAGTAAGTGCCCCCCTGTGGTGTGCCATTTTGTCACCCCCTTAGGCATGACACCCGGGGCAGACCACACACCCAGCACAGCCCATCCTACGCCCCTGGTTGTGAGATTGTGTGAAAAGAAGCCTACCAGACTAACGTAATATTTACATTCGTTGCTCTGCCAACTCTTGTCTCTGGCCCTTCCACCACTGGCCTGTGCCCTCTACCCATCAGAAGAAGACAACAAGGCCCTCAGATTGAAAAAAAGTTCCCCATTGTCGCTGTTGTTGTCGTCATCCGTCTGTCGTGAGAGACAATGGAGTGTGCCTCCAAGTGAAGTCAAGCCACTGTGTTGGCAGCACCAAAGTGGCCTCCCTGGGCAGTGTGTGTGGACTTAGGCAAGACCCAGATGGCAAGACCTTCCTCTTGGCTTCACTGAGGTGGTCCAAAGGAAAGCAGAGCAATATGCTGGCACCAATCCTGCATTGTAAAATCTGTTGCCCCAGGATGTGAATTGGCTTGCGGCTTCACAAGGGGATTTGATACATTTGCAGAATGGGATTTGTCAGTGGCTGCTAGCCACAATAAGCAAGGCTGCAGTCCTATACCTGAGAGTAAGCCCCTTTGAAGTCAATAGACTTTAGACAAAGGTTTTCCCCTGCCCTGCCTGGAGATGCCAGGGGTTAAACTTTAGACCTCCTGCATGCAAAGCTAATGTCTTTCCCTATTAAATGCTATGGGATTTTTTTTTATGGGGCACCAGCACTTGTGCAAGTCAACACATATGGTGGTACCTCGGGTTAAGTACTTAATTCTTCTGGAGGTCCGTTCTTAACCTGAAACTGTTCTTAACCTGAAGCACCACTTTAGCTAATGGGGCCTCCCGCTGCCACCGCACCGCCGGAGCACGATTTCTGTTCTCATTCTGAAGCAAAGTTCTTATTTCTGGGTTAGTGGAGTCTGTATCCTGAAGTGTATGTACAGGTACCACTGTCTAAGAAAAGCATTCTGTAAGTTCCTCAGCTGTGCTTACACCCCTGGGAGTTGTGTTTTGGATTGGAGCCTCACATTTCCTCTTTAATTACTGGCTCTGCGGGGACCTGATTGACTGTGACAAGGAGCCAAATGCAAAACCAGCCATATGGATAAAGTTCCTCACAACAAAGGTACTTCCCTCTGGACGTTGATTTGTGTCTTGTTTATTAAAAACAGCTCCCTGGGTCTCACAATAATGGCAGCTTAACAGCTTGATCACATAGGCTCCCTTTCAAGAGGGCAATAATTGAGTCAATTCATTTAGCAATCAATACAGGTTAACGCCAGCTAGGTTGCTAAGCTGTCGAGGCATCAAGCAGGCACATTTCTTCTCCATGCAAAGGTGGTCAAGAAACAAACACCTGAGGGCATGGGGGGCGGGGCATTATCCCTCACTCTCCTCTGCCAAAGGGAATTTTCCATGCTGCTCAATGACTCACGCTAGGCTCTCTTGACCCAGAAGCCGTCCTGTTGTAACCTCAAATGCATGGTGGAGCGTTAGCACTTGGCACCTGCTAAGATACTTGCTTGTTCTTCATATTAATACACGGGACACATCACTCCTGGGTCTTTTTATTTATTACATTTATACGCCCCACCCCCTCCCAGGACCTCAGGGTGGTTTACGTGGTTACCAACCTCCCCATTTTATTTTCACAACAACCTCCCTGTGGGGCATAGCTGTCAACGTTTCCCTTTCTCTAAGGGAAATTCCCTTATTCCGAATAGGATTCCTCGCAAGAAAAGCGGAAAGTTGACAGCTATGCTGTGGGTAGGTTAGGCTGAGAGGCTGTGACTGGCAAAAGATCACTCTGGAAGTTTCATGGCTGGCCAAGAAAATATACTCTACAACTCTGCTTTCCCAGATCTTAGCCCATTACAAAACAGGGATGACGGCTAACATGAGGCATGAGTTGCTCTGGACATGCTTATGGGGCACAATCTTCCCACCCAATTTTTAACTCGCCAGCGGGGACTTAATTTGGGGGCTATCATTTGTCAGGGTGCGGAAACAAGCCTTCCTGAACACTGCCCTCAGTTGAGCCCCCGGCAGGTCTACCTTTTGTGGCCAGATTCCAGGGGACCCAGCCCTGGCGTTCAAATCAGCGGAGAACCGGGCGAGCTGCCCGCCCGCCCGCCTCCCTCCTGTCCCGACCACGAGGCAAAGGGGCGTTTTGTGCATGCTCAGAGGAGGAGGTGGTTGGACGCGCTCTTCTTCAGCTGCGACCGCGCACATGGCAAACAGGTGGCAAGGCTACCCCGGGAACGCCACCCCGAAAGGAGACCAGCAGAGAAGGAGCGCACAGGCGATCCAAGTGGCTGGCTCACCTCAAAAAGCTGCGGGATCTCCCGGCGGGAGACGTAGTCGCGGGCGTCGGCTGTGTCGCTCATGGCGATGGCAGTGTCTCTGAGCTGGGCAGGCGCCGGCGACAAGCAACAGCCAACCTGTTCGTGGGTCCGTCCGTCCAGCCAGCCGCTGCCGCTTTTCCCTCCCTCCCGCCTTCTTCCTCCTCCAACCGGGTCTACTTGCTGCGGCGATCAGCGGCCACTCCTCCGCCCGGGGACTGGAGGCAGGAGGCTGCGCAGCGCGCGCGCCGTCGAGCAGATGGCGCTGGAACAGCGCCTGGCCCTTGGTGGAATCCCCCGAGGGTGGGAGGGCCGACAGAGTGGGACGCGCCGGGGGGGGGGGACTATTGCAGCGTCTAGGGAAGCCAAAGGCTAGGTGGGTGTGCTGCTGATGCTGCTAAGAGAAGGCAAGGATGCGTTTGGTTTCATCTGGATAGGCTGTGAGGTGACCTGCTCTCGATGGCGTTACACTCCGTCTGAAGGAGCAGGTATGTCGCTTAGCGGTGGTACTCATGGACGTAGCCATAGCAAACTGAGGTTCTGCCCTCCCCCCAACAACAAAAGGCCTGCCCCCTCCCAAAAAAATCCTGGCTATGCCCATGGTACTCCTGGATCTTAGGTGGCCTCCGCAACGTGGCCTGCTTTCCATCAGCTTCTGCTGGTGGCCCAGGTGCCCCCTTACCTTGACAGGGACAGTCTACTTTCATCTAAGCTCTGGTAACTCCTGAATTAGACTACTGCAATGCTTTATGTAAGACTGCCTCTGAAGATGGTTCGGAAACTTCAGCTGGTACAGAACTCAGTGGCCACTCACCAGGGCAGAATGGCTTGAGCATATAAGCCTGATGCTGGCCCAATTGTACTGACTGCTAATTGGTTCCCAGGCCCAACTCAAAGTGCTGGTATTGACCTATGAAGCCTTAAATGGCTCAGGACCACAATACCTCCAGGACTGCCTCTTTCCATATGAACCAACCTGCAGCAGCGGAGTGTACGCTCTGCTGCTGGGAACGAGGAGCCAGGCGCCTGGTCGCACTCCCTCTCAAAAATGTGCCAGGGCAGTGCCCCCCAGCCCCCCCCACTACACCCCTGCCTACCTGGACCCTAAGATCATTCTCTGAAGCAGGGCCGTCTTTAGCAGATGCGGTGCCAGGGTGCAAATATCTGCCCAGCACCCCCAAATTACCACGGGTAGTGTTGGGGTGGCCGTAGCTGTTCACTGCCAGCCATGGGGGGGGGGCACAACTCTCCCCCATGCTGCTGCGGGAGAGCGATCCCCGCAGAGGCTTGGGAGTGAAAATGTGCCCCTTCCAAGCCTCCACGGGAGGAGAGCACAGTTTCCCTCCCAAGCCTCCTCGGAAGGAGAGTGATCCCCGCAGAGGCCTGGGAGGGAAGCTGCATGTCCACCAGCCAGTGGCGTAGCGTGGGGGGTGCAGGGGGGGCGGCCACACTGGGCGCAACATCTGGGGGGGGCGCGCTCACACTCGCAGCTCTCTGCCCCTACCTGGCTCACGGGTTAAAAGCTAAAGGTACCCCTGCCCGTACAGGCCAGTCTTGACAGACTCTAGGGTTGTGCGCTCATCTCACTCTAAAGGCCGGGAGCCAGCGCTGTCCACAGACACTTCCGGGTCACGTGGCCAGCATGACATCGCTGCTCTGGCGAGCCAGCGCAGCACACGGAACGCCGTTTACCTTCCCGCTAGTAAGCGGTCCCTATTTATCTACTTGCACCCGAAGGTGCTTTCGAACTGCTAGGTTGGCAGGCGCTGGGACCAAGTGACGGGAGCGCACCCTGCCGCGGGGATTCGAACCGCCGACCTTTCGATCGGCAAGTCCTAGGTGCTGAGGCTTTAACCCACAGCGCCACCCGCATCCCTCACAGGTTAGGGGGTGCAAATTACTTGCCTTGCCCCGGGTGCTGACAACCCACGCTACGCCACTGCCACCAGCCTTATGGTTGGTGGGGCGCAGCTGGTGGGTGTGCAGGGAAAGGGAAGGCCACCAGCAAAGCCGCGCTGCTGCTCCACTTGCTGAGGCGCCCCTGAGAGGCTGGCACCCTGGTGCGACACACCACTAAGCCCTATGGGAAAGAGGCTCTGCTCTGAAGCCTTATTCGTGTGGCTCCTCAATGAGAGAATGGGCATTTTCTTCAATGGCTCCCTGTTTGTAAAATGCTTGCTTGCCTGCTGCCAAATTACAGGATTATAACTCTTCTAGTCAGCCAGCTGTTAAGCAACTGCCAGAGAGTCTCTTGCTACCTTTAAGCTTAGATTTGGAAGATATTTTCCTAACCTCTCTTTGTTCTTTGAACAAGAAATATAATGCACAGGGCCTGAAATTGTTGGAATTTGTGAAGGAATATATCCTTCATGGGAGTCCTGTAGGCATTGCTAAGGGTCCGTATTCTTATCTGAACAAATACAGTGGAAGTGCTATTAACTGCATTATAATCTCTCATTCATTATTCACTTTTGTGAACACTTTTTTTAATAATAGATTTATTGGAATTTATAAAAAGCTATACATAAATTATTGTTAATTATATTTTTTGTCAAAGGTAAAAAGTTAACCTAGGTATAAGCACAAACTGCAACAACAAAAAAGTAATAAAAGGAAAATAGAGAAATGAGGAGAAAGAGAGAAAGAAGAGATGATTGGAAAAAGAAGAAAGGAAAACTTCTGATTCCTCATCTATCCACTATTTGTAAACATTATTCAATTCACCACTCCACTATTACACCTAACAAAACCATTTTCTATAACCAAACATTATATTCAGTCTTCAAACCCAACTACCATTTTCTTTTTCATGCAAGAAGTACGGTATTTAAGAAGTTTCCAACCTTTAGTAAACAGCAACTGTGTCTTTGATTAAACATGCCAATTTTGCCATCTCAGCTATATCCAACAATTATTAACAACAATTCTTCCATTGTTGGTAAAGAGGAATCTTTCCATCTTTGTGTGTATAAGTCTCACTGCCATAGTCATGTATTGGAATAAAATTCCATGGTCACTTTAGTGAACACTTTTGAAGGGTTACAATGACCAGAAAGTGACCACATTCCAATATCAATGACCCTGTGTGCTCTAATAAAATGCATAAATACAACCGAATCTGTGAGCGTAAGTAGAAGGTGAAAGACTGAAGTGGTCTCACAGTGAATCCATCAAATGTAGGTTGGAATAGAAGAGTCTGCTCAAAAACAATTAAGCTGAAAATACAAAAACCGAGTGGCAGGAATTGGAACTAGCAGTAATGGAGCAGAGAGAAAACAAATTCTGGGAACTGGTGTCCTGGGATTTCAATGAAATGAGATCATCACATCTAGTTCTGCAGAACTAGGTAAATTAACAGGAAGGATTCGAAACCTGCAAGATCAGAGATTCTTAGAACACTGGAGTAAATATATGAATCATCTGAAAGACAAACAAAAAATAGGAAAAAAGAGAAAAAAGAAAAAAGATACATACAACGTATTACCACTTAATTAATTAAAATTAAGTACCATCCATCTTCATAAACATGGTATTTGACTTCCTCGAATTTCTTCCATCTGAATTTCTTAGTAATTATATGTAGCAGTTTCCAATATCAGAGTTTCAAAAGACCATATCACAGTCCTGATCATATTACATAGCTTTCCTTTTCTTATTTATAAATTTAATTCCATTTTAATCCTAGGCCTAATTGTTTCTATCAGGTGGTTACATATCTTTAATATTACAATATTTATTCAAATAATCTTTATATTTCTTCCAGTCTTCTTGATGTTCCTCTTCTTTCTGATCGCGGATTCTCCCGGTGAGATAAGCCAGCTCCATAAACTCCATCATCTTCATCTGCCATTCTTCTACCGTTGGTAGTTCTGGTGTTTTCCATTTTTTGACTAATAAAATCCGTGTAGCAGTTGTGTCATACAAATATACTTTTACATCTTTTTTGGGCAGTTCAGAATCTATTATTCCAAGGAGAAAGGCTTCTGGTTTCTTCATAAATGTATATTTCATCAATTTTTTTTAATTCATTATAAATTTTTCCCCAGAGGTCTTTTACCTTGGAGCAAGTCCACCACATATGATAGAAAGTACCTTCGTTTTCTTTACATTTCCAGCATAAATTATCACAATTGTGGTAGATCTTCGCCAGTTTAACAGGGGTTAAGTATCACCTATACATCATTTTCATAATATTTTCCTTTAACATTGTACATGCAGTAAACGTAACCCCTTTCTTCCAAAGTCTCTCCCAGTCCTCCATCATTATATTATGTCCCACATCTTGTGCCCAATCAATCATAACCTATTTTACTTGCTCATCTTTTGTATGCTACTCCAATAACAAACTATACATTCTAGACAGATTTTTAACATTAGTATCTAACAACTCCATTTCCAGTTTGGTTTTTTCAATTGCAAAACCTTTTTTCTTATCAATCTTAAATAATTCATTAATTTGGTAATATTGAAGCCAATTTATCTTTGATTTGTTCAAATGATTTTAACATAAATCCCTCCCCGTCTTCAACCAATAAATCTGGGTATCTCAACCACTTATTTTCCATATTAAGCTTTTTTTGTGCCTGCGCTTCAGTTGGTGAAATCTATTTGGGTGTTTTTCTTATCAAAAGATCCTGGTATCTAGACCAAACATTAAAAAGTGCTTTCCTAATTAAACCTGAAACTGTTCTTAACCTGAAGCACCACTTTAACTAATGGGGCCTCCTGCTGCCGCCGCGCCGCCGGAGCACGATTTCTGTTCTCATCCTGAAGCAAAGTCCTTACCTGAAGCGCTATTTCTGGGTTAGCGGAGTCTGTAACCTGAAGCGTATGTAACCTGAAGCGTATGTAACCCGAGGTACCACTGTATTAGTTAAGGACAATTAAATGTAATAGGAAATTCAGAAATTCAGAATAAGTGATAAAGAACAGAAAATCATTAGAGGTGTTGACAGAAGTAAAAAATACTGTATAAGATGTGAAGATATGTTGTATGACAGTTGGAACTGATATGTTAAAAAATCAATAAAAATGTATATAAAAAAAGAAATGAGATCATCACAGGAAACCTCAGTTCCTGCCTCTGATTCGGTTAAATATTTATCCAATATATTTGGTGCTCAATTTGGGCAACTGCTTGTATCAACAGTATATTGATCAACTTACCTGAACGGCAACCAGTCTCCTGTAATGAGTTCATGGCACTTATTTACTATAAAATAAGGCTTCCTCTGGGGACGCAGGTGGCGCTGTGGGTTTAACCACAGAGCCTAGGACTTGCCGATCAGAAGGTTGGAGGTTCGAATCCCTGCAACGGGGTGATCTCCTGTTGCTCGGTCCCTGCTCCTGCCAACCTAGCAGTTCGAAAGCACATCAAAGTGCAAGTAGATAAATAGGTACCGCTCTGGCGGGAAGGTAAATGGCGTTTCCGTGCGTTGCTCTGGTTCACCAGAAGCGGCTTAGTCATGCTGGCCACATGACCCGGAAGTTGTACGCCAGCGCCCTCGGCCAATAAAGCGTGATGAGCACCGCAACCCAGAGTCGGCCACGACTGGGCCTAATGGTCAGAGGTCCCTTCACCTTTACCTTTAAGGCTTCCTGTGTAAGGAATACATATAATGGCGGATGCCTACCATGGCTGGTTTATTTATAACACTGGCAAAAACTATTGGTTGCTTGGCTTGTTAGACATCTCTTCAAAACTATATGCGTGGTATCTTATTAGACTGGTGGCAAAATAATGTTATTCATGAAAACAAGCAGGGTTCAGAAAAGGACACAGTAACATTGATCAAATTCTGAACTATAGTATAGGGAAATAGTCTAAAAACATTAAGAGTAATCTTTATGTAGCCTTTTTTATCTTTCTGTGTTTGCCTCTATTAATCAAAACAGACTGTTTTGACTGGCAATTGCAGTCATTTGCCAATGTTGACTGCAGATTTCTGCTATTGATCTAATAACTATACAGCAATACTGAAATGAGGGTCAGAGTATGTTTAAATGTTGGTATGGCTGAGGCCTTTCAGAGGTTGCATTCTGACTCCAACTCTTTTTAACTTTTTTATATTAATGACTTGGTGCCATATTTAGGCAATGCAAGCTCCCCCTCTCCAGTAATTGGGAACAGAGAGATCTCAATCTTGATGCATGCGGATGATGCGTTGCTCTTCTCTTTCGCGATTGGACCTCAAAAATCTCTTGGAGGTGTTCAGCACATACTGTAAACAGTTTCCTGCCTATCTATAAATTACTCTAGAACCAAGATTATGACTTTCGGCAGGCACAGTCCTAAGTATAAATGGTGCTTAGATCAGCAAGCTGTAGAACAAACTCATTCATTTAGATATCTGTGTGTGCTCTTTAGTGAATCCCTCTTGAAAAGGTTGTATGGAGGCAGTGAAAGTCAAAACACAGCAAACAGGAGCATTGATGAAGTTCTATTGCAATAAGGGAGGGCAGCTGATGGAAGCTGTCCAAGTGTTCCTGCAGGTGGCCAACGATTAAGGCAAGAACTGATTGCACTCATAGTATATTAGAATAATTCCTGTTACACCAATTGAGTGTTTTCCTGTGCTGTGCTATAGGGAATTGGGTGAGAACCAGTGCTGAAAAGCAGCTTGTCAAGCTGTTTTAGACTATAATTATTTTCCAGAACTGATCTCTGCATTTACCTTGAATACATGTCAACTAAGGGATTGGATCTTGATAGAATCCAGAACAGACCTGCAACTTATTAGAAATACTGAATTTCCCCCTTAGTATCCACTCCCGAGGGATGCGGGTGGCGCTGTGGGTTAAACCAGAGCCTAGGACTTGCCAATCAGAAGGTCAGTGGTTCGAATCCCCGCAATGACGGGGTGAGCTCCCGTTGCTCGGTCCCTGCTCCTGCCCACCTAGCAATTCAAAAGCACATCAAAGTGCAAGTAGATAAATAGGTACCGCTCCGGCGGGAAGGTAAACGGCGTTTCCGTGCGCTGCTCTTGTTCGCCAGAAGCGGCTTAGTCATGCTGGCCACGTGACCCGGAAGCTGTATGCCGGCTCCCTTGGTCAGTAAAACGAGATGAGCGCTGCAGCCCCAGAGTCATCCGCGACTGGACCTAATGGTCAGGGGTCCCTTTACCTTTGCCTTTATCCACTCCCAAGAGCAGAGCATTTTTCGGCTAGTTATCTGATCAAACTCACCAGCTTCCTTAAGAAATGCCTTTACTGAGCTGCATTTCAAAGGGATGGCCACCACGGACTTGGACAGCTACTGGAACAAGGTCCCGGCAAGGTGGTGTTTGTGGTCAACCTCAGGTGGAAGACATTACTCGTTATCTGTTAGCCTGCTCCTCAGATACAGATCCAAGAGATCACTTTCTGAAAACATTATTCACAAAAGCAAGCAGGTGAAACCCAGCATAAATAGTTTGGCTTCTTTTGAGTGACAATAGCTTTCTAATACAGAGTGCAGCACTGGCTGCAGAAAACAAACAAACAAAAAAAAAAAAAAAATAAAGGAAAGAGTTAGATAAAACCACTATGAATTATTGTGGTGCTTCACAGGTTTAGTTTTAAATCACCTTCTCTCTTACATCATGGATGTTGGCTTATATGATGGGTGTATATATGATCTGTGTTGTTTATTAGTACAGTTGCTGCAGGTTTGTCATGGCCTTTGGCTCGAACAATAAACTTATATTGAATTGAATTGGTTAGAAAAATTAAGAAATGGGCCCCCAAATGCATATCTGAGTGAGTCCCCCGTATGAGAATCCTGGAGACTGCTGGAATTGACTGTCTCATTTCAGAGATGAAGAAATCAGCTCAAGAATCAGCCACTGGGTGTACCTTCCAATTAAGTGTGCAAGGGTTGCAGCCCCAGTGTGATCCTTCATATAGCATGCTTTTTCACAAGCCAGCCCCATGGTGCTCAGTGGGGCTTAGTCTCAGTGGGGCTTGTGAATGCATTTAAGATTGCAGCCTAAAATGGATTAATTTTAGTCTTAAAACTGGTAACAGAGAAAAGGGAAAAAGACAAAGATGTAGCAGTATTTATTTCCATACAAATCATTACAAAACTTCCACCCTTGCTGGTTTGATGTGCAGTTCTTTAATTGGCAGTCAGCACATGCGAGTCAAGATGCTTCTACAAACATTTAACCGGACCTGGCACAATAAATTTTGACCAAACTTAGCCAAAGGAAGAATGACTGAAAGAGTGCTGGCCAGTGTCAGATATCTCAGCCCACGGAGGTCCAACGTGGAACTTCAAATCCAAACAAATGCCATCTTCAGTGTGCAATGCATTTTAAAGGTCTATGTCCTTTATCACGTCCTGCCTATGGGCTCCCCACAGGCACCTGATAGATCACTGTGCAAAACAGATGCTTGACCCATCTTGGACTCATCCAGCAGGGCTCTTCTTCAGTCTTTTTATAGGAAGTCTTGTGGAGCCATTTGGCCATAAACTAATAGTGCTGTTCAAGCTTGAGGAAGAAAGACTTGGCCAAATGATTGTCCTGATTGTCCATGCTGATCGTGCTTCTTGTCTGCAAATGTAGTCAAAGCAGCAGGCCTCTAAAATTATCCCAGTGTATGATTGTCAAGTGAGAAGCCATTAGACACAACAGTCACTTATTTGGTCCTAGGGGAAGCTGCAAGGGTTTGCATTTTGCAGTTATTTCTTTGCTGCAGGCTTTTGCATTGTATGAAACTCGTCATCAAGCCAAGTGATATCTCCTAATGCAAAGCTTTGTGTGAATAGAAAGCTTGAATGCTACTTTATCAACCCAAACAGGTGACCAATAGAAAAAAAGAGAGAAGCACATCTGACCACCTGGGCAATCTAAATGAACCCCAAGACAAAAAGTAGCTACTCTTTAGGGGAACTTGGGCCCCTAATTCTATGGTGGTTCTGTAAGGCTAGGAAACAGTTGTGTACACAACACAGAAGAGGCAGCAGCTTTTTGATAAACCATGGTGATTAGATTTTAGAAATTCGTGAATACATGGGACAATGGGATTAGCTACCAATCTTCTTGTTCTGTAACACTAAGCAGTGGGGAACCACCAGCCAATGGGCCTAACATGGCGCACCAGGCCTTCCCATTAAGCCCACAATGCCATTTTGGTGAAGCCACGCTCACCTGCCCTACAGCCGGCAGGGCCAGCCCACCTATGAGGCAAAGTGAGATAACCACCTCAGGCGGCAGGATCCACAGGGGCAGATCTGGCCTCCAAGGAATGCATTGCCCGCTGCCACTGTGATGGCTGCAGCACAATCCTTGGCACTGCGCCTCTTTCGCAGCCTCCTTCTCCCTCAAAAGCCACCTGCACGACAGCCTCTTGGCGAATAGGTGCTGCTGGTCTCCTCACCCTGAGGAAGGAAATGGTAGGAGTTGCCCTCTGGGGTCTCCTTCCACCAAGTGATTCGAAGTGCCCTCACCCTCCATCCCCCCCAGTAATGGCTTTTGATTCCCACTTCAGCTTTCAGGAAAGGAATTTGATTCCTCCCCACTTATTCCAGATGTAGATCTTCACTCACCCCTTCTTCCCTGGTGGGCAGGACACCCATTTTGTGCATATTGGGTGCCAAAATGTCTTGGGCCGGCCCTGACAGCAGGTGTTATACATGAAATCAAGTGGGGAATATGTAAATACGTGGCTGTGCCAAAAGGGAGGGGGTTCAACAAAGGGACAGACAAAAATCTGCCAATTCTGGTTTCTCACATTTCCCCATTTTCTTTATATTCTCATTCCTCAGTTCAGCTCTGCACATTTCCACATCAGATTGCAATTCTCACCCCCTAAATCCTCACAGAAAAATCACCTGCATTTTAGCATGACTTCCTTGCAATATACAAGTTTTTGTACGCAGCTTCCCCTAACACAAACATTGTTGGTAAGCAATTTCCCCTAACAGAATGCATTTTTGTATGTTATACTCACTAATATAACATACTGGTGGAGGGGAGCGCATAACATACGCGCATTTTTGTATGTTATACTCACTAATATAACATACAGGTGGAGGGGAGTGTGGCACCACAATTCTGGTGGGGTGCCATTGTGGCTGCCCCCCCCCATGCTGGGTGCCATGCCCCTGCAGGTGGCACACCATGCCCCCAGGACGCGTGCCACACCCTGCAGGCAGTGTGCCACACTCCTGGGACGTGCGCCAGCCACGCCCCCGCCTGCTCTCCGCTGCTGTTGTTGGAGAATGTGCATTTCATTATAGAGTTTTCCCCAATATGCACATTTTACAAACATGATTTACTTTGAGAACTGCATTTCAAAATTCAGGGACGCGTGACTGAAAGGATGGGTGGCCTAAGAATGGGAAGATCATCATTTCGATCTTATCTATCCTTCCAGAATTTGAGATCCAAGGAGCTGTGCATCAATGTGACATACAAACACACAAATCAGTTTCGTTTAATTACCCTGTGGAACCTTTCTTGATAGCTACTGCCACTTCCCAGCATTTGTAAACTGGCTTCGAAATGGACAAAAACAAAGACCAGCGATAGCTTGCCTTCCTTCCCAGTACCGTTCAGCTATCAAGTAGCTTATAGTACTGGTTCAATCTACAGCTGGGTAAAGATAGGGGCTAAATCACATGAGAGCATTATTGCTTAAGGCAGGTTACAGGGTATGATAGTACCCTAAACACAAACTGGTGAACAAGCCTATCTAGGATTTGCATTCAGTACTACAGTCGTACCTCGGAAGTCAAATGCCTTGCGACTCAAACGTTTTGGCTCCCGAAAGCCACAAACCTGGAAGTGAGTGTTTCGGTTTGCAAATGTTCTTTGGGTTCCGTGGGTTCCAGTTGGCTGCAGGAGATTCCGGCAGCCAATCGGAAGTTGCGCCTTGGTTCGCTAATGTTAAAAATCTCTCCAAAATGTATAATTTGTTGTTAGAATGGCATACAAAGGATGAACAAGTTAAATCTGTGATGACTGATTGGGCAAGAGATGTTGGACACAATATAGTGTTGGAAGATTGGGAAAGGCTGTGGAAGAAAGGGGTTAAGTTTACTTCATGTACTGTATTAAAAGAAAATATTATGAAAATGATATATAAATGGTACTTAATCCCGGTGAAATTAGCAAAGAGGTATCATACAAATGATAATTTATTCTGGAAATGTAAAGAAAAAAGAAGGTACTTTCTATCATATGTGGTGGACATGTCCTAAAGTGAAAGACTTCTGGGAGAAGAAATATAATGAGTTGAAAAAAATGTTGAAAAATACATTTATTAAAAAACCAGAAGCCTTTCTACTTGGAATAAGAGGACTGGAATTGCCCAAAAAAATGTTAGACTGTTTTTGTATGCCACTACAGCAGCAAGACTTTTATTAGCCAAAAATTGGAAATCGCAAGAGATACCAACAATAGAAGAATGGCAGATGAAGATGGTGGACTTTTTGGAGCTGGCCGACCTGACTGGAAGAATCCACAACCAGAAAGAAGAGGAGACACAAGAGGATTGGAAGAACTTTAAAGAATATTTGGTTATATTGTAATATAAGATAAAGAGAAATTTATTGGAAGTAATAATTAGGAAGTAATAATTAGGCTTAGGGGTAGAATATGAATATGTTATTAATAAATATTAAGGATTAGAATATCAATAAAGGAGTAGAAGTTAGTAAATGAAAGAAGTTAATATTATTAGAAATATGAATTTGGAGAACTGCTAAATAGGTGATATAATGAAATTCAGTTAGAGGGGATTCGAAGAAGTCAGTTATCAATGTAATGAAATTAGGATTTGGAAGTTAAAAATCATTTTTATGTGTTTTTCTTTTTGTTTTTTGTGTATTGTAACATTTTTCTTTCCCCCCCTTCTTTATAAGTGTGAAAATCAATTTTTTAAAATGGGGGGGGGGGGGAGGAAGTTGCGCCTCGGTTTCCAAACATTTTGGAAGTTGAACGGACTTCCGGAATGGATTCTGTTTGACTTCCGAGGTACGAATGCATCTTCCTTTGCTCTCTGATCTGCTGTGTCATGTGGAAGAGCAGTATGTTGGAGGACAAGAGTTTCATCCCAAGCATCTCTATTTAGGTCTGATAGGGACTCCTGTCTGAAACCCTGGAGAGCCATGGCCATTGTATGTGGACAATACTGAGCTGGACAGAGCAACAGCTGTTTTCCTATGGGTAAGATGACTTTGCTACCCTTCCTCGCTTTGTAAAAATATGAGATTGCCACATTGCCCTCGCTGGGTGGACACGCTGCACGGACACCATGCATGTGCAAACAAAAAGATATTGCTGTGTGATATGGAGGTCATCAAGGTTATTGTTGGCTTTCTGATCAAATGGTGGCAGCAGGGAGAAGCTGCCCCAGTCCAAACTCTGAGGAAACAAGCTCTCTGCATGCCAAATACAAAAGAGACCAGCTGAGTAGGAAAAGTTGCTGCCATAGGACCTGCTTCTACACACGGGGGGCTCAGAAGCACCAAATTGTTGCTGTCCAGCTTTAAACTAGAATTGGAATCACAACTGTGCTCCTAGGCTTCAGAAACCTAAACCACATCTTGTAGTCAATTGGGCAGTTCCCTTTCCCCCCAGTTCCAATTGTTGTGGGGATTTAAATTGGGAGCATTATGGGGAAGTGAAAGGATTACCGTAAATGCCTTCAGTCCTCACTGCACCTTAGATTATAATCTTTCTTACCCCAGAGAAATGGGAGGAAAGAAATTGTTATAAAGACATTGATATTTGGAAAGGGAAAGGTTAACATGATAGAGTTGATTCCTTTAGAGGAGAAGCATACCATTCAGAAGGGAATGGCTTGTGCAAATTGTCTCCAGGCCATAACCAGCCAGGAATGCTACTGAATAGTTGTGCAATGAATCATCTATACCTGGTGCAATTGAACAGCTGTTCCAGTGTGTTTTTTCAGGGGGTACTCAGGGGTAAGCAGCAACAGCACCACTTTTTGCTGTTGTTACAATAAATGACACACATTTTAACAACTTCATGGTGAGTACTGTTACCTATTTTTCTAACTCATGGGCATAGCCAGGATTTTTGTTGGGGGGGGGAAAGCTTTTGTTAGGGTGGGGGGAAGAATCTCAGATTTATATTGATTTTTAATGATTGGGGGGCTGCCGCCCTGCACCCCCTTAGCTATGTCCATGACTGAACTGTTCCACTGTGTTTTAAAAAGTCAGATTTTCTGAGCTCTGTGGGGAAAACAAAATGGGTGAAGCATGCTTTGATGGCACTGTGCAGATGCCCCATAAAAAATGAACAAACGAAGAGTAGCTATTCCACAATAAATGTCCTGTTGTGGAAGCAGCCCATATGTCCCTGTTGATTTCTGACACTTCTGATTTCATGCTCCCTGGTCCTATTTTAGCTTTTGGATAAATGCTGTGGTGTGTGGAGGGGTAAAGGTAAAGGTAAAGGTAAAGGGACCCCTGACCATTAGGTCCAGTCATGACCGACTCTGGGTTGCGGCGCTCATCTTGCTTTATTGGCCGAGGGAGCCGGCCTACAGCTTCCGGGTCATGTGGACAGCATGACTAAGCTGCTTCTGGTGAACCAGAGCAGCACACGGAAACGCCATTTACCTTCCCGCTGGAGCGGTACCTATTTATCTACTTGCACTTTGAGGTTCTTTCGAACTGCTAGGTGGGCAGGAGCAGGGACCGAGCAACGGGAGCTCACCCCGTTGCGGGGATTCAAACCGTGACCTTCTGATCGGCAAGTCCTAGGCTCTGTGGTTTAACCCACAGCGCCACGTGCGTCCCATATGTGGAGGGGTACTATTTTAAAAACTACAGTTGCGCACAACGGCTGGGCTACCACATTAGGGCTGTACCACCAGATGAAAAAATGAGTGTGGGGAGGAGTGTATGGCTTCTGGGACGGGGTAGTTGCAGAGTAAGGATGTGAATGGGAAGGGATGAGATCAGTGGAGGCTGGTCCATCGGGGTGAAAGGGGCACTGCCCCTTCAACCTCATGCCTGTCCTCAGCCAGACCCCATCTCCTTTCCTTCTTATCTACAGCTACCCAGAGTGTAGCTTTCTCTCTCGGCTGTGTTGCCCTTGCAGAACTAGAATGAGCTGGCTCTGCCTGACTTTAGCTCTGGCTCCCCTTTCTGTTGGGCTACCTGCCTTTTGCCCACCTGGGCGCCAGGTACCACTGGACTAAGCTGAGGCTACCTTTGCTCCCTCCATTTTACTTTCCTCCCTCTCAAATGGCTGGGCTCAGGGGTGCCAACTTGAATAAAACGGGGGGGGGGGGCAGGTAAGCTCTGCCCTGCACAATTGATCACAAGATGTAGTGCACACAGACCATTTGAATGGCAATGCCAGCACCATCAAATGTTTTACTGGGAAGGCCGAAAGGACCTCGGCCCCTAAGAGTTGGCTCCTGTGGCTGGGCTCATTTTGGCCAGCTGATGCAAGCTTAATAAAATCTAAACAAAACACAAACATGCTTCTTAAGTAAACAGCAGACTAATGGCACATGGCTTGCCTCCCTGTAATAAAAACAAAATCTTCGATCTGTTTCACCCCGTACCACTCTTCTTTCCATCCCCTCTTGGGTCTATTTGCAAGATGTTCTGTTAGTAATGCAAATACTTGGCGTAGGAAGGTGAGCTAGCAGGTTTGTGGGGGTGGGGGAAAGAGGAGCCATAGCAGGTACTTGTGGGTTTGCTAGGGTTGATTTTGGTTTCTCTCAATTTCTCATTATTTCCAGTTCTCCACATTTCAACCTTTGCCTTGCAATTATTATTTTTTTGGTAAAAGTGAAAAGTCCCTATTAAAAAGTTAGCAGCATTTTAGTTCCCCTCCCAACCACTTCTCCCTCCCACAAGGGAGTGCTGTCCTTGACCCTCTCAAAGGGCTGGGTAAAATTCATGGTCTGCCCACAGCTCTTAACCGTGACAGCTGAGAACAGAACCTCCATGTACAAAGGAAGTCTACCTCTGTATACCCGCTCCAAGCAGGAGGCAAAACACAGTGGAGGGCTGCCACCTTCTTTGTAGGCTTCTCGGAAGTACCTGGTTGGCAGATACAAGGTGCTGAGATCTCATCCTGATCCGACAGGGGCTGTTTTGCGTGCTAATACAAGCCCTCTGGTGGGCTTTCAAACCATGGGCTTCCCTGGCAGCAGCAGGCTGCGAGCTGTCATTAAGGGGGGAGGGGGAGCAGAGTCATCCAATGCATAATGCCCAAGGGCACTGTGGGAAATTTAAAACAGCAGCTGAGCAGGCCTGCCAGCCTGGCACACGGAAGGCCTGGGGCTAGGAGCAACGCTGGCCCTTGAGATATCTTCACATCTTCTTTCCCTCCTCCTGTTGTGGAGAGGGCCGTGTGCCCCAGAAGCTCCTCCCCACTGCCCCGCAAGTCCATGGGTTTGGCACTTGTGTGGTTTCTCCTCCGCCCCACCCCACGGGGGGCTTCAGTCCCAGTTCGGGTGGGAGAAGGTGATGTTGTAGAGACTTGCCCACTTGGCAAAGACCCGCTTCTCAGTGATGAACCGGTGGTGGTGGCCCTTCCGGCTTTGCTCGTTGTGGATGTAGGTGGCACATTCATCCGGACCCTTCGGCTCATAGTAGTGGTAGGGCAACTTGTGGGGCGGAGGCTTCCTGCTGTTGGGAAGAGAACCGGGGGTGGGGGGTCGGTTTGGGTTTGGTGAGCAGGGAGCGGTGCAGAGAAGCAGAGGCAGAGATTGAGGCAGCCCTGGGGCAACCCCCACCCCCTCGAAACTGACAAGGAGTATGCAGAGTGCAAGACTTACATGCAGTAGTTGGGAGGGACCATCCCATAGACGTGGATCCTGTCACACAGCTCAACGCCAATCACCATGGTGAACCAGCCGGTGCTCAGCCATGACCGTGACGTCACTCTGCAAAAGCAGGGAGAAACAAAAGGAGGAGTTTTTTCAAAGGAAAGGGAATCCAAACACAACCTGCGAGTGATTGATGTAGATTAGATGCCGACCTGCAACAAAATGTTGCAGTGTGGAATTCTCCACGTTGAGGATTCCAATCACTCTATTCCATTTCACATCAATTTTTCATTCCACACACCTCATACTCCACAGCCAATCAGCATTCTTTTATCACTCAGCAACCCTAATTTGGCTGGTTTTTTGTTTTTTTGTGGGAGGTGCCTGCCCCCTCTCTGCCGATCCAATGGGGTCCCAGGCACCCACACATGATCGGTGTCCCTTTCGGAGACAGACACAGCAGAGACTGTCATGGTTTTAAGACATGTGGTTTATTCACCTATTTACACCTTCAGTCTGCATGGAGGGAGTCCAGATCTTATAGCATAGTTCTTTCAAGAGGCAGCAGGGTAGGCAACCTGCCCAAAATGGATCTCAGCTCTTCTTCCTCCTCCTCCTTCCTTGCAACCCTTGCTCAATAACTTCATTTTCGTGTCCCCCCAAAGACACATCTCACTCCCTTTTGCCCCTTTTGCCATGTTAACAGATTGGTTCTGCTCTAGGCCAGCCAGGCTGGTTTTCATAAATCAGCCCAGGGATTCCTTGTCTGGCACAGTTCTGCAGCCCATACTTTAATAAAGGTAAAAGGCAAAGGGACCCCTGACCATTAGGTCCAGTCATGCCTGACTCTGGAGTTGTGACACTCATCTCACTTTATTGGCCGAGGGAGCCGGCGTACAGCTTCCGGGTCATGTGGCCAGCATGACTAAGCCACTTCTGGCAAAACCAGAGCAGCACACGGAAACACTGTTTACCTTCCCGCCAGAGTGGTACCTATTTATCTACTTGCACTTTGATGTCCTTTCACAATGCTAGGTTGGCGGGAGCTGGAACCGAATAATGGGAGCTCACCCCGTCACGGGGATTCGAACCGCCGACCTTCTCATTGACAAGCCCTAGGTTCTGTGGTTTAACCCACAGCACCACCCGCGTCCCACCCCATACTTTAATCCATATCCCCATTAATCAATATCCTAGCATTTCTTTATTTCTAGGACTTAGCCCCCCCCCCCCCCCCCGGCCAATAAACCTATTAACACCATTTTTCTTCTACTTCTGCAAATCTTGGGATTCCCCAGAACCTGCAGACACCTCCCTCTTTTAAATTAAAAGGAAAAGATACAATCAATCTACCTTTCCTCCCTCCCCACAGCAGGGCTTGCCTGGAAGAGGAGATGCAGAAACTATGCTGGAGGGACAACTGCAGGTGAATTTACCTGTCCTTCCCTGTCTCCTTTTTGAACAAGTCATCAAACTGTTTCATGCGCCTGGGGGAAGCTACGAAGGCCGTCATGTTGGGGAATGACACGCTGACGCGCTGGATGACCTTCAGCAAGCTTTTCTGCATCCTGACTGGTGGCCCCCAAAAGATTAAGATGGTGTCCGGAGTCTTGTTGACAAACTCCTGTGGTCTCTTCAGGACCCGGAAGATACTTGAATGGGCCACCACCCTGAAGGTCGTCTTGTTACCAACATCTGCTTCGTAGGCCGTCGTGGGAGCATCGTTCATGCGAATTGTGCACTCCGACTGGTCGATTGCTGCCCCCAGCTTGCTCCCCAGCAGGTGACTGGAACTGGTGACGATCACGCATTGGCTGCAATGATGATCCAAAGTCTGGGGGTGGGGTGGGGGATAAGAGTATTATTATTATTAAATTTTATTTATACCCCGCCCTCCCCAGCCAAGACCGGGCTCAGGGCGGCTAACACCGGTATAAAAACAATTGATTGAAATGCAACTTAAAAACAAGATTAAAATACATTAAAATGTTGCCTCATTACAGTAGGAACTCAAATCAAAAACTTTTTTGGGGATGAAAACGTCAAATCTTCACCAAGGCCAACTATCCAGACTGGTCCTACGTGGCCAGAAAAAGGCGAGGAAGTCCCCAAATAGGAGTTCCATCACAGAAGGAGAAAGGAAAAAGGAAGAGGGGGAGGGGATCAAGTTGATTCCAAGCCAAAGGCCAGGCGGAACAACTCTGTCTTACAGGCCCTGCGGGAACAAATCAGATCCTGCAGGGCCCTGGTCTCATGAGACAGAGCGTTCCACCAGGCCGGAGCCAGTGTTGAAAAGGCCCTGGCTCTGGTTGAAGCTAATCTGACTTCCTTAGGGCCCGGGACCACTAGGGTGTTGCTATTTATGGACCTTGAGGCTCTCCGTGGGGCATACCGGGAGAGGCGGTCCCATAGGTACGAGGGTCCTAGGCTGTGAAGGGCTTTAAAGGTCAAAACCCGCACCTTAAATCTGACCCTGTACTCCACCGGGAGTCAGTGCAGCTGGAAAAGCACTGGGTGAATATGCTCCCATGGCAGAGACCCCGTGAGGAGCCTCGCTGCAGCATTCTGCACCCGCTGGAGTTTCTGGGACAGCTTCAAGGGCAGCCCCATGCAGAGTGAATTACAGTAGTCAAGCCTGGAGGTGACCGTTGCATGAATCACTGTGGCCTGGTCGGGGCGGGAAATGTATGGAGAAAGTGGATAGAGAAAGGTTTTTCTCCCTCTCTCATAGCACCAGAACTCAAGGACCTCCAATGAAGTTGAATGTTGGAAGATTCAGGACAGATAAAAGGAAGTCTTTATTCAACAGGATGCTACACTTACGCTATTATGTCTGATGTATGGAAGTGAGAGCTGGAGCATAAAGAAGGCTGATCGCCGAAGAATTGATGCTTTTGAATTATGGTGCTGGAGGAGACTCTTGAGAGTCCCATGGACTGCAAGAAGTTCAAACGCATCCATTCTAAAGGAAATCAGCCCTGAGTGCGCACTGGAACTGTAAGAGAACGATTTTGAAGAAAGGGAATTTTCTCTGGGGGCAGGATGTGTGTGTTAGCCTTGGAAAATGGTGAGTAAAATGGGTTCTCATATTAGAAGTATATGCAATTATGAATGGCATGGAACACACTGATAGAATCTTTTCTTCCTCTCTCTATTGGCAACCTCCAGGATCAGACAAGTTCTGAGAACCATATACACATAACTACTGAAGATCATACTCCATTGTAGGAAATGGCCCTAGTCCATGAAAGCTTATGCAATAATACAATTTGTCAAGTCTGCCAAGGTGCCACAAGCCTTCTTGTTTTTTCAGTTCTGCGGTGGCACGTTTTGAACCATTCTGCATAGCATTCGTGTTCTCCCCACTTTTTTTGACTTTTTGTGTTGTCATTTTTTAAAATTTTCTTACATTTCTTCATTTAATGTCTTCATTTAAAAACATTGCTTCATTTAAAAAACATCTTCTTAAAGACTGCTAACAACATTTAAATCCAATAAAATAATACCATGTTGGTATTATCAAAGATGAAAATGGCAGATAAAATGTCTAAAACAGCTAACCTCTAAAACTCTATTTAAAAGAAAAAATCATGGAGAGCAAATCAGCAGAGGTTGAGAATCAATTTCCCATACAGCCGCTTCAGAATCACTCCTCTACCATTCTGCAGCTGCTTGTTACAACAGCTGCCAAGATAATTCTTAAAGGCAAGATTTCTGAAATATACTCAGTCGAGAGTGGATTTCATGCTCTTTATTCAGCTCATAGTGGTGAGGAGGAATGAAAGTTTCCCCAAAGTATCTGCTTTATATACATTAATGTAAAGTTATCATTTTGGGGAAGAATTTCAACGATAAAGATGAGCGTGTTACCAAAGATGCTATTTTTATTTCAGACAATCCCGGTTGTGGATTCACTTCCACCTGGAGCTGGATTGGGTGGCTCCTGCAGACCAATCAGACTGCTGCATTGTTCTAGGCCCAATCAGACTGCTGCATTCTGAATCCTATTGTTCTAGGACCAATCAGACTGCTGCATTCTGAATCCTATTGTTCTAGGACCAATCAGACTGCTGCATTTTGGATCCTATTCAACTCAGTACATAACAATTTCCTTACCCATCATTCCATCCTTCTGGTTTATAGAACCAGGGTACAGTGGCTGGTGATGTGCCAGAAATAATTTCTCAAGATCCCTCCCCGCCCAATCCCCTCTCCAGGACCACCAATGATTAATCTACAGCCACAAAGCCCACCGGGAGACCCTGGGCCAGTAACTCAGCCTAACCAACCCCACAGGGTTGTTATGGGGATAAAAAGGGGTTAGGAAGTGTCTATAGCATGCCTTGTGGTGTTTTGGAGAATGTAATTTTTTGTGATGTAAATGTAATAATAAACAGAGGTAGGGAACCTTTTTCAGTCTGAGGGCTGCACTCTCTTCTGGGCAGCCACTCAGCGGACACATGTCAGTGGCGGGCAGGACCGGAGGCAAAAGTGGGAGGGGCGATGAAATTTTATCCAAGTTGCTTACACAGTCCTTTTTCTCCCAAGAGTTCAAGGATACTTTCTAGTTAGGCAGGAAACACCTGAGTGTGCAGCAGAGCCAGTGATGGCGTGAGATCTGGGGAGACCTGAGATTCCCTCTCTATGACCTGCAAAACAACGGCAGCTGAAAGTTCACGAGCTTCCCATACCTTGTTTCCAGAGACTGGCAGGTACCCGTCCGTCACCCCCCATTTTTTGAGGCTGGAAGGCAACGGGGGCTTCACTTTCACCGCAGTGTAGTGGAAGACTTCGCTCCTGCCATTGTAGATGATCAGCAGCATGACCAGGCCAAACAGAACCACAAAGACAACTGCGCGCTGGCCCTGCGGACACAAAGAGCGGACGAGGGGGCAAATGGTCAGAAGAGCCAGGTTGCTCTCCAGGGCATCTGTTCACACGGGGCACCTTTCTAGCTTGGCAGTAGCCTGCGTAAAATGGGATTCGGGGAGAGTAGTTGTTCGCAAGCAGAGCAGGAGCCAAGAGCCTGACGTGGCAGCAAAATATACAGGTTCCAAGTCATGGGAAGCGGGAGATCTGCTTGTTCCTGGGTGCAGAGGGTCTAGGATACATCCACTCAGGGGTGACCTGTCCCACTTCACCACCTGAGGTAAAACAGGAAAGTGCTTCTTCCCCACAAGGCTTCCGCCGAAGCCTTGTGAATTAGGGTTGAGCAGCAGCTGGGATGCAGGTGGCGCTGTGGGTTAAACCACAGAGCCTAGGGCTTGCCGATCAGAAGGTTGGCGGTTCGAATCCCCGCGACGGGGTGAGCTCCCGTTGCTCGGTCCCTGCTCCTGCCAACCCAGCTGTTCGAAAGCACGAAACCATTATTGATCAGCGCATGAAGGATATTGAGCAGCAGAATAATCTGGCCTATATTAAGAAATTTAGTGCTTGGTACGCTTTTCTGCCCCCCTCCCATTTTGATTCTCGGGCACCTTATTTGTCTACCTTAACCATTCCAAAACTTAGGCGGGCCTTTACACTGGCCAGACTAAATATGTTACCCTCAGCTGTTCTTGAAGGTAGATATCAAAAAATTCCATTTGAGAACCGGCTCTGCCCCTGTGGAGCTGGCTATGTAGAGACGGTGTCACACGTTCTCTTGTCTTGCTCCCTATATAAAGATCTCAGGGACGAGACCATTACGCCGCTCCTATCTGCCATCCCGGGCCGCTCTTGCGAAGCCAAATTGTTCTCACTCCTAGCCGACCAGAACAGCTCGACAACAGAGAAGGTTGCCAAATTTATCGAGAGAGCAATGAGACTGAGAGCTGTTATCCAAATGACACCAGTGTCGTCACCCGGATTCCTCGCCTAGTATCTTATGATTATTATCATTATGTTTTATTATTATTATTTTATTACTTCTGCCAAGTTTTAAGTACTGAGATTATTAATTTACCTAGGGTTTTAATAGGTCACAAGATTTTATGGTAACTATATCTGTAATGTATTTCTGTTGGTCTTTGTCCTTTGATGCTATGGCCTGTCGGCTACGCAAATAAAGTCTACTACTACTGTTCGAAAGCATGAAGTGCAAGTAGATAAATAGGTACCGCTCTGGCGGGATGGTAAACGGCGTTTCCGTGCGCTACTCTGGTTTCGCCAGAAGCGGCTTAGCCATGCTGGCCACATGACCCGGAAGCTGTACGCTGGCTCCCTTGGCCAGAAAAGTGAGATGAGCACCGCAACCCCAGAGTCGGCCACGACTGAACCGTACGGTCAGGTGTCCCTTTACCCTTTACCTTTAGCAGCAGCAGCAGCAGCAGCAGCAGCAGCAGCAGCAGCAAGGGTGGGACTCTGTCTGAGGTGGCTGCTTCAGTCTGCCTCATGGGTGGGCCACTCCTGAATTCACTGTTAATGCACAATTATTGTGTCTGTGAAGAGCCCTGCTGGATCAGGCCATAGGGCCCATCTACTCCAGCATCCTGCTCCTACAGTGGCCAATCAGCAGCCCTGCAGGACCTGAGCACAAGGGCATCCTCCCATCTGTGATTCCCATCAATTAGTATTCAGTGGAGGGAGAATGTAGCTATCACAGCGAGTGACCAGTGATAGCCTTATCCTCCATAAAATGATCGCAGAATTCACCCACCCACCCACCCCTAAAGACAACCTGCACACCAGTCTGGAGGGGGCCAGACATTTCCCGCTTCCCTCTCCCATCCTGCTAGAGCAACTTTCATCAACCAGTTTTGGACCACAGCTCTCAGCAAGCACAAATTTATGCAAAGCTTGCTTTTGGAAAACAAACAAACTTAAGTGCTTCATGATTGCCTTTTGTGAGTAAATTATTTAGTGTTGTGATCCTGGGGAAATCTGAATAAGGAACTAATGGAACTGCTGGGCAGGGAGAGAGGGGGGTGAGCAGTGGGTGTGGTGGTGAATAGCCGCAAGAGAATAAACAGATTGAACTGTGCAGCAAACCTAGAGAACCAGAAGTGCTTTATGTGGCTCTTAACATTTAACGTTCATTTACCCTCGCAGTGAGAAGCAGCAGCTTTTGCATAGCTGTCTATGCAGAATGCCCATAGGAAGGCACCACGAATTCCTGGCTTGGTGCAGAAAGCATGCCACTCCCAAAGCAATTCCCAAAGTTTGTGCAGAAGCTAAATGTGCCCATCTAGGCCTCTCTATATGGTCCTTGAACCTCTCCCTAGGCCACACACTTTCCCAAGCCATGCCCGTCACTGGCCCTGCTACATAGCCCAGGTGCTTTTGCCTGTATGAAATGTGTTCCCTTAACACTAATAAAGCTTTTGCTTATCTGGAGGGAGGGAGACGAGGGACATGTGAATGGGTATATCATGGGTAGGCAAACGAAGGCCCAGGGGCCGGATCTGGCCCAATCGCCTTCTAAATCCAGCCTGTGGACGGTCTGGGAATCAGTGTGTTTTTACATGAGTAGAATGTGTGCTTTTATTTAAAATGCATCTCTGGGTTATTTGTGGGGCATAGGAATTCATTAATTTCCCCCCCTCCAAAATATAGTCTGGCCCCCCACAAGGTCTGAGGGACAGTGGACCAGCCCCCTGCTGAAAAAGTTTGCTGACTCCTGGTGTATATGAAAGCCTACAGTAGAAAGGTGCTCTTTATGTTCTTTCTTTTCCTCATTTTTGTCCCTGGTACAGTCCTGGAAACCAAGCCTCGTGAACGGTTGAGGGAGCTGGGTATGTTGAACTTGGGAAAGAGGAGACTGAGAGGAAATGATGATATCCATCTTCCCATATCTCAAGGGCTGTTGCACAGAGGATAGAGCAAGCTTGTTTTCTCCTGCTCTGGAGGGTAGGACTCAAACCAGTGGATTCCAGTTACAATAAAGGAGATTCCAACTGAACATCAGGAAGAACTTTCTGATGATAAGAGCTGTTTGACAGTGGAACAAACTCCCACAAGAGGTGGTGGACTCTCCTTCCTTGGAGGTTTTGAAGCAGAGGTTTGATGGCCACCTGTCATGTATGATCTGCGTGAGATTCCATCATTGCAGGGGGTTGGACCAGTTGACCCTCCCAGCTCTACAGTTCTATGATTCTATGTGGCACTTGGAAACTCTTTTTGCAGAAGGGAATGAGGCTGTACAGGCTGAAAAAGATTCCCTGCTGCTGGCGCAGTACAGCAATGCAACATTCATATTCATAGATCAATAGTATGAGGAAGAAACAGATTTCTCCCGAGACTGCAGGGGGCCGGAGTGGGGTAGTGGGCTCACCTTGTCGTTTTTCATGTCGCCGTCCTGGCCTTAGGTTGGAGCCTCGATCAGCGTAACTTGGATGCCTGCAATAAAGTCAAAAGGACAGGGTGACATTTGTGGTTTCTGGATGAAAAAGAAGGGGCTTTTACTAGCATACAATGTGTTCCACCACCCTGGGGTAGGGGTCACTTCAATGCGAAGGAGAGTGGGACATGGTCTATTTTGTGCCTGGGCTAAGCACTGGAAAGTTGCAATGTACTAATAAGGAAGCTGGGATGCGGGTGGCGCTGTGGTCTAAACCTGCCTATAGAATTAGCCAGGATTCCACACAGGTGGGGTTGGTGGAGGGTCTTTCCCCCAGGTACATCAAATAGTGGAACCTCATCCTCAGGAGCCAAATGTGGCCCTCCATGGGTCTCCACCTGGCCCTTGGGGCTCTCCCAAGCCCATACTCCTCCTCAGTTGGGCCTCTTGTCACCATAGTTCATCTCTCACCAGCCCTGTTTTGCACTGTGCCTGGGTGTTTTTGGCAGGCTGAAATGTAGAAGTTTAAAGAACATTTGGGAAAAAAATATTTTAATATTTAAATCTTGGAATAGCTTCGGAAGTGGATACAGGCTGTAGGGTTAGAAGTAGAAGACAGTGTATTTTAAAACAGTATTATTTGTAAGTGATAAAATGTGAAGATTTTTATGGTAAAAGTGTGATAAAAAAAATGGTTAAAAATTGTGATATATGGAACTGCTAAAGATGAGGTAAAATGAAAATCAGATAAGGGGGACTTGGGGAAGCCCACCTAACAATGTTTAGAAAAAAATAAGGATAAGACAAGAATTTGTTTGTATTGTTTGTATTTCTGTTGGTGTTGTTTATTTGTGTTACAAAATGAATTAAAAAATTGGGGGAAGGGGGATGAAATGTGTCTCTTGCAAACCTGGAGGAGGGCCGAGAGAAGTATGCAAGTGTGTGCAGAAGCTAACTAGCTGCACCAAGGTAGAACGGTTGTGTTTCAATTCATTTTAATTATTTTTTTGGAAAGTACTTAAGATCACCCCCCCCCCCAGATAAACTTTCTCTCTTTCTTGCTTCCCAAGAACAATGTGGCAGCTGGCATTTCTTCTTAACTGTCACGTGTCCTGGATATTTAAATGCTTTTTTTAAAGCCCTAGTTTTCCCCTGCACTGCACTCAAGAGTGATCAGGAAAATGCTCTAATTGACAAGGGAGGGAGGACCGGGGAGGGGGAGGGGGGAGAGGCAGGAAACCAGCAGGGTCTATAAACAACACGCAGGAAAAGCAGCAGTGAATGGAAAATCTAGGCCTGACCTTAACGCACTGGACTGGGTCCTCCAAACAGGCCCAGGGACAGGACTGCTACGCATGATTAACTTGGGTAAACTGATTTCCTCGTGGGTTAGATGTCAGAGAAGCAGGCACGTCCGGAATGGAACATAGGAAACTGCCTTTATACTGAATATTATGAATTTTCAACTAAGGGATGGCTCAGTGATAAGAGCACCTGCTTGGCATGCAGAAGGTTAGGGCTGGGAGAAAAACCCTGCCTGAAACTCTGGAAGGTCACTGCCAGCCATTGCTGAGCAGGGATGACTGACAAATGCTAGTCTAGGTTCAAGCAAAAATTTATCACAGCTGTGGTTTTAAGGTTTTTGGGCATGGTACCAAACCCTCTTCATTTCACTACCATGTAGATCACCACAGGTTACTTGGACCATTTCTTTGTTAATTCTAAGTACTTTTACCTTTTTAGTCCTAAAGGTAAAGGTAAAGGGACCCCTGGCCATTAGGTGCAGTCGCAAATGGATCTGGGGTTGCAGCGCTCATTTCGCTTTATTGGCTGAGGGAGCCGGCGTACAGCTTCTGGGTCATGCGGCCAGCATGACTATGCCGCTTCTGGCAAACCAGAGCAGCGCACGGAAATGCCGTTTACCTTCCCGCCGGAGTGGTACCTATTTATCTACTTGCACTTTGACGTGCTTTTGAACTGCTAGGTTGGCAGGAGCAGGGACCGAGCAACGGGAGCTCACCCCATCGCGGGGATTTGAACTGCCAACCTTCTGACTGGCAAGACCTAGGCTCTGTGGTTTAACCCACAGCACCACCTGCGTCCCTAAGGGGCCCCAAAACAGATAACATTTTTTTTTAAAGGCTGTAACATTAAAGAGAGATGGCTAAAACTCTCCCTATAGAAGAACATACAGCCTTATCCCTTACCTTGGCACTGCTGCTCACCCCGCCCAAGTACCAGCTATCTCCCTCTGCCTAATGGTAGGGCCGTCCTTTGGGGAAGGATTATGGCTCAGAGCATTTGCCTTACATGCAAAAGGTCCCAAACACAATCTCTAGTGTTTCCAGGTAGGGCTGTGAGAAAACCCTTCCTGAAACCCCCATTTTGCCATTTTTTAAACAGTATATGAACCAAAGCACAGCCACCCTTCAAAATTCAACATGCAAACCCTCCCACTAAAATGCATTATATTAGAGGAAATTTGCTTTGCAAAAATTTGCATGTTCTATAAAACTGCATGCATGCATATGTGTATTAGGAGGAATTCTCCTTTGCATAAAGAAAAATCTGCAAATGTGGATAACTGATGTTAAGACCAGAAAAATGAGAATCTGAAGAATCTGCCCACCCCTAGTTTGTAGAAGGATTTTTCCCCCCTTTAGGAGCATGCCATTTTAAGCACAATAAAAGGCTTGTTTTCAGTGTTCTTTAGCAATCTGGTTAGAAGGATTTTAACAATGTGTGGGTGTTAAAATGAAATCCCAGCATCCTGTGCTTGGAATGGAACATTCTGGGCTGCACAGCAGTGCTTTAACGCCAACATTTTACATAGAGACTGCCATCCATTGCTCTCTTAAGTGGGAATAAACCCCAGTGATCTCGGTGGGGCTCTGTAAAACATGCATGCAATTGATTCTTAGAGCAGAGCTTCCAAGTGGAGCAGAGCTCGCTTCTCTCAAATGTCCTACTGGGGAGTTTCTCCACCTCTTCCTGACCTGCCCATCCCTCTGCCATCAGCCAGAAAGAGGCTTGAATGAGCAACAATGATTACGTTTATGCCTGGGCTGCTTTGAAAATAAAATAAAACCTTAAGTATCCATACTTGCCTTTTGTGAGTTAATTATTTAGTCTATGGATCCTAGGGAAATCTGATTCAGGAACTCATGGAATGGGGGGAGGGAGTAGGAGTAGGAGAAGTACATTATTAGGCTGGGTGGGAGTGCAACTGAAAAGCCACAAGAGCCCAGAACGTGTGTCAAACCGGAGAACGCTTTGAACATGTGCTTAAATCTCCCGCAATGAGCAGCAGCAACTTTTGCCTAGTTAGGTAGCACTCCCATGTGGGGGCACAGAAGCCATAACAGCATCCATGAAGGGGGGGGGGGTGTCAGCAGACTTACATATACCGCTTAATAATTTGGAAAATCAATAAAAATAATTGGCAAAAATAGAAATTAGCATTTCTAAGCTGTGTATATAAAAATAAACAATACAGTGGTACCTCGCAAGACGAATGCCTCGGAAGACGAAAAACTCGCAAGACGAAAGAGTTTTTCGTTTTCTGAGTTGCTTCGCAAGACGGATTTCCCTATGGGCTTGCTTCGCAAGACGAAACGTCTTGCGCCCTTTTTTTTAAACCGCCAATGCATTCCTATGGGAAACCGTCAATACACAGCGGTGCTTCGCAAGACGAAAAAACTCGCAGAACAAAAAAAACTCGCAGAACGAATTAATTTCGTCTTGCGAGGCACCACTGTACAGAGAATAATACAAAGGGGAGGGCTTATTGGTTTGCTTTGTTTTTATTGTGTATTTTGTGTTTTTATCTTGCATTTTCATGTTGTGAACAATTTAAATAAATGAATTCTTAAAGCCTAGAAAATATAACAGTTAAAAACTCATCATAAAACTGAACATAAGTGTGAAACTACCTTAAAATGCTTGCTGGAATAAGAAAGCCATGCTCCTGAAGTTCAGGAAAAGGGTGGGTGAGTGCCTGTGTAATCTCAGTTGGGAGGGAGTTTCACAGGTTTGCTTTCACAGCACTGAATGCATGTGTTTCAGTACTTACGAGCTGTGCATCTGAACCAGAGATTCTTCCAAAAGTCTCACTGATCAGGCAGGGATATAAGAGGTAGCCCTGAGACTTACTAAAGAAATGAAAAAGTAAAATTGAGGGCGGGAACACTCAAAACAACCAAATGAGCACTGAGCATACCCAGTCGCCACAGAATATTGAAAGCTGGGGAGGGATGGGAAATTGGTGAAGAAGCAGCTAACATGGTGTGCTGTAGGTGTTGTACTCCAACTCCTATCAGCCCCAACCAGTGTAGCCAATGGTAGGTAAAGGGAAAAGGTTAAGGTCCCCTGGATGGTTAAGTCCAGCCTAATTCGACTCTGGGGTTGCGGCACTCAACTCGCTTCAGGCCAAGGGAGCCGGCATTTGTCCACAGACAGCTTTCTGAATCATGTGGCCAGCAGGACTAATCTGCTTCTGTCACAACAAACGCCGTGATGGAAACCAGAGCGCACGGAAACGGCATTTATCTTCCTGCTGCAGCGGTGCCTATTCATCTACTTGTACTGGCGTGCTTCCGAACTGTTGGTTGGCAGGAGCTGGGACAGAGCAGCAGGAGCTCACCCCGTCACAGGGATTCGAACAGCAAACCTTCGGATTGGCAAGCCCAAAAGGCTGTGGTTTAGACTACAGCACCCAGTGGTTTAGACCACAGTGAAGAGGGGGGTTACATTTTGTGGTTTGCCTCAGGTGCCAGAATGTCTTGGGCAGGTCCTGATCATAGGCAACCAAATAGATTATTGATTACCTGAAGAGGCCAGAGACCATCTTGGCTGGGAGCCCTGAAAGACCTGCTCCCCACCCCCCTCTTGCTGGCCTTTCCCATCTGGGAGGGTGGGACCCTGACTGACTCCAGCTGCAAAAGCTGAGGCT
Organism: Podarcis tiliguerta; assembly: GCF_965153285.1. Classification (NCBI taxonomy): domain Eukaryota; kingdom Metazoa; phylum Chordata; class Lepidosauria; order Squamata; family Lacertidae; genus Podarcis; species Podarcis tiliguerta. Next base: position 4,168,983 of record NC_139553.1, read on the forward strand.
GATGAACAGACATTTAAAATGGGGGTAGTGTTTGGGGGAGGTTATTGCTGCTGTTGATATTAATTTTTTCTATCTCTGTTTTAAGATCTAATTATTTATGTGGAAATCAATCAGTTTGGTTGTGTATTTTTGATGTGTTTTATTTGTTGTTTGTGACTACTTTTGGTTTTGTTTGCAATTCTGTAATTTGTTATGTCATAAGCTTCCTTGAGCATGGTTTGAACTCTGAAAAGGCGGTATACATATAAATTGATGTCTGTAGTATGTATGTGCAAGGCCAATGGCAGCCAGAGACAACTCATTCTTAATCTCCATGTTCCTTCTCCCTGCTGAGTTCTACAAGGAGCAGCACTGAGACTAAGAAAGAGGAAGAAGGCAGGCAGGATGACCCCCCTGGACTGGATTTAGGTAAGAAGGCAGGGGGGCAGAGTCTGGCTGGTGGCAGGCTGAGGTTGGTGGGGATGTAGATTTACTCTACATCTTTGCCCCACTCCCAGTATTGATTATGCCATTGTCTATTTTAGCAGACATTAAATATATTGCATGCCGCCTTCAGAACTTCATCTGGGTACAAATGTTTTAAAACAAGCAGATAAATAAGTGCTGCTTGGGCATTTGGGCCTGTGCCTGATTTAAGCTCTAACACACCGTATTAAAAATCCAGGTCAGTGTCTCCCTCCTTACCAAGGCAGGATGTCTCACATGAACAAAGTCGGGAGCATGGTTGGGGGGGTCTTCTCCTTCGTGGGGAGCCATGAGGTGCTGCCAGCCCCAGTTGCCAGACCATCCTTCCATGATGCAGCCTATGCGCTCGCTCCTTTCATTCAAGCATCGCAACAAGACGGTAGGCACACAGGCCAGCAGCCCTGCTCTCAGAGGCCTGCAAAAGAAAATGGTGTTTAAAAATAAAATAAAGCAGATGGGCTGGCTTTTCAAACATGTTTGCTGGTGAGGAATCAAATCGAAAGCAGCCTCAGACCCTCATGGGCCAATCTGCTGGTTGGAGTCGAAGGCTTTCTCTCTAGCTAAACTTGAGCAAAGCACATGATGCCAGGTGGCGGAAGGCCAAATTTGGAATCATTCCCTGCCCCAAGGCAACAGTTTTTTTCCCAAACAGCTGTTTTCATTAGGGCAGGCTCCACCAACCTTGGTTGGCAAAGGCTGCATTAGGGATAAAATAAAATAAAGCTGAGTTATGTCAGATCCCACAGCACAAACACACAAAATGCAAAAGTGACTCAAAGTGAGGATCCAGTGCTGGCTCAGCACATCTTGACCAACCACATAGGAGGGCTGTCTTCACACATTTAATGCGCAGTTCACCCCACTCCCCATGAATCCTTGGGACTGTGGTTTGCTGCTGTGAGAGCTACAATTCCCAGCACCCTTAACAAACCACAGTTTTCATTATTATTCTTTACATGTATGGCGTACATGTAGTTAATGCAACATCTGCCAACCAGAGAGAGATTTTGGATTGTGCAATACAATCACAATCTCACATCTTGTTCCCTGTATATTTTATACCTTGCACTGCCTTGCAAAATTTTGTGTGAAAGTGCAGTGCACAATGATGTAAATAATTAAAAAATATATTCTTAGGAGTGGCCGCGTGGGGTGGGGTGCAAGGATGTTAATCAAAGAAAGCTGAGCAGTTATGCTTCAATGACCCAAGTAAATCCTTCCATCCCATACCGGGGAGCGTACAGACAAGAAACTTTACAAGTAAGACATCCCCCCGCCCCCTAAAAAGACACTCCACTCTGCTTTCTGTGCTCCTTTACTTGTATGCCAGGAAGGGCCGTAGTTCAGTGGAAGAGCACCTTCTTGGCATGCAGATGGTCCCAGTTTCAATCTGCAGGATCTCCAGGCAGGATTCAGTGAGACCC